>NC_139951.1:12450242-12470242 GCF_963454915.1 Gymnoscopelus microlampas
ACCAATTTGGTTACTTTTGGTACACTGTCTGGGTCAACACAGATGTGTTATTGTGCCCTCTCCCGTGTGCATGTTTGTGTGTTAGATTCTTGTCATTTAGTTCACACTCTTATCCAGTCAATTGCAACAACAACAACAACAACAACAACCACAGAACAAGCTTTAATTTCTTGATCATCCACATTAAAACTTGCGAAAATTCATATAATGCATAGCGGTCTAGAAGAGTGTCTGTCTGTGTGTGTGTCTGGGGCTACTCTCACAAACTGTCAGTTTCTTATGCACGCAGACCCATTTTATACATTTTGAAAAGTTATCCTGGAAGCCAATGGAGGTCGGATTGTGCTGAAACGTCGCCCTAATAGATGATGGACATAATGGTACTGACGTTAAAGATGACTGACATCATAGACTGGCCAGTGGCCACATGAACAGACAGGCCAAGCCCTGTGCATGTCCAACAAACATAGTGCGTCTTCCCAACATATCCTGCTGTACATGGAAGAAACTTGGTCAGGAGGGAGTCAGCACGTCATGAAAATGGAACCCTGCCATACGACAGAGACAAAGTGACAGTGGCGCAAGGAAAGAGCGAAAAAGGTCAAAGCACCACCACAAACTCCCCTGCCCACACTGCACCGAGGACCTTTACATCCATCTGACGGCCCAGAAGAAGATGACCCAACGGAGTGGACAGCCATCACTCGCTTCGAGTGACCGCCAATGACCCTCTTTCTGTACATTTAGTCGTTTTGGGCCAAGCTACTCTATACCCAGATATTTAGCCATATGAACCCTAGCATCCCTATTATGGGCATCACGTCATGATAATAATTGCAATTTATATAGTGCTTTTCTAGATACTAAAAGTCGCTTTACAAAACAAAACAAACAAAAGCAACTTTATTAATAAAATACTAAAAAACTAAGCAAACTAAATCGTTCAAATGTTCAGGTAAAAGGGGGGATTGAATTAGGTGGGGAATGCAAGTCTGAAGAGGTGAGTTTTGAGGGTGGTTTTAAACGAGGCATGGGTGGGGGCAGCTTTGATGTGAGCCGGGACTGAGTTCCATAGGGAGACAAGCGCAACTAATAGGTGGACATTATGCAAAACAACCAATCTACAAGCAATCTCACAACGTGTGGTGAGCCTGTAGGTCGGCTATTTTCTAGGGTCAAGGCCACTTGGCCTGTGGTGTTGTAAGATTTTTGAGGGCACAAAGGCCAAATGCCAGGGCAGGATGGCCATTTACTAAAACAATGATTTTAAGCCGACAGAAATAATTTAATTTAATTTCAGTACATGATGTATTAAATAATAAATAGTTTATTTCATAAAATAATGTATTGGTATTCACCAATTGCCAATATCTGTAGAAACTACTGAGTTAACAGTTCATACAAGCTCAGTCACTGGACTCATTTGAAGTCAGGGGGATTTAAATATTCAGAGTCTCAACAAAAAAGACACTGTTCCTCATATCATTTTTTTGAGGGGCAGAAAGGCTAATCTGAGGGACTACGGTGGCCATGGCCTTCATGGCCTCTGTGAAATTCCTGCCTGCATGGGACCAAGTACAGACCCCAACAAAGTATTTGAAAATAGTTGTAACTTCCACATACTACAGGATATTGTAGTGATAAGGCAGAAGTTCTGTTACTTGAAGACCTGCTACTCCCCAACACTGGCTGGCAAACATTATCATGAGGTTATTGTGTAATATGAGGCAATAATGTCTTGCTAACGTGACAAGCTTGTGATTGCTTTAACACATTTTGAATTTAGCTCAGTGAAGACCTCAACCTGCCAGTACACAATGCAGTCCAACTTCTGGTTCAGTTTTTCACTCCATTAATCCAGGCAGCTGGTGTCATGTGACAAAAACACCTGCTGTCACCTGACATTTAAGTTTTCTAATGACACGGCTGATTTAATTTTGTCTAATAACGATAATCATAATTATGATCCTTACAGGTCTGTAACTCTCAGAGTTTTGGCTGTCCTTGAAATATATTTTTAAGTTTGAGAACCACTTCTCTATGTGACCGCATGCGCTATATAAGCACTATATAAATCTGAGCTATTATTATTATTATTATTCCTCGTAGAGACCTAGTTCCTTTCCACAGTATGTGTTTAAAATTAAAATTCCCAGAATGCCTCTCACTCAGGAAAGTTGAGAATATTTTAACTTAAAAAGCAATGCACGGCACAAGAGAGGAGTGCCGTGCTATAGGAAAACAATGGTTTTGATGGCGTTTCTAGCCAATATGTCTCGGTGTGGTGATGGTCGACCCCTTAAATTAATATTACACACTGTTTAGTAGCCTACAGTAATTTACTGTAATAAACCTTTATTCACTCAGTTCCATACAGAAACAATATATCACATTTAAAATGTCTGAATGGAAATAGAACATTTTGATAACAGAAACTCCACAAGGTAGCAACAGCCAGCTGCTTGGTGGCGGATTGATTATAAAATAATAATAAAGGAAACAAAGATAACTGTTGTCGAGTTGTTCAATGAATAATGACATTTCAACATTTCAACTGAATTCAATTATTCACTTCAGCCTAAGTGGTTGAAACACGACGGACATTCGTTTTTTGGCGCCATTACAACATTTTTATTGGAATGGAACGGAAAGTCAACATTTAATTTTATCACCAGATTGCCTGCTGGCTGGGTGAAGAGGAGGTCAAGAGTCACGAAACCAAATAGTTAAAATATCGTTTATATACAAATAATACCTACAGCTCTGCTGACGGTCAGAAACACTTTCCAGATTTTGTTTTTTAAGTTCATGTGGGTGATCATCCTCACTATGTGCCCACTGGAGCCATCCACTCTCCAGCATGTGTGAGTCAGGGGGATTTAAATATTCAGAGTCTCAACAAAAAATACACTGTTCCTCATATCATTCTTTGAGGGGCAGAAAGGCCAATCTGAGGGACTACGGTGGCAATGGCCTTCATGGCCTCTGTGAAATTCCTGCCTGCATGGGACCAAGTACAGACCCTAGTCAACAAAGTATTTGAAAATAGTTTTAACTTCCACATACTACAGGATACTGTAGTGATATGGCAGAAGTTCTGTTACTTGAAGACCTGCTACTCCCCAACACTGGCTGGCATAACATATTGTTTAATATGAGGCAATAATGTCTTGCTAACGTGACAAGCTTGTTATTGTTTTAACACATTTTGAATTTAGCTCAGTGACGACTCAACCTGCCTGTACACAGTGCAGTCCAACTTCTGGTTCAGTTTTTCACTCCATCAATCCAGGCAGCTGGTGTCATGTAACAAAAAACACCTGCTGACACCTGACATTTTAGTTTTCTAATGACACGGCTGATTTAATTTGGTCTAATAACGATAATCATAATTATAACAATAGCAGCAGCAGTAGCAGCAACACCAACAATAGACCCTTTTCACTGCTGTCTTTTTTTTTTTACAGGTAAGCACAGCTGAAGGCAATAACCTTAATTGTGGGTGTGTGTCATGTAGGTGTTTCTGTGTGCCAGCACTCTAGAGCAGTGATTCTCAACCTGTGGGCCGGGGCCCAATGGTGGGCCGTGAGGATATTGCAAATAATTAAGGAAAAACATTAAGATTTGAATGATAACATAACATTAATATTACAAAAAAATATGTTTTTTTTAAATAGGTAAGGGTAAAGTATACTATGTTAGTTCCATTGATTCAATCCAGAACACAATCAATTGATTGATCATTCAAATAATAAACATGCTCTGAAAATGCATGCAGCCCACCCATCTGACCACTTAACACGGCAGCCGAATTCAGCTGTGTTTACCTGTCAAAATGGCTGCTGTGAAAAGGGTCTATTTATTTGGTGCAGAGGGGCATCTCAGCCAAAGGGGGCAGTGGTTAGAGCCACTGTAGCCACGCCTCTCTGAACGTGCCAGTGTCCAACCCTCTATCTCAGTAGTAATAGTATTAGTAGTAGTTGTAGTAGTAGTAGTAGTAGTTGTAGTAGTAATGGAGTCCAGGGAACCCTTGAGGGGGTTCCAAATGGACCCTTACAGGTCTGTAACTCTCAGAGTTATGGCGGTCCTTGAAATATATTTTTAAGTTTGAGAACCACTGCTCCATCTGACAGCATGTCTAACCCTAATGACAGACTGTCTCACCCTCTATCTGTCTGTCTAACCCCAATATGTCAGCCTGTCAAACCCTCTGTCTTTCTGCCTGTCTGCTCATTCGCACAGCGTTTGAGGTTTTAGTAAAGCACATGCTGTATGTACTTGAGCAAGATCCTGAACCTCTTCTTGTAAAATGTCACAATTTCAACTGAAAACAGTTGACATGGTCATAAGAGACCAACGCAGGCTCACTGTTCTTAGCTCTTTATCACAGTTGTACACTAATTAATGATTACTTCTTGAAATGCTCATTTAGAGATTAACAGGAAGTGAAACAAGAGACTTGCTGATGTGTTCCTCACTTCTTCACAGCTGTAAAGCAACTTTGGGTACTTAGAAAAGCACTACATAAATCTGAGCTATTATTATTATTATTCCTCGTAGAGACCAAGTTCCTTTCCACAGTATGTGTATTATTAAAAGTTCCCAGAATGCCTCTCACTCAGGAAAGTTGAGAATATTTTAACTTAAAAAGCAATGCACGGCACAAGAGAGGAGTGCCGTGCTGTAGGAAAACAATGGTTTTGATGGCGTTTCTAGCCGATATGTCTCGGTGTGGTGATGGTCGACCCCTTAAATGAACATTACACACTGTTTAGTAGCCTACAGTAATTTACTGTAATAAACCTTTATTCACTCAGTTCCATACAGAAACAATATATCACATTTAAAATGTTTGAATGGAAATAGAACATTTTGATAACAGAAACTCCTCAATGTAGCAACAGCCAGCTGCTTGATGGCGAAATGATTATAAAATAATAATAAAGGAAAAAAAGATAACTGTTGTCCAGTTGTGCAATGAATAATGACATTTCAGCATTTCAACTGAATTCAATTATTCACTTCATCCTAAGTGGTGGAAACACGACGGACATTCGTTTTTTGGCGTCATTACAACATTTTTATTGGAATGGAGCGGAAAGTCAACATTTAATTTTATCACCAGATTGCCTGCTGGCTGGGTGAAGAGGAGGTCAAGAGTCACGAAACCAAATAGTTAAAATATCGTTTATACAAATATCTCGTCTATATACAAATAATACCCACAGCTCTGCTGACGGTCAGAAACACTTTCCAGATTTTGTTTTTTAAGTTCATGTGGGTGATCATCCTCACTATGTGCCCACTGGAGCCATCCACTCTCCAGCATATGTGTGTGCCTCTTGTGTGTGTGTGTGTGTGTGTGTGTGTGTGTGTGTGTGTGTGTGTGTGTGTGTGTGTGTGTGTGTGTGTGTGTGTGTGTGTCTGTGTGTGTGTGTGTGTCTGTGTGTGCGTGTGCGTGTGCGTGTGCGTGTGTGTGTGCGTGTGTGTTTCTCTCAGTGTTGTTGGCAGGTATGCAGGCTCCTTGCGGCCCTGTTCAGCCTGAGTTCGTGCAGCTCTCTCTGGGTCCGACACGCTAGCCCCGCCCCGCAGTCGCAGCGCTGGAAGATCTCCAAACCGAGCGCTCCCTTCTTCCTGTGCTTGGTACAAACCTGGATCAAAACAGAATGACAAAAGTTGTTGTTTTACTCATTTGATTTGAATTCCTAATTCAATCAATCAGTTATTGGCTATGGGAGCTGACCAGTACAACCACAGTCTTCTACTGTTGGTCACTGGAATATGTAGGGTATATTTGACACTAACCTGGCCTTCTCTTAGAACAGGCTTGCAGATCTTAGACCAGAAGTGTCGAGCGCAGCACAGTCCATCAGAGCAGTCTGACGATCGCAGACAACCGTCGCCCTCCAGACCTGCAGGACAGACAGACGGACAGACAGATTAATGACCAGATCAGAACCAATGACACCACCGAAACACAAACTGTTAACATAACTGGACACATTTAGAACTTTGGTGTCGACCAATCAGGTGGTTCGAATGAAGCTACACACTGTGCAAAGAGTAGTCATTAAAGTCATATTGACAGTACAAATATCCTCATCTTGTCGGACTAAATGGCTTCACTTTATTGCTAGTATGTATACAGTAAAATCATGAGTGTCATTTGAACGTGTATATAAAAGTTCAAGATGGAAATCGGACAGAATATTGGTTGTATGTCCTACCTCTGACTGGGAGCGCCGCTGTTGGATTGGCTTCATGGTTGTTAACGTGGAGAGTGTTACTTCTGGTGCTAGTTCTGCTGGTACCAGTGCTGCTACTAGACGTACTACTGGTGATGTTGATGATTTTACTGGTAGGCATCACGTCCTCCAGGGAAAACTGCTGCACAATGTCTGATTCCACTGGTAGACACACTCCTGGGAGAGAGGGAGGGAGGGAGAGAGATCACAGTAAGTGACTGATTTACACCAGATACAAACATCTACTAAATGTCTACGCAAAGGAACACACACACACACACACACACACACACACACACACACACACACACACACACACACACACACACACACACACACACACACACACACCAATAACACAGATCAACTTTGATGTCACGGTTATAATGTATTATCTTGTATTGCATTGTAATTCAACGTATGTTTCAAAATATACCTAAGGTGGCCAACAAAATATATTAAAACATATATGAAGATATCATTTATCCACTCAAATGATGTGTTTTGCCTAAAAGAAAGAACGAAGCCTTTAATGCTCATAAATGAATATAAGACATAGATCAAATATTTTCTTGTAACTTACCGTTGCTACACTGATTGCCGTGGCAACACATGGTGTCACGCGTGCACCTCTTCCTGCGTCGTTTGCAGGGCAGACACGCCCCCCTCGCCACCAGACAGAAACCACCTGCACACTCTGCATCCCCCGAACAACTCAGCGACTGTATAGAAATAAAAATACAAATAAATAAATACATGTGCATATAAAGTATATTATAGAGTATAATATATACGTGTGTGGTTGCTGTAAGGTTGAAACCTGTGTTCAAAACTGTTACTTTTCACAGGATTCAAATTCAAACTAGCAAAAACAGCAGATCTACAAGCTCAAAATGCAAGGCGGTTTGAGCTTGAAATGTAGGACATTAATCTAAACAAAAAAAAAACATAATTTTTGGAGATACAAAATATGGAGATACAAGGTTTATGTACGACAGCAAAGATATATATATATATATATATATATATATATATAGAGAGAGAGAGAGAGAGAGAGAGAGAGAGAGAGAGAGAGAGAGAGAGAGAGAGAGAGAGAGAGAGAGAGATAGATAGATAACCGAGCCATAGTATTATCATAGTTATTATCAGTGGTGAAAAGTAACTAAGTACATTTACTCAAGTACTGTACTTAAGTACATGTTTAGGTATTTTTTTTACTTTACTGGAGTATTACATATTTTCAATATTTTCCTATTTTCACTACATTTCATAGGCAAACATTGTACTTTTTACTCCACTACAATGAATAAAAAAGTTACTAGTTGCTACAGAGTATTTCTACGTTGCAGTATTGATACTTTTACTTAAGTTAAAAATACTTTCCCCCACCACTGGTTATTATACTGTATAGAGGCTAGTAGTTCCATTATTACCTGAATGGGATCTAGCAGCAGATTGTGGTTGCTCTCCATCACGACCATGTCCTCGAGGATGGAGCTGATCAGGGGTCCCACGCCGCGTGAGGGGGTCCCGGGGGCCGGAGAGGGGATCTGGTTCTTGATGGCGTTGATGGAGTTCACGATCAACGAGCCAGAACACACAGTGGTGCCCAGACCACACACACACAACAGCACGGACAACACGACGAAATGCATGATCCTCCTTTTCTTTTAAGTGGCTATAGGCTACTTCTAAGTAAACGATGAAAAGTTCTCAAAATCCTCCAAAAGACGCTGAGAAATATGAAGAAGTAGGCATATATAAAAATGTAAAAAGAGTTTTATCTGATCCAAAAATTGTGATCGATTCCTGAGCAGCTCTCTCTCTCTCTCTCTCTCTCGCTCTCTCTCAGTCCGTATACTGTCTCTCTAGCCACCTGATCGGTCGATTTATACCCCCGTTGCCCCCCCCCCCCCCCCCCCCCCCCCACACACACACACACACGGTCATGTGTGACAGGAAAAAATGGGGGGGGGGGGGGGTTCAAAGAGGTGTGCCTAATACACACAGATGAATACACACGGGCACTGTTTACACACACACACGCACACGCACGCACGCACACACACACACACACACACACACACACACACACACACACACACACACACACACACACACACACACACACACACACACACACACACACACACACGCACACACACTGGCCTGGACATGGGGGTCCCTGGATCTCGAACCAAACGCCTCCCCGTGGTGTCTGTTATCAGCCCCCCTGGCATCAAACGCCGACTGTTTCCAGATCACAGCTTCAACAGTTTTAAGCATCATCACAGAATCAGCATCATAGAAACAGCCTAATCATCAATTAGGCTGTTTATTATCAGGATAATAGAAGGTGTAGAGAGACTATGGAGTCCGTGCGGAAAACAAAGAAAGACGCATATCTTTGGAGTGGTAATTTTTCCACCGGCATATTCTATAGTGGTTCCCAAAACCTCGAGAAGCTCGAAACCCAAAAGAGAAACTAGGTGTTTACACGGAACGGGACCCAAACTAGTGAAAATATCAGATGTACAAGCTAACAATGCTTCACTTTGCCCTCCATTGTGAGCTTGTACATCTGATATTTTCACTACTTATTAAACAGATTTTTTTCATTTATTTATGGAAATGATTAGATTTTTTTCATTTCATTAATGAAATGCTTTTGAAAAATATTGGAATTGTTTTCAATTGATGAAAAGTTGAGATTTCTTTATTTCAACTTTTTTTAAAACATTTTTGAAATAATATAGACCTATATATTATTTTTTATTGTTTAAATGTAGGAAATGGAAAAAGGGAGATATTTACTCGCGACCCATAAAAATTGGTCCACGACCCAAAGATGGGTCCCGACCACTGTTTGGGAAACTGTATAACATCCATAACATAAACTATAACATCCATTCAGTCAACGGCATCGTAAAACGATGACTTGCTGAAAAGTGACAACATTTCGTTTCATCAGGCTATTTCACCTTTAACTTTAATAGAATATTCTTCTATCAATTATCCTCTGCTTCCCAGCAGGTCCACCGAAAGAATAGATTCACTGTTTCACAAGAAAGTTTCTCCAAAATAGAATAGATAGGCCACTATATAGCCTAAAACGATCAGTCTATTATATTTCAAACAGGCCTATTTTCTTTTGGTGTGACGTGCTATCTAGCCTTAAAAACAGACGAATCTGTAAGAAAAATTAGCCCTGGGCTATGCAGTGATATTAGTCTAGACATGTCACCAATGCCAGGCCAGGCTAATACATCTGTCTGGCTAGTTCATGTCCCGTCCTTGGACAAACTAGCCTAGGCCAGTGGTTCTCAACCTGGGGGTCGGTACCCCCACATGATTCTTTGGGGGCCCCCCAGATGACAGTAAGAATTACTTTTTTTAAAGACCAAAAACTGGTCAAACATTGGCCATATTGTCAAATAATATAAGAAAGAGGCAAACCGTTTGAAAATAGCCTGGAAGGCATTGTGAGCTTGTAGATTGGCTATTTTCACAATATTTATCTGTGGAACAGAGTCAAAGTAAATGTAATGCCCATAATTCCAAGTGCTTGTGGGTGGGGGGTCCGGGTCCCCAGTTCAAATATGGTTATTTTGGGGGGTCCCCAGTTCAATTATGATTATTTTGGGGGCCTGAAAAGGTTGAGAACCACATACCCGTTATATTACGCCGTACGAAGGTGTCGCGTGGCAAAAAATATCCACGCTCGCCTGTCATAGACAGGCTATAAATCAGGCGGTTTGAAGCAGTAGGCCTAATAAACGCGCAAACAAACTGGAAGGCCGTAGATCAGACAGTGTGCTGGTGTGTGTTGTGTTAATCTGTGATCATTCAGCCCATTGAGTCAGTCATTAGCGCCGTTTGATCCCTAATTGAACCCGCTGGGGGTCGCTGGTGAAACACACATTTGCGGGCGGGGGACCCTGAGGAGGGGGGGGGGGGCATCATCAAAGACCCCCAGGTTATGCAAATGTGGCGTCCAGTTGGTGGTCTGGTCACCTTTATAATGAGACACCGAGTTGGAGGAGCTATAGCTGCCGAAAAGGAAGCAAACATGAGCTGATAATAACTCTCTGTGTAGAGATAAGGACTCACTACATCAGAGGACTAGCTACTGCATGTGTCTCCCCCCACCCACCCTCTCTCTCTCTCTCTCTCTCTCTCTCTCTCTCTCTCTCTCTCTCTCTCTCTTCCTCTCTCTCTCTCTCTCTCTCTCTCTCTCTCTCTCTCCCTTGCCTCTCTCGTGAAATTAACGCCTCAATGAATACAATCCAGAGTTTAACATTCAAATGTACAATGTTAAATTACTATAGGCCTATATCTCGATAATAGTAGGTTATTATATGAATCTACTCCTCTAGCTATTGGGGTTTTTGCATTGTGAAACACCCCACTAACTAAACAGTCATGCCATAAAACACCTCTGGCCAAATCTTGAATGATAAAATAATAGCCTATATTGGACAGGCGAGTTTTATGAAGTGAAAACTATGTGGTTAGGCTTTATTATGTATTTGATAATCAAAATTCAGCAGCAGATTTACAGTACATGCCCTGACACCATGCATTCATTAGAAGAATGTGTTGATGTAACACTGGTTTCTTCAAAATTGGCCTGAAAAAAACATCTATCAGCAGACCACAAGGGGAGGTCAATGATGATGACATGCATTATTGTGTTAATCATTTATGCTATGTTGATGAATTGAATACATATAGTCCCCAGGACTTTTTTGTGTTATCCTTTCAGCCTTAATGTCTTACTGTGCTACATGCTGTTGTTCACATTTCTGACTAATACAGTGAGTATTCAATCAATCACTCAAAAGTTTCACATGCAGACACAAAATTCATGGGTTTAATGCGTTTCATGTAATTCTCAGAGCACTGGTGAATTAAACAGCCTCAAACAACTGCAAAGCAATTCAAACGAACAGATAGATAGTGGCCATACAACAACACATCAGGTCAAGTTAGTATAACAGTGTATTCTAAAGAGAAACCTCAGCCCATCCCCTAAAAACTAAATCTGTCTGAAAGGCGTTTTTTTATACCAACTATCAGTGGTGTAAAGTAACTAAGTACTGTAGGCCTACTTAAAAAACAATTTTGAGGTATTTTACTGGAATATTTCCAAATTTCAGTAATTATACTTCTACTCCACTACATCCAAAAGGCAAATATTATACTTTTACTGTCTGAAACTGCAATTATTTGAAAACTTTATAGTTACTAGTAGTTACTACTATTATTATTACAAAACATAACCATTCAGCCCTATTTAAACTTTGGCTGTTTGAAAATAGCCGATCTACAAGTAATGAGTACTTTTACTTTTGTACTTTAAGTATGTTTTGATACCAATACTCAATTACTCAAGTACATTCTGAATTCCAGACTTATTGTTGTAACAGAACATTTCTACAATAGGGCATTGATACTTTTACTTAAGTAGAAAAAAGGAGTACTTTTTCCACCACTGTTAAGTAACAGTGTATTCTAAAGAGAAAGCCCACCCCTAAATAAAAATCTGTCTGAAAGGCGTTTTTTTTACCAACTATATCAGAACACAAACACACACACAAATGAATTAACAGTCTCACAACATCTCCCTCCCTGAACACACAGGGCCTGGCTTTGATCTCCTCTAACGGGGTGATCTGGTTACAATGGAAGACAAACCTACAGCACACTTCATTAGGCCTCAATCAGCCCTGCATTCAGGCCCACTGCTTTGGTGTGAGCGCCTTTGTTTTAACTGCCCCGCCGTGGTGTCAAGCACCAAGCCTTTGATAGTGGCCGTCATCAAACAAACTGGCTGACAACCAGGCCGCTTCTTTCTCCTCTAGTTCTCACAAGCAGTGTTGCCATGTCCG
Organism: Gymnoscopelus microlampas; assembly: GCF_963454915.1. NCBI lineage: Eukaryota > Metazoa > Chordata > Actinopteri > Myctophiformes > Myctophidae > Gymnoscopelus > Gymnoscopelus microlampas. Next base: position 12,462,379 of record NC_139951.1, read on the forward strand.
CATTTTATAAGGGATACATACAGCCAGGATAGGTGGGCACAAGGGACATCTGGGCAACTCGAGGTAAAATTGGCTATTTTGTCCAAAATGAAAAAAAGAAAAGAAAAATGGTCTTAGGTCATTTAAGGTAAAGTATAGATGATGTGAACATGCACTGTACATTATTCAGACTTATTATTATCCTTCAGCTTCTTGTTTATGCCCCAACATGACTGGATATAGAGTCCTACAGGTTTTGTTGCAATTTGTATCAATTTTAGAACTATAAGACCTTAATTGTCGAATGTTTAAGACCATTTTTCAAATATTAAATGTTTTAACATTTTGGATAAAATAACCAATTTTACATCGAGGTGCCCATAAGGCCATAGTGCCCACCTATCCTATTACCATTATAAGCGACTTTGGGCTTGTTTTTCCTGTGAAGTTGCTTGTAAATATTGGTGGTGCGTTTTTTAGGGTTCATTTCTAAAGTGTAGTTGCTTATTTGGGCTTGTTTCCTAAATGTAATTTAAACCAGTGGTTCTCAAACATTTTCATGTCAAGGACATGAAATATGTATTTGTGCCAGGGACCATTCAAGATTTCGGCTATTTTCAATTAGCAAGGGCTCATGTAGACTAGTTGCTTATTTTGGGCTTGTTTTCATAGACCTGGTTGCTTGTTTCTCTCACAGAATCTGGCAAGACTGCTCACATGCAAACCGCTGGGCAAAGTTGACAGCTAAATAACTAGCTCTATAGGCCTGTACTTCACATCTGACATGTTTCAATGTATTGCCATGCAGAGAAAACCAATCAATAAAGCTATATTAATGTGTGATAAAAAAAATATTAATAGGTTATTGTTCATTTTACTGTCTAGAGTACGTCTCTCTTTCTCTGTTTCTGTTTGTCTGGCTCCCTCTCTTTCTCTCTCCCTCTCTCTCTCCCCCCTCTCTTTCTTTCTCTGCCTCTCCCTCTCTCCATCTACCCCCCCCCCCCCCCCCCACACACACACACACACACACACACACACACACACACACGCCATCTGTTCATCACTTGTAGTGTAAAAGATTTTAACCACTCCAACCGGTAAACAGGAAGGCTGGGCAGTGCACCAAAACATTCTGAGGGCACCAGGCCTTGGAAAAGTGGGCACTCCCACCAAAGTGTGTGCCAGGGCATCTCTAGTGCCCACTCTCCTCACCCAAAGTGCCCACTCCTCTCACCCAAAGTGCCCACTCTTCCCAGAGCATGCACACTCTTCTCTAGCGCCCAGTCTCCCCCCCCAAAAAAATGGTTCCCAGATTCCCCTAGTGCCCACTTTATGTATTCCTTGAACCAGCTGAACCACCAGAAGAGAGTTGGTTTATAGAGTCTAGAGCAGGGGTCTTCAACAGGGGGGCCGGGACCCCTAGGGGGTCCTCAGAGTTACTACAGAGGGGCCACCAAATCTTTGTGTGATAGGATTTTGTTTCTTTTACATTAAACACTTAGACCCTAGCATCCCTATTATGAGGGGAACATTAACGCTCAAACCGCCTTTGCACTGAGAGGCGTTGTGAGCTTGTAGATCGGCTTTTTTCGGCAAAGAGGTTTGGTGTAGGGGGAAAAAGGAGCAAACCAAGTACAGGGCCAAAGGTCAAGTTTACTAACTATTGAGGGCGTAAGTGGTTGAATGTCTGAAATAAACAATTAAATTGCACAACACAGCAATGAAGCTATCTATGAAATCTATGAAAAAGTTTAATCTGCAGCAGAATTGTATGAAATATGTAATGGGCGGGGGGGGCTGCTTCATCTCTGTCTCAGCAAAGGGGTCCTTGGCCTGAAAAGCGTTGAAGACCCCTGGTCTATAGAGAGTTTGTCAGAACATGAGGTCATGTCGAGTCATTGTCAGAATAACCATCGAGTGTGGGGTCAATAATAAAAGTTCAGGTTGAAATTTAGAGGCTTTATTGTAAGAAACAAAAGAAGGTATTTCGATAGAAACGGCTGGACCATAGAAAAGCAGCAGAACAACAGAAGGACTACAGGTCGAAGTCCTGTGTCACCTTGGCATGCAGCATCAGTACCACACACACACACACGCGCACACACGCACGCACACATACATACATACACAGACACACATGCACTCTCTCACTCACACACACACACACACACACACACACACACACACACACACACACACACACACACACAGAATATACATGAGCCTGGGGTCGCTCCCCTCCTCCCATGTCTTCACATTAAAAGCCTGATTTGATGGAGCGCGTTGTGAACTTATACTGCAGATCTTCATCCAGCTGATTGCTGCTCAAGTGATCCGACTGAGCGTAAGGGGGGGGGGGGCGGCCCGGTTGGGAAGTGGGAATCGAACCGGAGACCTTTCTGTTTCCCAGGCAGCCTCAATACCCCACTCAGGAAAGGACAAGATATTATTTTGGGGAGCAAAAGCGAGACTGAGTTTGGGACTAATCTTTTCTTCCATAGGAAGAGAAGAGAGGAAAGATTAACTCAGAGATGATTTAGTAGAGAAACGGAAATCATCCACGCATATCACAACATTGCCAGTGGAATAAAACATGGCTTTATTCCAAAGGTTTCGCATTCAACCCACTGATCTTAACGCAAAGACAGCTTTAGGGGAGAGTTGATCCCAGGCTTCTGTGACAATAAGGGACAGCGCCGTTTCTAAGGCACTTTTAGCGTCGTTGCCAAAATGACCGTGCAGTGAAGAGGGGAGGGGGGCGTGTACAGCCACATGGGTGCATGTCCCACTATACTTCCCGCTAGGTCCTGCAAAACACTGCCTCCCATGATCGTTCCTCCCCCAAAAGGAATTATTTGGAAAAGTCTACAGCGCTAAACGCAGGAAGGCTGCAGGCGAAAGCTACCCCATTGTGGCTGCCGCTGTATTGGCGGGCAATGACAATAAAAACGACAACAACAATAATAATAATAATAATAATAATATAACATCAGCAACATAAAAGTTAACCATTCAAACATCAAAAAACATGTCAGTAACATAAACAATATCTGCAATATATTCAAATGAACCAGTGACTCTCACTTCATCAAAACAATGTTTTACCACAAAATAACAATTCTTACATATATATATACATTTTTTACACAGTCAAATCCTCTGTGTTTTCTTTCTGTACAAATGTTACCAAATGGACCATTTGGTTACCTTTGTACACTCTCTGAGTTAAATGAACACTAAGGATGATACTGTGTATTGCCTGGAACCGACAACCTAACTGCCTGTGTTTCCAGAGGTTTCCAGTGAAGGACAGGGCTGTCTGATACAGGTGCCTTGCTCGACGGCACCTCCATCGCAGTGGTTCTCAACCTTTTCTGGATCAGGGCACACTTTGGGCCCACCCATCTGACCACATAACATAACATGGTCAGATGGGTGGGCCGTGTGCATTTTCAGACCTTGTTATGATCAATTGATTGATCGGCTTGGATTAATGGAACAAATGTAATATACTTTCATATAATAAAAATATTCATTTTTAGCGGTATCACAATAAAAACTCACTTTTCAAGGTTTTAAAGAAACAATTTCATATTAAAAAATATTAAGGTCATGATTAAGGGCCTAGTGGTTAAGGCACATGCCACATACATAGGCTCCAATGCAGCCCGACTGTGAGTCACAGGTTCGATTCCCGAGCCTTACGACCTTTACTGCGTGTCACTCCCCGTCTCTCTCTCCTGTTTCCTGTCTATCTCAACTGTACTATCCAAATAGGTCGAACAAGCCCTCAAAAATATCTTTGAAAAAAAGTAGCGTTTTGCCAGTTATTTTGGGGCCCACTTGCAATATCCTCACGGCCCACCGGTGGGCCCCAGCCCACAGGTTGAGAACCACTGCTCTGTTGGACACATGGCTGTTGGTGCACTTGCTGGCTGTTGCGGGGTTCGAATCTGTGACCTTTCGGCTAACAGGCCAGGCTCTGCCATCTCATCTCTCCATTTAAATAGAGTTTTGGTCATAATAAAAATAATAACATAATAATATAAAATTAGTTAGTTTCTCTCTAAAATATGTATTGTAATTGCACTTAAGTATTATTTTTGAAATATAATGACATTATTCTCTCTCCTCCTGTATGCGTACAGTCAGGAGAGGGTCAGATCACCATCCTGTTAAGAGGTACGAAACATTACAGTTACTCCAACACACACACTACTGTGTGTGTGTGTGTGTGTGTGTGTGTGTGTGTGTGTGTGTGTGTGTGTGTGTGTCTCAAGTTTATAATTTGTTCTATCACTGAATTGTTTGAATTTCATTCTGTACACAGTGTGAATACAGCAACACTCTGCCCTCTTGTGGCCAGTAAGGAGAACAGCACTGTGCTGTGATTATGCTCTTATCCACAGCAACAGTTGGTGTAGATTTGACCAACTTGGCACATGGAAGGGATAAAATATCCCTCAAGCAAACAAACAAATAAACATACAAAAACAAGAGGAAATGTTGTCTTGTTTGAGCTTTAAACAAGCTCTAAAAATACCCCCAAAACACAAAACTTTCCAAATTCACTTTGGCAAACAGCGGCCCTGAAAAGCTCTGCAGCTTTACAATGAGACATGATAAAGAATGGAGGGATGAGATATATCGTTGCTGTCGGGCAAAAGTTGTGATAAGCCGATCTACAATCATGAATATATGATATTTACATCTTAATATCATCTTTTTTTTACTGTACAAATGTAACCAAAAGAGCTTGTAGATCGTCTATTTTCACTATTTTATAGTAGTTTCTTTAAATAGTAATAAAAAAGGAAAAAGGTTTCCACCCGACCGCGACAATTATGGTAAATTATGTCATTTCAGTGAACACACCTGTGTGTGTTTATGTCTGCGTCGACATGTGTGTAGAAAGTAAAGGCAAGTATGTACAATGTACAAACATCAATATAGCAACAGCAATAATATGCACGAGAACACATTATTTACAATATGAAGAATAATCGAAAGAAAAGGGAACGTTTAAAAAACATAATAAAGCATTGTTGTTGACGATAACGGCAGTGATTCCTGGCCCAGTGGTTCTCAAACGGGGGTCCCCCAGGGGTCCTTGAGGAGGGGTTCAAGGGGGTCCCCAGCAAAATGTGTTCAGGATCAACTAGACCAGACTAGACTAGACAAGACAACCAGACCAGTGGTTCTCAAAGTGGGGTCCATGGACTTTCTAGGTTCCTTTAGGGTGTTCCGTGGGCCAAATACATATCGATTTGGGGTTCCTTGACGTGAAAGTGTTTGAGAACCACTGCACTGGCCAAAATCCCAATACTGCATCTCTGCCTCCTCCTCGCCTCCTCTGCACTCCGTCCTCCAGCGCGACCCGGGAAATGGTTCGCGTCCCAGAAGTGTTCTTCTGCTTTTTTTTTTTAGGAGGAGCCGAGAGAGCGAGGAGAGAGGAGGCTCCCCCAAGCAGCTTGGGGGGGGGGTGAGGATCAGTGAGGGACACATCGATAAGTGTATCCCCTTCGTGTCTTCGCCGGAATGCGTGACGTTAACGTATGAATTCTCCCTCCTCTCCACGCGACAACCAATCCGGGCTCCGGAGTGGTCCAGCGATCCAGTCATACTGTAACTAACTGCAGTCGCTTCGAAATGACGCTAACTTGAGCGTGAAGCGTTCTGAATCCATAAAGCCGAACCCCATTGATTCCTCTGTCTGAAGTTTTGAGTACTGGGGGTATTAGGCTATATTGGCTGCAACAGATAAGGTTTCTATGCCCCCTGACAGAGACCCCCATATAGCACGCGTTCCTCTGATGTCCCGGGGGCTGATGGGTAAACATGGCTAACTGTGATAAGTGCTGTGAACTCAGGAGTGCCTGTGGGTGTCGGAGGGGACTTCAGTGTGACGTCTCGCTCGGTTGACATCATGCAGAGTAAACAAACACGATGACGGAACAAAGCACTAGAGTATTCCGGTCTCCAGAGACGTGCAGAGAGATTTGGAGAGGCAGGGGCTGGAATTTCAAAAGGGCACATGTGTCCCCCCTGCGCGCGCGAAGCGCGCGCGAAATTTTGCGGATATTCGTCGGATTCGGGTACTTTTTTACCCGTTTTTTGTTACTTTATTTCGGTTTTAGGGTTAGGTTATAGATATATAATAAAAAAAATATATATATTTTTTTTTATAATTTTTTTATTGGTGGCTTTGGATAAAACATTGGTGGCTAATAGCCACCGAAGCCCCCGCCTAACGACGCCACTTATTCTTCTGTATAATGAGTACTTTTACTTAAGTAAAGAAATTGAGTAGCCTACTTTTCCCACCACTGCTGCTGACACAGAGAGAGAGAGAGAGGGAGAGAGAGATATATATATAGGCTCCTGCTTGACAAGTAATTTCAAATTAACAGCTATATATATATTTTTTTTGGTCCATACATACCTAATCTGTCTCAAACAATTGGTCTGTGTTCTGCGTGCATTCACTGCGTTCAGTTGTGCCCTCAGTTAGGTTTCGATTGTGTATAATATACTTCGTTTGCCGGGCGGTATCGCGCACCCAAAAAATAGCCGATCCACAAGCTCACAATGCCTGGCGTTGCGACGCGTTGTGAGCTTGTAAATCAACTATAATTCTGCGCGAGCACTGCACGGCACGGGGCTCAATTAAGTAAGCTTTACTGCAGGTGCGCGCAGGGGTTTCTACAGTTTACAGTCAGAGGAGACAAGGGCACTTTTTACCGACAGACAAAAGGGCAGGGGCTCAAGCCCCCTTTGATGTCTATGTGTGCACGTGCATGCCGGTCTCCATTCCTGCTGGTATCACTGGCTGGTACCAGTCGTAGCAAAAAACATGAAATAAAATAATATAATATAATATAAAAATAAAATAAAAACAATGCACTGACTCAGTCTGCCCTAGGACACTTTGGGGTCAAAGCTTCCCGTCAACAGAGGAAGGAGTTTTTTTGTTGTGTGTGTGTCACTTTTAGGACTGTCCCACCAGGTAAAAAAGGGAGAACGTGTGAGAGAGAGAGAGAGAGAGAGAGAGAGAGAGAGAGAGAGAGAGAGAGAGAGCTGGAGGGGGGTGGGGTGGGGACTCTAAAAATCGTTGTCCCACCCTGAGGTGTCGTCTGGGGGCGGCTCCTCTGCGTCCTCGGGGAAGTTGTCAAAGTTACTGGTGTCCGTAGGAGAGGACACCTGGGACAAGATGATACAGATGACGATGATTAGAACACCCATACTAGAAATAGTGCGGGCGGTATTAATAGTATGGCTAATGCTGAGATAAAATGGCAATAATAATAATGATAGCAGATGAGAAATAATAAATATCATGTTAATCTTTCATTAAAAAAAGTTTTTAATTTTAAAGTACAGACTTGAATAATTCCACTGTTATTTTATGTGCTGTCTTACATCAGGTATGATGGGAGGGGTTAGCGTTCCTTTCCTTAAACCATCCCAGTTAAACACTTCAAACCACCTGAGAGAGAGAGAGAGAGAGAGAGAATGTTTTATTGACCCACTAAGAAACTAATCAAATTGCTAAGAAAATTAAAAGTAATACATGTATTGGATCACCGTCCAAAAGAGACAAATCAAACCAAAACGAAAAAAAAACCAAGTGAGAATACAGAAATAAAAGAGTGATAATGAAAGGTTATGAGCTGTTATTGAGAAGCTGTGTGGACTGACTTGTGTTTCTGGATGTCCTTCACTCCGTTCTTCAGGTTCCCCAGTCTCTCTGAAGGGTTGTCTCTGAGGGGACAGACACGCAGCACAATAACAACATTTTTAAAATAGACATTTAACATGATACAACGTATCACTTTTTAGTCATGATTTTTGTATATTTTGAAGTATTTTCTGAATGTTTCGACCC
>NC_139951.1:12475242-12482742 GCF_963454915.1 Gymnoscopelus microlampas
TGTGTGTGTGTGTGTGTGTGTGTGTGTGTGTGTGTGTGTGTGTGTAGATGCAGCTCCCCTATGTACTGAGATATTAATAACCTTGACCTCTGAACTGTCTGCATATAGACCATGACACAATCACTATTCCTGTACTGAGGGCAGACCTGACAGAGAGAGAGAGAGAGAGAGAGAGAGAGAAAGAGAGAAAGAGAGAGAGAGAGAGAGAGAGAGAGAGAGAGAGAGAGAGAGAGAGAGAGAGAGAGAGAGAGAGGAGGAGAAGTAAAGGAGTGAAGGTGAAACTCAACCGTTTTCCAAAAAAGGAAGGAATCCCCGGGAGGATTTCCCAGAACGCCCCAGGAGATATTTTTAACTCTCCTCAACACGAAAACACAAGCTGTACACAAACCTTGACACCTGTCTCCCTGTCTCCCTGCCTGTCTGTCTCCCTGTCTGTCTGCCTCCCTGCCTGTCTGTCTGTATATATCTATCTATATCTACTTATCAACCTACTGTACATACATACCTATATACCTACCTAGCACCTTTTATGAGCTTTACAATGTGCGTTATACTGCATTCACCCATTCACACCTACATACTGACGACGACATAGGAAGCCAATGCAAGTGGACAATCTCATACGGAGCAGTTATAAAGGGGGGGTTCAGTGTCTCGCTCAAGATCGACCCGGGGACCTTTCCGATTCCCGGACTGCCACTCTACCCCCACTGAGCCGCCCCTGTTTGTCCTCTAAGGAAAGTTAAAAATACGTCCTGAGGAATGCTGGGATATCCTTGGCCAGGGGATCCCTAGCCCTGCCCTGGAGACTATCCATCCTGATTCACTGCTATGCAATTTAATATGTTAATCTGTCCAGGCTGGGGGATTCCTTCACTCCTGTAGTAAGTACTCTACTTAGGCACAGGTTTGAGGTACTTTTACTTTACTGGAGTATTTCCATTTTTCTGTACTTTTATTGTACTCCACTACATCTCAGAGGCAAATATTGTACTTTTTACTTTTAGACAACTTTAGTTGCTAGTTACTTTGTGGATTTTGATTATTATTACAAAACATACATTACCGACTTCAGCCCTATACATTTCGGCCATTTGAAAATAGCAGATCTACAAGCTCACAATGCGTCGCGATGCGACGCATTGTGAGCTTGTAGATCTGCTATTTTCGAAAGATTTTTATACATTTGAAAACGTGAAATGATGCATGATGAGTAGCCTATACTTTTGGTACAAGTACATTTTGATAACAATACTTTTGTACTTTTACTCAAGTGCATTTTGAATTCCTTCTAACTTGTAACAGAGTATTTCTACATGGCAGTATTGACACTTTTACTTAAGTAAAAAATGTGAGTACTTTTTCCACCACTGTATGTGTGGACCCCAGGGAGACTGATGTCATGCATCAGCATTTGATTGATTGATTCATTGAATACATTATTAATACGACTGTTAACCCTACATGTAGTAGTATAATCAAAAGTTATGCTAAAAGGATAACACAAAAAGCCTCCGGGGGGCTTGTTTCCACTGTGGTCCATTGCACTCAATTCATCAGTAAGACATACAATATAAGCAACACGTTGCATAACGGTAAATGCTCCAGTAGCAGAAAAAAGATATGTTTACACTTTACAGAGAAAGTAGGGGAGGGGGTAAGTTGGTGGGGGTACCGTATAGGAATCTAAAACCAGTTGTAATTTGAGGTCAGCGATGATTTTAGGTCCGTTTTAAGTGTGGATAGGGAGTCAAGATGTAACATGATGTCTGATGTAATGCCTGTTGGAAGGTCATTCCACATGTTGGGTGGCAGCATAGTAGAATGCATTTTTCTCCATGTTTGTGCTGAATGGCAATCCTAATAAACTCAACTCAATAATCTGTCTCAAAGAAAAACGTGTTATTTAGAAAAGGAGGGAGAATTCAGTGTCAAATAAGTAAAAAAAAAAACAAAAAAAACGAAATCTTCCAAAAAAGTTTCAAAAGCTTTAAAATAAAGGCTAGTTCGTCTTTGAACATTAAAAACAAGCCAACATGTTTCGACCTTTATGTTGGCTTGTTTTTAAGCTTTTAAAACCTTTTTGGAAGATGTGCCCTGTTTTTTTTCCAACTTCAATAATCTGTCTGTCTGTCTAAAATAATGAATGATCCCGAGTTTGATGCAGTAATGGTCTTTTTTCATTTCATTTCATTTCTTTTTTATTATTATTATTTTCTAAGGTATTAAAAAGGTTTTAAAAGTCCTTAAATAGTTACTTTACTGTCACCTGCCCCCCCCCCCCCCCCCCCCCCCAAAAAAAGAAGAAAAATGATCATGGGACCCACAGGTTGAGAACCACTGGTCTAAATCTGTTGAATGTCAATACCCAATACCAAGGTTGTCTCATCCCCAGCAGAACAGAACAGAACAGAACAGAGTGGTAAGCGGTTCACATGACTACAGGAGTCCAGTTACCAGCGCTGGCACCGTAATGGGAAACTCATCTCAAAGGGAATCCAGAGGGAGTTGTAATGAATGTTGTAAAGGTACCCCGACTCATTTCACATACAGCATACTTAACACACGTGCTTCACATACAGGGAATGGACAACATATACGTAATTACGTATACAGTATATACATACATACATACATACATACAGTGGTGGAAAGTAACTGAGTACATTTACTCAAGTACTGTACTTAAGAACAGTTTTGAGGTATTTTTTACTTTTCTGGAGTATTTAGGCACGACGTGTCGTGATGTGACGCGTTGTGAGCTTCTAGATCTGCTATTTTCAAATATGTTTGTACTTTTACTTTTGGTAGTTTAAGTATATTTTGATACCAATACCTTTGTACTTTGTATTCAAGTAACTTTTTCTACATTGCAGTATTGATACTTTTACTTAAGTAAAAACATTTTGGTACTTTTTCCACCACTGCATACATACATAAATACACACACACGCACACGCACACACACACACACACACACACACACACACACACACACACACACACACACACACACACACACACACACACACCACACACACGAAGTGTTAAGTGTGTCTGTGTTTTTTTTTTAATAAATATTGAACCAATGCAAAGTATTAACAGGAGTTTGTGACTAAATAATAACTACAGAGGTTCTTTTTTTTCCAGTTCCTGAAAAGTAACGCTTTTGTACATACAAGGTTTCTGCCCAACAGCGACAATACATGGGAGAAACAAGACAGGAAACATATTGAGACCTAGCTGGGTTTAACCCATTAAAACTGCGTTGGCCATTCAAAAATAGCAGATATACAAGCTCACAGCGAGCTTGTACATCTGCTGTTTTCTTTGAAAGTGTGAGAACTACTGATTTAGAAAGCCTTTGTAGAATCAGCCTGCAGGTCTTAATGGCTTTAAGTCACGTACACACCAAGGTGTCAGGCTATGGCAATGCGAAGTGTCTGAGTCTGATGATCAGTGGTATTTAGTGTCCCGTGATGTTGGTAGTAGACAGCGACCCCATGACCCCATTGAGTTATGTTGAATCGGCACCAGAATTCGTCGGGAATGGAGAGCATTTCATTCACATTTGATCCCTAAAAATAGAGTGTGAACCGGAAAATATCTGGACAGCACGCACTGAGGGAGGGAGGGAGGGTGGGTGGTTGTAGCCTGGCATGGCCAGACTAATATGACTGTGTAGATATTAGTCTGGGATCTGTGTGTGGAACCTGTGTGTGCATTTCCAAGGGGCGAATTAAAAAAAAAGCCTCTGGTGATAAACCCGCCCCATATTTGGATACCGGGCCCTGATTGGTCCCTCACTACTTCGGAGGGAGTGAAATCCAATCACAACTGAGCGGTGCCAGGCCAAATCTGCTGAGGGCAATTCTTTGGTGGGTGAGTGAGTGAGTGAGTGAGTGAGTGAGTGAGTGAGTGAGTGTGAGTGTGAGTGTGAGTGTGAGTGGGTGAGTGAGTGGGCGGGTGGGTGGGTGAGTGAGCGAGTGAGTGAGTGAGAGAGGGTGGGTGAGTGTGGGTGGGTGGGTGAGTGTGATAGAGATAGATAGATTTACAGTTCAATGTCAAAGTCAATGTCAAAGGAGCAAAACTCCCTGCCCACTGTAGGGGTGTGTTCAACAACTCAAAGGGCTACGTTCACTACGGAGTCAATCAGCTTTATTGCAAGTGGTATAAATTTATAATGTGCAACATTATATATTCATGTATTCACCCAGTTCTGTATGATTTATTTCTGTATTTTTCTATATCTGATTGTCACCTTTAGTCGCAGTTAGTCAGGACAAGACAACTTCTGCTGTTCTGGCCTTTAGTTTTGGGATAATCTAGTTGGGTTACGTCTAGGTCTAGCTGGGTTGGGTCTAATCTGGTCGGGTCTAGTCTAGTTGTGTGACCAACTTTTCACACTTGGGAGTGACAGAAGTAGGAGACCCAGTTTCCTCAGTACAGTATGTGCACCATATCGTGTGTGTGTGTGTGTGTGTGTGTGTGTGTGTGTGTGTGTGTGTGTGTGTGTGTGTGTGTGTGTGTGTGTGTGTGTGTGTGTGTGTGTGTGTGTGTGTGTGTGTGTGTGTGTGCGTGCGCGTCAGGTTGTAATTATTCGTGGCCTCTAGAGCAGGACAGCTCGTGCACAACGAGGGGAATGTTGGCTTCACTAAACTAACCCATGATTTATGTGGATCCTAAAAGTATTAATATCTACAATTTATATGGCTTTACAGTGATGTGTATTTATATCTAACTGAATGATTTATAAGGGCAAAGAATAGTCAGGCAGACAGTAAATGAATAGCTTGACCTTTTTTAGAGTGTCTGGGAAACAAAAGGTCCCCGGTTTTGATCCCCATATGGCTACTCCTCGTTTTGTGTCGAAGTGTCCTTGCGCAAGACACTGAACCCCTGACTGCTCCGGATGAGCAGGTTGTCGCCTTGCTAGACAGACAGACAGACAGACAGACAGACAGACAGACAGACAGACAATGAAAGTGAAAGGATGCATTGTTCTACCAGTTCGACGCGTCCGAAGCCTCCGACTCCCAGCGTGTCGATGATGTTGAAATCCACCAGCCGCAGGTTGGAGAAGAAGGCGTTCTCCGCCTCGTACCTGTACACACAAAACATTACAACTCCATCAGGACCACATTGGAAACAAGTGTTTTATGTGTATATCCTCGGTTTAAAGGGATAGTTCACCCAAAAAAAGTCACCCCATGGAGACTTGAATTCATGGATATTTTCTTTTTTTTTGTTGCATTCCTAAGCCAATAATTTGATGACCAGCGGACCAATAGGCATCAAATTATTGGCTTAGGAATGCGACAAGAAAAGTCATTTTGGGGGTGAACTATCCCTTTAAGGCAAGCCATATTGTGTTTACTTGTATTTCTTTTACCAAAATCTATTAAAGAAATTCTACTCAAATCACAGAGCAGCAAGGGACAGGCAGGTGGAGATAGCAGTACAACAGAAGACAGGAGACACCGAGATATTGTCGCTGTCTGTCGGGTGGAAACCTTGTATGTCCGATCTGCAAGATCACAATGTGTCGAGAAGTGACAAGTTGTGAGCTTGCAGATCTGCTACTTTCACTGCTTTTGTGCGACACTCTTGTATGATGAAGTAGGGCATTCATTTGTGAAAAGAAATGAGATACTAGGTTTCTGCCCGACGGCAACGATAATAGATTATATTTTGACATTATTTTACAGGTTAGAACCTGTCCAAAAACCTTTCCCGAAATGGGAAAAAGAACCCGTGTTCCAGTGGATCCAATGTAGTCGTTATGTAGTCACAAGCTCTTGTTAACACGTTTCATGGGTTGACCACTTGAACCCCGACGCCCCCTTGTTCTGGGGGGGAACATTCGCCATAAATAGCCGATTTACAAGCTCACAGCGCTCGTAAAATCGGCTATTTATGGTGCGAAGAGATTCGGTGTGGAAGTAAACAAGAGCAGAGGAAGAGAGAAGTACAGTTGCACAGTTGTCAGAATAGAGGGTTTAAGTGGTTAAATATATAAACCACTTTCAACCTGGTGTTCCTATTTTGGGAATGTCATTATTCTCAACAGCATAGGGCTGGCATTGGGCGAAGTATAAAATTGGGCATTAATTCATGAAAAAAATATATATATATTTCTGACCGACAGCAACGATTATGTGAACAGACAACCAAATTGTAAAAAAAAATACCATGGGATAAAAGTTCTGAGCATTCATAGAGATGATACTATATTTAAACATTATGGCTCATATATTAGTAGGAGGATGGATGGCATAAGAAAGAAACCAAGAGAGAGAGAGAGAGAGGTCGTATCAAGTGTCAACAAGCTCTATATCCTGCTGCATGATTTAGAGATTATTTGAAGAAAGAGAGAGAGAGAGAGACAGATGCAGAGAGAAAGAGAGAGGATAGAAGAGAGCATAGCATGTGACACAGGTTGTGAGACAGATTCGAACTAGCGACAGGACTTAACTGGTGACTGCCAGTGTCTGAATGCACACACAATTTAGGCCCTGTTCAGACTGGCAGCCCAAATCTGATTTACATCCTATCCAGATTGGAGTCGCATTGTTTTTATGCAGTCTGAACAGCACATAAACACATGGAAACTGAGTTTTTGCAAATCAGATTTGAACCACATTCCTTAGCCTTGCTCAGACTGCAACAAACCAATCCGACTCCAATCTGGATTAGGAAGTCAGATTTGGGGCTGCCAGTCTGAACAGGGTGCCTAAGTGTCCAAGTCAGCAGGGCAGAGTCGTACCTGCAGCATTTGACCACGTGGAAAAAGGGGAACTTCTTGATGGTGCGAATGGAGTAGGAGACGACGGGGCAGGGAGCAGGAGGTGGTGAGGAGGAGGCCTTTCTAGACCTCCTCAACGGGACAGGGAGTAAATCTCTCATGTCACTCGGTCAGTCCCGCGGATACTAACGGAAAGCAGGACACACGGCGGCTGGTTTAGGGACGGTGTGTTCTTTACCTGAAGGAATGTTCAGGTTCCACTAAAACGCGGCTACGAAAGGACGGCTTAATGCAGCTTGTCAGCAGATAAAACACTTCCTGACAAAGTTCTTAGGAACAACAGTAAGGAGTCGGTAGAGCTGTCAGGGTGACAATCGCGTGCAACTCTGTTCAGCAAAACGCTTTAAACATTAAAGCTCGTCAGCGGAACACTGTGGTCAAGGAGCACTTAAGAAAAGCAATCCAGCTTCCAGCTTCTCTTCGCCAGCAGGCCTGGTCAGTTACATGGATATTTCAGTTCAGTCGTTAAAGTCAATAATAACGTAACAACAAACCCCCCAAACTAGGAGATATTTGAATGGTGATCAACTACTGAGCGTACAGCGGGGTATACTTTTTTTTTTTTACGAGAAGGTTCTGCACAGTGTCTCAAACGAGGATCTCTGTCGCCATTTCCACTTCACATAGTGAGGGCAGGGGAGGGTCTCGGCCAGGGGTCCGAGGGACTGTGGTGGCGGCGGCGGCAGTGGTCCGAG
>NC_139951.1:12487742-12492742 GCF_963454915.1 Gymnoscopelus microlampas
AGCTCCATCGAGACCCAAAAGAGACATTTGATGTCTCCCCGGGTCCCAAACTAGCTGATCTACAAGCTTGTAGATCTGCTATTTTCACTAGATCTTAAGGCTTTTTTAAATGTATGGACATTTTCTTTTTGAATGTTTGTAAAATTATATTGAAAAATGTTAGATTATTATTATTTTTTTTACTTTTGATTATCTTTTGAAATAATAATTTAAAACAATTGTAGTATATAATTGTATATTTATTTACTACGCGGAGGACCAGTGTCTGTGTCTCTGCAAACCAAACATGGGTCCTGATCCACTGCTTGGGAAATAGCCCATCAACACATTACGAGCTTGTAGGCTATTTTCAGCATTTACATTTTCTTAAATCCATTTCAGAATAGCAAGAGGCTATATGGCTATTTGCGGGTCCTTGACATGGAAAAATTTGGGAACCCCTGACCCCTAAGGCATGACAAGGTGTGTGCGTGCCTGCGTGCGCATGGTGGATCATTTTCCTTAAGGGTCAGTACTTCTGTAAGAAGGGTCTCCAGGAGGTCAAGAGTACAAATACCATGCATTCATAAGTTAAACACACAGACACATGCAGCTGCATGCGGCACCCAAGGCTGCTCTGTACTGTAAGTTGAAGGCCACAGGTTCGAGCTCCTTAATGTTGACAGTGCAGGTCTCCCCGGATGAAAGTGCTGTTTGAATCAATCACATGTGCGTGAAAATGTATAATGTACATATCTCTGCTGACGGGCCAAAATATTAACTTTTCAGGAAATAAAAAAACACAATACTGCCTCATTAAAGTTGTTATGGGGACTTTATACATTTTCAGATACTTGAATGTGTCTTTATATTATAATAACTGTACCCAAATACAGCTCAAGTGGAGTTACAGTAGGAGGTTTTTGACCATTAATTCCGTCTGACTTCGTCATTCTAATCAACGATAGACAAAACGTCTATCTCCGAAGTTGGAGTTAGGTGATTTGAACGACAGTTTTGAGGATCCAATGGAGTTATGTTTAGCCAGAAGCGCTTTTTAATACTTTTTATTGGTTTGTAAAACCCACACACAGACGTAAAGGGTGTTCAATAGCACAGATTTTTTTAAATATAAATGCAAACCGTACGGGTACAGTCGTACACTTGGGGCTAAAAGGATAACACGAAAAAGGCCTGTGAACATGTTTCCATTGCGGTCCGAACATACATACAACATACACAAATTAGGGATGCACGATATTGGCATTTTCGCCGGTATGCAATAACCAGCTATTTCCACTGACTTTTCCACTGGTATCTGTTTGGTACGGATAACTGATCGTTAAGTAATTGTCAGCCAATGCCGATACGATGACCGATACGGTGTCCATCCCTAACATAAACACGGATGGCGTGCACGCACGGTACAAAGTACACATGGCTTAACACACATATGGCAGAAACACACTGACAAAACACACACTGACATTATACATACACACGTGCATGTGACATCAATACACACACACACACACACGTGGCTGAAATGGCAATGAACACAACAGCTGGCCAGGAGTTTGGAAACAATGGCCCAGTTTGACCTCATCACATACAGTTGACATCACACACACACACACACACACACACACACACACACACACACACACACACACACACACACACACACACACACACACACACACACACACACACACACACACACACACACACACACTCTCCACACAGCATCCACCTGGCACAGGGCACAGTGTTATTGTAACCTCTTGACCTCTCGGTGACCCCACAGGACCGGTGACCCTGTCACATTGTGTTCCCGTCACCTAGCTGCCCTCGCCATACCGACGACCACAACACCACAACATTCATGTATGTGTCCTCTCGTTTTAAAAGGCTAAAATGGAATGATAAACCATTGGGCTGTAAAGAAATATGGTTGATGGGATCCGTGACGCCACCCATTGGTGGTGGAAAAAGTACTCAAATGTTTTACTTAAAGGTAGGGTAAGTGATTTACTTTGGTTAAAATAAGTGTTAAATAGCTCTATATTCTGATAGTACTCATTGCTATAGAGTGTTTGTTCAGTAACAGCATTAAATAGCTCTATATTCTGATAGTACTCATTGCTATAGAGTGTTTGTTCAGTAACAGCATTAAATAGCTCTATATTCTGATAGTACTCATTGCTATAGAGTGTCTGTTCAGTAACAGTGTTAAATAGCTCTATATTCTGATAGTACTCATTGCTATAGAGTGTCTGTTCAGTAACAGTGTTAAATAGCTCTATACTCTGATAGTACTCATTGCTTTGTGAGTTTGTAGATCGGCTATTTTTAATCTATCGGCTATCTTGAATCTAGCGATTGAAAACAAAGTCTTCATGGAAAGGTTTACTAAGGTAATAAAACCAAGTGTAAAGTCGTGTCAAGTCACCATTGACTCCAATGGAATGAAAATTCTTTGGCAGCCGGAGGAGGGACACCTTCTAGGCCATTAACGTGAGCAGCAGCGGAATCATTTCCAAGAGGAGCAATTAGAAGTTCAAGGGCACACGTTGACACGCAGTCAGGAGGAGCCCGGGGATCGAACCAGGAACCTTCCAACTCAAAGAGAGCAGCTCCACCCCCTGAGCCACTGCTGCTCCCCTAAAGTGCAAAACACCCTGCCTGCCGCAGTGCCGCCCTGCCATATGGCACCTTTTTTCATTTCACTTTCGGTTTTCAAAAAAAAAGAAGTTTTTTTACGGTTTTGCTAGTTTGGTGTAGTTTGTTTTAGGTTAGTTTTTGTGTTAGCTTTATATTTGTTTTTTTATAATATGGATCAGGGTCAGGGTCAATAACTGATCTATGTCGCGATGCAACATGTTGTGAGCTTTGTAGATGCTATTTTCGCAACTTTTGAAGATTTTTGACGAAGACTAAAACTAAGGACAGGTTCTCAATGATTTAGTTCGTTTTAGTATTGTAAACAGACAATAACGTTTCAGTTGGTTATCGTTTTTTGTAAAGCCTCATTTGTAGTTTTTTTGTTTTATATTTTATTTCATTTTTTTGTGTTTTTTTTTTTTTCAATTCTAGTTTTATATAACCCTGGTCCTCACCTGAATAGCCAATCAATGTCCAGAGCTATGTCTCAAAAGGCATGTTTTAGGGAGGATTTAATAATGACGGTAAATTGTGTGCCAACTCTGGATTTCTTTCAACGACCACAATCCCGTCGTCCATTGTGCCTCGACAACCGATTTGAGCTAGTCTGAGGTTGCAAATAAATCTGCTACGGGAGGAGAGGAGGAGTTGCCATGCCCACCCGGGTACCCAGATGCAAAACAAACAAAACAAACAAAAACAAAATAACGACACCTGGAAATAGAACAGCGTCATGAAGGGTCGCCAGGCGGCATGTTGACGAGCGCCGCCGGTGTGGGGGTTGTAGAGAGACAATAATGGGGTACATCTGTTTTGATGAGCGCCGTTCACCAGCAATGTGTTTCATACCTATCACCTTATTATTTAGTAGAGACCCATTTTCAGGGGTAAACACAGCTGAAGGTAATAACAATAATTGTCACAATGACTGCTGTGAAAAGGGTCCATTAGATTTTTTTTTAAGGGTCAGTAACCATCTGTCGTTGTCTACCACATAATTATCTTTATCTGTTGCTTCTGTGCTTTGTGATAGAGAAACAAGGAGAGATTCTATTCACTGTATATTTGCTCATGTCTTTTGGTGTGGGGTTTCTTCCCACACCAAAAGACATGTTGGATACATACTCCTGCCAGTGCCCTTGGAAGTTTACTGGCATTACAAGTTGAATTGGTCCTTGAGCGCATAAATGAAGTACACCTTTATGGGGAGACAAATTAAATTCACGCTTTTAGCACATAAACAAGCCAAACAAAGCCCATACGTAGCCATGTAAGCGGTCAGGGTCGTTATTTGTTGAAATAAACCCATTATTCCTTGTCACTTATTATCAACCCAAGGTTCTACCAAAGTCCAACATCGTTTTAATTCCAGGAGATAAACTGACACTGCCATTGTGCACGGCAGCCTACAAGAGACAACATATATTTTTGCTGTTGGGCAGAAATACAAAACATTGTATCTCCATATTGAAACTATTTTCATTGTGTGTCACGCTAAAGAAGCGAAAATAGCGGTTATTGAAAAAAGTTTTAAAGTGAAAGTGGTCAAGTCTCTGTGGCTTTTATGAATATTTATCCAATGAAAGTTATCAACAAGAGCTGGTGACTAAATAATAACGACGGTTCCAATGGAACCGTTTTCTGAAAAGTATCGGTTTTGGACATACAAGGTTTCCACCCGACGTGCGACAGCATCCGTTCACAGCCAGTTCATAACAGTAGGAAGCACAACATGGAACATGCACCCACCGCCAGTGGGTTTTTCAAATAACCATAGTGGAGTAAAAGTACAATATTTGCCTCTGAGATGTAGTGGAGTAGAAGTAAACGTTATTGTGAATTGGAAATACTCAAGTAAAGTACAAATAACTCAAAACTGTACTTGAGTACAGTACTTGTAGCACATGTACTTTGTTACTTTCCACCACTGCCCACCGCACCAACCAACCCAGCGCCAGCACTACGTCTAAATATGGCAACGGAGACCCTAATGTAAACACCAGGAGGAGTGTTCCCTGTCCTTGACAACAATCTCCTGACCTTCTGACAGAACATGAACTTTCTCTCTGAAGATGTCCAGCTAGCCAAAAGGCCAGCGGCATAAAGCTATTATTGGCCGGGGGCCTTACGTAAGTGTCTCCACAGGTCCAGTTACAGCTGTAAACACCCTAAAGCCTCCCTCACACTCGAGCACCCGCCGACACCCGCCGAGTGTCCTGTAGTACAAGGCTGAGACTGATGATGAGGGATTATAATGAGAGTTATATAATGTTCCGGAGACACACGTTCCTCCTGACGGGGCCAGTGGTGTAAAGTAACTAAGTACATTTACTCAAGTACTGCACTTAAAGGTAGGG
>NC_139951.1:12497742-12550242 GCF_963454915.1 Gymnoscopelus microlampas
CGGGCAAATGAAGCTGAAAGCATTTTGTAATAATCGGTACTTGGTGTAATAATCATTGTGGCGATTTAGTTACAGGACTATGACGGTGCATGCATAAATAAAAGAAAAATCGGATTTATTAACATTGCCGTTTGCAAACGCAATCTATGATGGAAATCTATAGCGCAAAGTTGAGCTATTTTATGTTCACAGCAGAATTTGTGTCATTCTATTAGCTAATTAGGCCAAAATCGATGTGTGAACTTGTGATATTATGGCCAGATGGACAATATCTACTATATCATTTCTTCAGCCGCCTCAGGCTATACAAATGCCGATCGGGTCTTTCCACCACATGCGTGGTGTGTACACACACACCACGCATGTGGTGGAAAGACCCGATGTGTGTGTGTGTGTGTGTGTGTGTGTGTGTGTGTGTGTGTGTGTGTGGGCATTATGAGTTCCTGGAACTTGAAGTAACCTCTCCACTGCAACGCCGTTGATAGAGATAGGGGTGTGTGCTCTCTTCTTCTAGCCTGATTATCAGCCTGAAGCTGCGTGGAGCTTCAGTCTGACATTGGCTGCAGTGTCCTCGATTAACAGGGGGAGGGGATTCAAATTTCCCTAAACCAATCACAAGAGATCCACGGATCCGCCTACATCTGACGTCATCGCACAGCTCGTTTTAGCAGATATTCGCTGATTGGCTTGTCGTTAGACCACTCCCACCTCCGACTCTGATTTGACAGGTTTTACTTCGACCGTGAAAAGCCATAGGCTCACATTATGACACCAGACCAAGAGGAGCAGTCCACTCAGAGAGTGGGCGGGGTCTTTGGTCTGGAACCAGGCTACTCTTCTTCAGCTCCCTGGACGTCTTGACATTGAGGACGAGGCTGTTCTCATGACACCGTGTCAGTGATCTGACCTCGTCCCTGTTGTACGCTGTCTCGTCGTTGTCTCGTCAGGCCCATTACCATCATCAGCCTACAGTAACTTAATGATGTCAGAGATGAGCACCTAGCCACGCAGTAATGTGTGTACAGGGAGTGGAGGAGAGGGCTCAGCACGCAGCCCTGAGAGGCTCCAGAGTTGAGGGGTCAGTGGTTCTGACGTGGTGGCAGTCCATCGTCACCGCCTGGCGATGGCCCGACAGGAAGTCGCTGAACATGGACGGGTGCCTCCCCCTGGTCAGCCGGGGTGCCTGATGGAGGGGAAAGGAACTGGTGGGAATAACGTGTTCCTTCCACGTGCTACGTCCAACCGGGGAAACTCCGCCCTCTCGGGTGATAAGAAGGCTTAGCTCTCACGCATTGAAGGAGGCATGAGCTCGGCTCTGGGTTCTGCCCTCGGCTGGCAGAGGGAGTGTAGCGCCCGGGATTACATAGGCACTGGGTGAAAAAAATGGGGTTGCAAAATCACGGGATAAAAAAAAAATAACATGGATGAAGCTTGGTGTCGAACTTGCCGGGAACTATTGTGTTGAACGGTGAGCTGTAGTACACAAGCAGCATTCACACACGACAGTTACTACCCTCCAGTTGAGAAAGGCTAGTGTGAATCTGAGCCAATGGAAATCGCAACGTCAGTAGATCTATTCTGACGTGAGGGCTACAGGTCTCCACTCTCCAGTCGTTCAGACATGTTACCTGTGGGGTGCCTAGGACAGGCACAGTATTCTGTGTCTTGAAGTCCGCAGGAACAACTGTACACGTTTTTGAGGACACGGCCCAGGATGTTTAAGTAGGATTGAGGGCTCTGTGCGCGTCAGCCTCAAAGACATTTAGCGGGCGGTCCTTCTCCGGCCGGTGGCTGTTTTACTTCAAAAAGGTATTCAGCAAGCTCACCGGGGAGGGAGATAGAGGCGTTCACAACACAGCTGGATCCCCCCTCTGAACTCCGTCATTGTCTGAAGGGTATGCCAAGCCCCCCCCCCTGCCCCCTCTGTCCCCTGGAGAAACCTGTTGGCTTGATTGATGATGAATCTGTCATCCCCCCGCCCTCAGACATCCAAGCTTCCTTGAAGCAGTGGTGGAAAAAGTACTCACATTTCTTACTTGAGTAAAAGTATCAATACTGCAATGTAGAAGTACTCTGTTACAAGTAAAAGTCCGGAATGAAAAAATGACTTGAGTAAAGGTACAAAAGTATTGGTATCAAAATGTACTTAAAGTGACAAAAGTAAAAGTACTAAAATGTTTGAAAACAGCAGATCTACAAGCTACCAAAAGTAAAAGTACTAAAATGTTTGAAAATAGCAGATCTACAAGCTCACAACGCGTCGCGATGCGACGCGTTGTGAGCTTGTAGATCGGCTACAACTAACTAAAGTTTTCAAATAATTGTAGTGGAGTACAATATTTGCCTCCGAGATGTAGTGGAGTAGAAGTAAACGTATTGGAAATTGGAAATACTCAAGTAAAGTACAAATACCTCAACATTGTACTTAAGTTCAGTACTTAAGTAAATGTACTCAGTTACTTTCCACCACTGGTTTCCTTGAAGCAAGTTATAAAAGTTGTCCCTGGGTTTCCCGGGTGGAATTGGATACAAGTACATGCCCATAGTTCAAATAACTAAAGGCCAGTGCAGCGTGTAAATTATTCATAGTCATATTTCTGCATCATGAAAGGGCTGCTCATGTAGTCTGATGAACACCTCCATTCATATTGAACAGAGCGGCCAGAGGAAAATGAATTTATAGTTTTAGATGTAAAACATTTCATGTGTTGTCCCTCGGACTGAATTATCTAATAATAATAATAATCTTGAGCTGAGATTCTGTATGCCACAGGAAGGTAATTGGTTATTGAAAAGAGATAGTATCATGCACATTCCCACAAGCTAGTGCTGAACCAAAACTCTAAAGTAACCAAAAAGGTAGCGTCCGCCCACAGTATATTGCTGTCCCATGCTTTAAACAGGTGTTGTCAGATAATAGGCCAAACTGGGAACATTTGGCATTTGATGTTAACAGTGGTGTAAAGTAACTAAGTACGTTTACTCAAGTACTGTACTTAACTCTTTGACTGCCAGAGTATTTTCATAATATACTCACCCAGTGCCAGCGATTTTCGTGTTTTATAACCTTTTCAACCGGTGACAGAAGTTTTATATCCATTATAATCCATCGTATGGCTGTGTGTACAAACAAACACGATAGATGTACCAGCTCCCAAAAGGTTACGTTTTCAGAGCTGATCTGTGTGAAGTAGTTTTCACCATCTCAAACAGGCTGCAGCCACCATATCCGGCGAAAATGCCCGTATTTCTCGGATATGTCAAATGATTGCACCTTTCCACAATGGAGAGATGACAAGATTTCGTGCAGCATTGCGTTCTGTGTTTAAAGCATGCATAGTGTCTGTGACTGGACAACAATCAGAGTATGCAACATTTTCTGAAAGTGTCTGGGACCATACAAAATAAATAAAATACATATACATTTACAACAGTAGTATCTGTAGCAGCATTGGTATTTGGACAATGAGTAGCTTTAGCATAAAAATAATAAACGCTATTGCAAGGTTAATCAGCGGGGCAATGAGTTTTAATAGCATGTCTGTTTTTCTCACAGTTGTGAGAAAAACAGACATGCTATTAAAACTCACATATCAATGATTACAATGACCTCAGCTAGAGAGCTGAGGTCAACTGTCTGTCTGAAGAGGAACCACAGTAAACAATGGCGCTTGACACTCATTACTCAAAACAAACCTCGTATAACCTGGCAAGCGACAGCACTATTAGGCCCATTATGTTATTAGCAATTGTATGATACTAATAACGCAACTAGAACATATTGTTCCTATAAAGAAACAATGTGGGCTCGCTTTAAAGCCCAAAAAATGTAGTTATAAAAAGTACAAAATCAGTTTGACTCTGTATCTCTGTCTTTGCGTTGTGTGTGGGTGTAGACTTGCCTGTGTTGTGGTGTGGGGTGCTTCCCCCTGGCTCCAGTGAGCTTGTAGATGAGCTATTTCCGATGGTTTACAGTGTGTGTGTGTGTGTGTGTGTGGGGGGGGGGGGGGGGTTGTGTGAGGTTATATTGACCAATATACACCATTAGTGTTTAATTGGAGCTTGAAATTTACAAACTTATTGCCATTAAGATTTCACCCATTCACACACATATTCACACACCGATGGCGGAGGAAACCATGCAAGGCACCTGCTCATCGGGAGCAATTAGGGGTTCAGCGTCTTGCTCAAGGACACTTGGACACTAACTCTGGGGGAGCCCGGGATCGAACTGGGAACTTCGCAGTTGCCATCCGGCCGCTGCCACCCCCTGTACTCACACCTTCCAAAAACTGTCAAGGTTTTCCCAAAATAGCAGATCTACAAGCTCACAACGCATCACATTGTAGATCGGCTTTTTTTGAATAGTTGAAGTATGACGGGGGGGATGGGGGCGGGGTTTGGAGTGGCAGTTGAGTATGGTGTGTGTGTGTGTGGGGGGGGGGGGGGGGGGGGGGGTCCGAGCTTGCAGTGTACAAACGTTTGAGCATCAAAATATACTTTGAGTACCAAAGTAAAAGTACTCAATGATCAGAAAATAGATCTACAAGCTCATAACGCGTCACATTGTAGATCGGCTGTGTGTGGTTACTGTAGGTTTTGTATTAATAATACATTAACAACAACAATAAAGTAACAAGTAACTAAAGCTGTCAAATGCTGTCATTGTAGTGGAGTAGAAGTAACAAAAATGGAAAGTAAAGTAAAAGGAACTCAAAATTAAACTGTGGTAAGCACTTGCATAGTACTTGAGTAAATATACTTAGTTACTTTGCAGCACCACTGCCTGATAGCCAATGACTGACAGATTAGGTAGCAGCAGCTGCACTGATTGCTAGAGTGTGTAGGTGTATGGGTTTATATTAATGCTCTTAACTAAAAATGTATACATCACACAGCTTAGATCTTTGGATGAAATCGGAGAGCAGACCTGTGCGCACTTGGTGATGTCAAATAAATATCTGTAGTGTAAAAAATGTGGCCACAGTGACACAGTGAAAACACGGGGCATTTCTCCTCTGTCCTTCTCTCCCCACTAGCAAAACCCATTGGAAATGCATTGGGTGCTTAAAGTTAATTATTTCAAAAACTACAAATGATTTAAAAAAGAAAAGTCCAAGCATAGATGTACACAGTAAACTGACATTTTTACAGTTTGAATGGAGTTTCTAAGTGAAAGTACGTGGGAGTAGTTAGGTGCCATAACTTTTGGGAGAGAAAGAAATATTGTAGAACATCAATAGTGGTGGGCCCATGGCCCCAAGGCCTGCGTTTGACTCACAAGTCCAATTATGAGGACTTGTGAGCAGTTAAGTTGCTGGCTGCAATAAAGGCGCAAGACAAAAACTAAGTTCACAATGATTATCAAAGCTGTTTTAAGTCTGACGAATATTAAACTGGGCACCATACTGTAAGTGGTTCATCCAACCATTGATGCTGAGTCCCAAGCAGGGAGGCATTGGTTTAATGTTCATTCCCGGGACCCACAGGGGTCCTTGGGGGGGTTTCAGGGGGTCCCCAGCAAAATGTGTTAATGTAGCATCACCATCATTTTAACCACTTTATCCATTTATACGTTGGCTATTAAAAAATTGCAGATATACAAGCTCACAGCTTGTATATCTGTGAGCTTGTACATCAGCATTTTTTTAGCAATGAGTCTCTGGCACAACATTTTAAGACAGGGGTATGCAGGTATATTTCAATTTCGGGGTCCTTGGCACGAAAAAAGAACCACTGCTCTACAGCAGTGGTTCTCAAACTTTTTCATGTCAAGGACCCCTAAAATGTGGCGTATTTGGCCGCGGAACCCCATCTCAAATATCTAGTTCCAGGGACCCCCAGAAGCAAAGATTTGAATTACAAATGTTCGCTTAAAAATATATGTATTCAAAGGTTTGCACAACTTTTCACGATTTTTCAAAAATAGCAGATCTACAATGCTCATAGCGCGGCACTCGGTGCCGCGCTATGAGCATTGTAGATCTGCTATTTTTGAATAGCCAAAGTATAAAAGGTTAAAATTATTGTGATGGCTATTAGCACATTTTGTTGGGGACCCCCTAGAACCCCACCAAGGACCCCTGGGGGTCCCCGGACCCCACTTTGAGAGCCAATGCTCTACGTGTCAGAGAAGAAGCTGAGCTTAATATTTCGGGGGTGGTTGGACTTCCGCAAACTGGCCATGCTGTTAAAAGACAAGCTGCCAATAAATCGTTTTTCTGCCAGGATCTTAGAATGATAAACACTATTGACCTTTAAAACGATCACATTTTCCTGGATGAATCCTAATGAATATGGCCTTCTCATTGAGTCATCCCCCCCACAGAATATAATTGTTTCCGCCATCCAAGAATGACAGGCTGACGGGGGGTGGCTTTGCAGAGTTCTCCATGCGCTTGCTTGGCTGTTTCTCCACCGAATTTGCCAGTGTTTGTTACCAAATTTCACTTTCACATTTATTTCTTCAAGCTATCCTATCGAGTATTCGTAGGAGGCAGTCTCAGTCATAAGTTGAGTTCATTCCATGAGTTCTGGCTTGCTTATTCCAGTTCCTTAACCCATTAAGACCTGATTCAAGGCCGATGAAAAAATAAAAATAAATAAATAAATAATAAATGCTAACAGTTTAAAGAAAAAAAATATATATATATTTTTATCTCAAAATTTGGTTTCAGGGACCCCAAGAAGCAAAGATTTGAGTTACAAATGTTCGCTTTAAAAAATATATATTCAAAGATTTGCGCAAATTTTCACGATTTTTCAAAAATAGCAGATATACAAGCTCATGAGCTTGTATATCTGCTATCTTTGAATAGCCCAAAGAAATCTTAAAATGACACAGATGCGTTCCCGGTCTTAATGGGTTAAAACAAGCCTTGCTGCAGTAATAAGGCGTGCGGTTGTTGTGCTTGTATGTTGAGCCCTTGTGGTCGAAGTCGTTGAGTCTCCAAGGAGACAAAGCTGTGGGGCATCTGGTAAAGTTTGTCCAAGTTTTCCCAAAACCTCCTTGAACTGGATTTTGCCGTCTCTTTTCTCTCTCTAGTGACATTGAACCCACCACACAGATTCACTCTCTGCTCCTCGCTTCTCTTAAGCTGTTACTGCCTCAAGCACATTTGAATACCAGTGAACAGCATGGCCTAAGTGTAGAAGTTTTTTTTAACAGCTCTATCTAAGTATTTTAGATTATGTAGATCTAGTCATATAAAAAGCTGACTTGTTCTTCGCTGCCATGGTCGAATAAAGAAGTAAGGTTTTTGCGTTGGCTATCAAAAAACAGCAGATATACAAGCTCAAGCATGTAAAGTCACGACAAATCACCGATCGTTCATTCATTCAATAAACGGGCATCAGTCCGACGAACCAACGTAAACAAACTTTGCGTGCGGATCGCGGCAAATCACCGATCACTCAATAAACGGGCATCAGTCCGACGAACCAACGGTAAACAAACTTTTCATATTATAGATTTCTATGGACGGCTTTGGTTAACTGCTTGCTGCATAAACTACTTTTCAGATGGCGAGGCGAGGGAGCAGGTCTAGTTCTATAATCTGATAAAAGTGTGTATGTTCATGTTCATCGCACGCACACTCCCACCCACTGCCAGAGTTGAGCTGTCTTTCAACGCAACATGCAGAGAAAGAGAGTGATGACTTACATTTGGCACTGTCGCCGTCTGACACAGTGGCAAATGTGTTATTGGCTGGCTGTGTGTAGGCTATATTCCACACAAGGCGTACCGCTATAGACCATATTCACACGGCGGCCATATTGGAATTTAACATTGAAAGTGCCGCCACCCGGGGTGGCTACTTTCATTGACTTCATAGAAACATGGCCGCCGTGTGAATATGGTCTATACCTACCGAAGCGGAATGTACCCTCTGGTATCATTACATTGTTTGTCATATGGGCTTATGTACCATATATTATCTGCCGTCGTCAAAGGAGTGCAAAAGCAACTAGTCTGTCGTCCACATTCCTACAAACTGTACAGCACATCAAATGAAGTCGGGAGAAAGGTGTGGGAAAAAGTTGCTCAATGCAGCTCTCTCAACACTGTGGTATATACGGTCTAATCTATGTGATACGCAGACAAAATTATTTACTGTTGCATTTGCGAAAGGGCCCCCGCTACCCCTGCTCTCAAGCCCAGGCTAAACAGCCAACCAGAGAGCTCTACCTCCCTGTCTGCCCTGTCAAGAGTACAGTAGCTACATTGCAAGTTATACTATATTACTTTCGCTACTCAATAACAAAGCAATGTACAATACAATCTGTATAGCCAACTCCTTTTAGAACTGAGTCCACTTCATTGGAACAATAATAAGCAATCACTAATCAGCCATGCACACATAAATATAGGATATATACGTATATTCAACTAAATCAACAGCCTCTCATATCTTTCGAACTGTTTTTCCTGGATATTCTACATTCCACATACAGGTATTGTATTGTAACTATGATTATTCTTACAGGAGGAGTAAAACATTTAAACGAAACAGCAGAAATACACACATTGCTTCATCAAATTAGATGTTGAATTCTTCACTGTTTAAAGCGATTTCCTGCCTGCACAAAGCTTACAATGGACCACAATATATATATTTCATTATCTTTGACTGAGGCAAACTAAAGAAAATTCTAAGTGCTGAGTGCCTGTCTTCCCTCTCATGACCTGCCGTCCTCCTTAATGTTTGTGACCTTAGCAATTAATGGTAATACAACGACTATAACAGCTAGATTCTGACTTAGGTTGCCGTAGAGACAAACGGCTAAAAGAGAGACACGCTGACAGAGAAACAGGTAGAGAGACGGTATGACAGACAGCTAAAGAGAGACAGGTAGTGAGACGGATAGAGAGACAGATAAAAGAGACAGACAGACAGACAGACAGACAAACAAATAATGAGAGAGACAGGCAGGTATTGACACGGGTAGACAGACAGACAGACAGACAGACAGACAAATAATGAGAGAGACAGGCAGGTATTGACACGGGTAGACAGACAGACAGACAGACAGACAGACAGACAGACAGACAGACAGACAGACAGACAGACAGACAGGCAGGCAGAGACAGTTCCCATTGTATAGACCAAGTGCGACCATACTGTGATCTATCATCTGTCCATTACACCTCTGTCTAGCTGACTCTCACATTAATCACATGACGTCATTCTGGAACTTAGAGATGAACAGAGCACTCAGCTTAAGAGGTGTGTGTGCGTGTGTGTGTGTGTGCGTGCGTGCGTGCGCGTGTGTGTGTGTGTGTGTGCGCGTGTGTTTAAATAATTTATTATTTATCTGTCTGTTTACATTTCCTCCTGTTTGTTTGTTTTACTGATATAATGACCTCAGTGAATTAAAAGTTTGAAATTAAAGGAAAAATATTGTGTGTGTGTGTGTATGTGTGTGTGTGTGTGTGTGTGTGTGTGTGTGTGTGTGTGTGTCTGTCTTACTCTCTGTCGATGACCAGACAGGTCACGGCCTCAGCAGCGATAACGTTGGCCGTCCGCACGTCCTCACTGTGGACAGAACACACACACACACACACACACACACGCACGCACAGTTAATCACACCAGTGCACATGTGAAATCCCCCGATGAGAGAGCAAAGCATTCTTCAGACCAATTAACAGCTAATATGACAGTTAAGATTACTGTTCTAAAATGCAACCCAACACGCACACACGCACGCATACATTACACACACACACACACACACACACACACACACACACACACACACACACACACACACACACACACACACACACACACACACACACACACACACACACACACACACACACACACACACACACACACACAACATTCTTTGTTGGACTCCAGAGAACAGCTGATTAAAAAAAGAGAGAGAGAGAGAGAGATTTTGAAGAATTTGGAACATTTTAACGGTACAAATCTTGTATGGGGGTCCCTGGTGCAAAACAATTTCAGACAGGGGTCAGCGGCCAAATAAATGTTCATTCGTGGGTCCTTGACATGAAAAAGTTAAAGAATAGCAGACATTGTGAACGGTAACAACAGCAGATGTCACAGTTCAAACATATCAGACCAAGTCAAAGGCTTGCTAGCATTTTACTTTCAATCAGGGCTTAAAACCTGACATGTATTTTTTTTTATTGGATTCCTTCTAAGCAGAACCCATATCTTAGCATTTCTGTTGTTTACTCAACTCAACTCAACTCAACTTTATTTATATAGCACATTTAAAACAACCACAGCTGCCACAAAGTGCTGTACAGTGCATAGGTAATACAGTATGTAAAAAACAAAGATTAAAAACACAGAATACAAAGACAAACACAGAACAGGAAAAGGAGGGGGGCTAGTTCAGAAAAAGAGGTCTCATGCTGTGTTAAAAGCCAAAGAATAAAAGTGCGTTTTAAGCGAGGATTTAAAAATGGCCAGAGAGGGGGCCTGCTTAATCTGCAGGGGAAGATCGTTCCAGAGCTTGGGGGCAGCGACTGAAAAAGCTCTGTCCCCTCTAAGCTTCCGGTTTGCCCACGGGACCTCCAGCAGCATCTGGTCAGCTGACCTGAGGGAGCGGGCAGGAGTGCGGGGGGGGGGGAGCTCAGAGAGGTATGGAGGGGCGAGACCATTTAAGGCTTTAAAAGTAAAAAGCAGAACCTTGAACTGGATTCTAAATTGCACGGGCAGCCAGTGGAGAGAGGCGAGGATGGGAGTTATATGCTCTCTCCTACGTGTGCCAGTTAGCAATCGGGCAGCAGCGTTCTGAATCAGCTGGAGCCGAGCAAGGGAAGACTGACTGGCTCCAAGGTAGAGGGCGTTACAGTAATCCAGCCGAGATGTAATAAAGGCATGGATTACTGTCTCAAAGTGCTGGGTGGATACCAAGGGTTTTACTTTTGCCAACTGTCTCAGATGAAAAAAGCTAGACTTCACCACTGAACTAATTTGGCGATCTAGCTTGAAGTCGTTGTCCATTTTAAAACCCAGGTTGGAGACTGTTGGCTTCACAAACTGTGCCAGGGGGCCTAGATCAAAGGGAGGGGGGTTACCAGAACCATTTGGGGCAAACACCACCACCTCAGTTTTCTTTTCATTGAAGCTTAGAAAGCTTAGGGCCATCCAGGCTTTAATGTCCTCGAGGCAAGAGAGAAGAGCTTTAGGTTCAGCATCTTTCTTTTTTAAGGGGACATAGATTTGGCTGTCATCGGCATAAAAATGGAACAAAATGCCATGTTTCCTGAGGATGGACCCTAGCGGCAGGAGATAGAGAGAGAAGAGCACTGGGGCTAAAATAGAGCCCTGTGGAACACCATACGCCAACGGCGCCGGGGCGGATTCAGAGCCAGCAGCGCTGACAGACATGGTTCTGCCCGTCAGGTAGGACCTGAACCACCCTAGCGCAGTTCCGTGGATACCCACAAGGTGCTGCAGACGCCAGAGCAGGACGTTGTGGTCCACTGTGTCGAACGCAGCCGTCAAGTCCAGCAGGACAAGAATTACATGGTCGCCCGCATCATTTGCTCGGAGGATGTCGTTAAATACCCTTACTAGTGCAGACTCGGTACTATGCCGGGTTTTAAAGCCAGATTGGAAGACCTCAGGGATGTTATGCTCCTCTAGAAAAGACTGTAGCTGGGCATAGACAGCCTTTTCTAGTACCTTAGAGATAAAAGGCAATTTCGATATGGGCCGAAAATGGGCCAACACAGTGGGGTCGAGGCCTGGCTTCTTAAGCAGTGGTTGCACTACAGCATGTTTAAAACACGTGGGAACAAGACCAGAAGAGAGACTGCTATTTATGATGTTCAGGACCACGTGAGCTACGCTGGGGAAAACCTCTTTAAAGAGGCGCGCCGGAATGACGTCGTGAGGCGAACCTGAGGCCTTTATGTGGCTGACTATATCCTCCAAAAAGGACAGTGTTACAGGTTCGAACGAGCTGAGCACGGCGGGGCAAGGGACACAAACAGAGGGGTCAGAGGCAGGAGCAGAGATGAGGGCCCTTGTATTTACCACCTTGTCAATGAAAAAGTGCAGGAAGTCATTACAAATGTCTGATGATTCAAAACAGACAGGCTGAGCGATATTAAGAACAGAGTCAATGGTTTGATAGAGTACACGTGGGTTAAGACGGTTAGACTCAATAATATTCGCTAAGTGCTCTCTTTTTGCCTCTTTGACAGTGTTCTGGTAGGAGAGCCAGGATTCCTTTACGATCTGAGAAGAAACCTGCAGCTTGTCCTTCTTCCATTTACGTTCTGCTTTTCGGCACTCCTGTCTAGCTGCACGGGTTCTGTCATTGAACCAGGGCTCAGGCTTTGCCCTGGGCTGCTTGGATCTCAATGGGGCCACAGAGTCCATTATGGTCCCACACGAAGAGTTAAACCAAGAGCACAGTTCCTCTGTGGGAACAGTCGAGGCAGAGGGGACACACAGCTGTTCAAAGGCAGCTGAAAAGCGACTAGCAGTGCGGGGGTTAAGAGTCCGACAGAGTCTAGCAGGAGCCCTAGATCTATTTTCAGTACAAGAGAGAACAACATCAAACAGAACGGGGCAATGGTCAGAGAAAGTATTATTACAGATCTCTAGGTTAAGAATAGGCAGCCCATATGATATCACGAGATCTAATGTATGCCCACGTTCATGAGTAGGACCCGTCACATTTTGCACCATATTAAACGATTCAATAAGGTTTAGGAAGTCCTTCACCATAGGTTTATCGGGGCAACATACGTGTACATTTAGATCTCCGAGAATCAAGACTCGATCATAGTTGGGCAATATTCCAGCCAGGAAATTGGAGAAATCAGTCACAAAATCCTTGTTGTATTTAGGCGGTCGATAAATGAGTGCGCACAAAACAGGCTCAATACGACCCACCTCAAACACAGTCACTTCAAAGCTGGAAAAGGAAGCAGAGCATTGCTTGCATTTAATATCATCCTTATAGATGACCGCTGTTCCCCCACCCAGCCTGCCCGAGGGCCGCGGGGAGTTGAAATAGGAACAGCCGGCCGGCAGCAGTTCAACGAGGGCACTACACTCACCCGCCGCCATCCACGTCTCTGTCACACAGAGGAGATCCAGGTCGTGGGAGCTGAAGAAATCCCTCAGGATAAATGTTTTATGTGTCAGCGATCTGGCATTCACCAGGCCAATCCTGACAGGGGCTGGAGCCTTTAATCCGGAGGAGCTAAGATCGCGGGGCAGCGGCCGCAGATTGCGGGGGTTCACGCCGCGACTCCAGCGCCGAGGAGCGCAGGGGCGGCCGGGCTGGAATAGCACCTCCAGGCTAGCAACAGGAGCGAGACAGGTCGCGCTGGGGACCCGGAGTCGTTGCTGCAGGGCGGAGGGAGATAATCCAGGTTTCACGTGGGGCAAAGACGAAAAGCATACACAAGCTTTCAGTTTTACCAGCTTGCCACTCCGTTTTCCACGGCGGCGGAGCCGTTTCCTCCTCGGCGGCGGGGGCGCGACCGAGAGCAGATGAGTCGGGATTCCTGTTAGGAGCGGCGGCTCGGTTTTTTGTTCATTGTGGCAGAATGAGCCAATAATCCTGGCATTTTGTCGGATATCCAGAAGAGATTGGCGATCATACACCAGCAGAGACTTAATCTGAACAGTGCCAAGGCTTAGACACAGCAGAAACACAAACCAAAGCGAGAGCAGGAGACGAGCAGCCAAACACACTGGCGCCATCTTCCCACCAATCTTTAGTTTCACTCTGCTTCTTGTACATACGTGTATGCAATATACATGAAACACATTTGTATTTCTATGCTGCTGTTAACATGAATAACAATGTTTAGCTTTCTTCACAGTTAACACCCTCCTAAATGGCCACATTAAAGTTATAGCATTTGATATTCCACTGCTGTATATCATCAGGAGTGTTAAAATTGCCTAAAAGCCACAATGAAACGCGTAATTTGCTTCAGTGTTATAAGACTGCCATGGTCTAAATAAAAGAACAGCCAGTTTGAGCACTCACGGTGTGCGCTGGCACACTGGAAGCTTAACCCATTAAGACCTGGAAAGCATTTTTTTATTTCTTTGGCTATTAAAAAATAGCAGATCTACAAGCTCATAGCGCGGCACCGAGTGCCGCACTACGAGCTTGTAGATCTGCTATTTTTTGAAAAATCATGAAAATGTGTGCAAATCTTTGAATATACATATTTCTTTAAGCGAACATTTGCAACTCAAATCTTTGCTTCTGGGCGATTCTACAAAATGTCTTCTAAATCCTCAAACTGTTTAAAAAAAAAAAAAAAAAAAAACGTATGTTACTATAATCAGTCGTTCTTAAACTTTTTCATGTCAAGGACCCCCCAAAATGACATGTACTGTATTTGGCCGCGGACCCCCATCTCAAAATATGTTGTTCCAGGGACCCCCATGCAGAAGCAAAGATTTGAGTTAAAACTGTATGATATATGTTCAAAGATTTGCACACATTTTCACGATTGTTTTTTCAAAAATAGCAGATCTACAAGCTTGTATCGTGGCACTCGGTGCTGCGCTATGAGCTTGTAGATCTGCTATTTTGCTATAGCCAAAGAAATCTAAAGTGACACAGATGCGTTCCCGGTCTTAATGGGTTAAGTGCTGTATTATTCCTGTTTTGGCAGGCAGCTGGGACGAGAGGCATGGCTGTGCACAGGGGAGAGAGGGCTGACTAACAGCAATATACCGTTGCTGTCGGACAGAAACCTTGCAACTCTATAATTTCAACGTTTTATATAAATGAATGCAAATACTTTGTCACAATACAGTGTCTCACAAAAGTAG
The DNA here is from genome assembly GCF_963454915.1 of Gymnoscopelus microlampas. Taxonomy (NCBI): domain Eukaryota; kingdom Metazoa; phylum Chordata; class Actinopteri; order Myctophiformes; family Myctophidae; genus Gymnoscopelus; species Gymnoscopelus microlampas. Next base: position 12,512,544 of record NC_139951.1, read on the forward strand.
CAAAAAGCTCACAACACGGTGTGGTGCGTTGTGAGCTTGTAGATCTACTATGTTTGCTATTTAAAAAAAGAAGTTGAAGTGAAAGTGGTAAAGTCTGCCAGTGGGTTTTATGAATATTCCAATTAAAAGTATTAAAGGACAACTTTGTTTTTTTACAACCAATGTTTATGTTTTAGATTGTAATTAAAGTAAATAAAAGATGAGTGTTAAAATTTTTAAATTTACTGCTTTCTATAGTTTTAGCAATTTTCACAATCTTTTTTACAGTGTTTTCACAGTGGGCGGGGGCATTCTGTCCGGTGGCTAAATATGTATTTTTTTAACACATTAACCCGGAGTTTTCTTTAATATTATTTACAGTAGCTCTTCTAGCCCCCAATAACTCACATCTGGCCATCTCAGACAGCCGGACCTTTTTTATTGTGTAAAAAAGGCATATTTAGCCACCGGACAGAATGCCCCCGCCCACTGTAAAAAATATCGCAAAAAATGCTAAAACTATAGAAAGCAGTAAATGAAAAAAAAAATACACTCATCATTTATTTACTTTAATTACAAGCTAAAATATAAACCTTGGTTGTAAAAAACCAAAGTTGTCCTTTAAGAGCTTGTGACTAATTAATAATCACACGCGCTCCATTGGACACACAGGGTTCCTGCCCGACAGCAACGACATTAACGTTTCAGTTACAAGTCATTTGAAGCAGTGCTTCTCAAACCTTTTCATGTCAAGGACCCCCAAACTGATATGTATTTGGCCGCCGCGGACCCCCATCTGGAAAGGTTTTGTGCCAGGGACGCCTCCCCCCAGGAGAGAAGATTTATGTAAAACGAAAAATCCAAATTCTTAAAAATTCTTCCAAACATTTTCAATATATATTTGTTTTAAGTTTAAAAAATATCAGATGTACAAGCATGTGGCAAGAAATGTGAGCATGTAGATCTGCTGTTTTTGAATAACCAACGTATGAATGGATAAAGAACCCCAAAGCCCTCTTTGAGAGAGAAAATGATTTGAACAACAGGCTAACAAGAAATGCATGTATTGAAAAGGCTTGCACGGGCCATCACAATAATATGGTTTCTTTCGCAGTTGTAACGTTAACATGAAGATTCTCACACAGCATGTGACACACTGAAGCTACAACTACACCGAGACAAATCATGATGCCAACCAGAAACAATAGGCTGAAAAACTGCTTATTTCCCAGAGCTGTGAAAACACTATTGAAAACATCACCCCTTTCCCCCAAACACACATGCATGAGACACGCACGCACGCACGCACACACACACACACACACACACACACACACACACACACACACACACACACACACACACACACACACACACACACACACACACACACACACACACACACACACACACACACACACACACACACACGCGTGCGCGATTGAAGTTGTTTTGTCATGCCTCTGTTGTTGCTGCTGAACCAAGTTTCATTGTGTTTATGCAACAATAAACTTCTATCTCTCTAAAGAAAATAACCACTTTTGCTGCTTTGCATATTTTACAGTAGCTGAGACGCAGACATCAAAGTCAAAAAATGTTTTTAAATAACATTGCAATTGAAGTTGTTTCATGTCTCTGTTGTGGTGTTTGACTGTTTGTTGCATATTCCTGCAATTTTCCCACTTCAGTGGTACACGGTTGTAAACGGGTCACATTCATTAATTCTAAGAAATCCATCTCATCTCCTTCATAGGCGATAGAAACATTAGAGGGAATGGTGCTTTGGTGTCTGACCTGGAAGAGCTGTTGTTGTTGCGGGCAAAAGACGACATAATATAGTAATGTGTCAAGGTCCTCACTCCTGTCTTTGAGTGATCTCCTTTGATCTCACATACAATGAGATCGTCAGGTGATGTTGTGAGAAAGGTTGCGTGTACTGTGTGCTTTACTACCTAAGTGATGATGAAAGACCGTGTAAAGTGGCTAATGCCTTCGGCCTGGCCGTGCCAGACTGTATAGACAACTGTTGGGGAGATGTATAAAGTGATCACAGTACGTTTGTCAGTACATCAAGCTGCCATTTAGCAAGCATTAACCCATTTAGACCTGGAACGCATCTGGGTCACTTTTTGATGTGAGCTAAAAAAGCGTTATTTTACACTTTGGCTATTCAAAAATAGCAGATCTACAAGCTCATAGCGCGGCACCGAGTGCCACGCTACGAGCTTGTAGATCTGCTATTTTTGAAAAATTGAGAAAATATGTGTGTGGAATAATCTATGATTATGATGAGGGTGGAGTGTTTATTGACATGTAACTACTTATATGGCCCTCTAGCGCCATCCCGTGGTAAATGACCGTTTGTTCAGAAATGACGGAGTGATGACGCACGTCCGGTTTAGCGTGATTTAATTATATACTTTCATTAAGATTTAGGTAGATTAGCGGCTTAATCCGCGCATAGAAAGTATTGTCCTAGTAGTGGGGTGATTTATGTATTTACTATCTAACTTTCTGAGGGTTTTTTAAGCTATTTGTTATGCCTGCCATCGTGACCAAGTGTACTGCGCATGCGTCAGCTTTCCTAGCACCGGGGCTTTTGGTTTAGTATCTCAGTAACAAAGAAGAGCCGCGGTGGGCAGATGGTATGTACAATTAAGCTCCGACCTTACACGACATAACTTATTTCTTGCATATATATATTATACCTTGTGAAGATGTATTTCATGTCGGTAATGATTGCTATGTTCTATGTTTTATCTGCAGGTTTATAACCTGCTAACTACCGTTGTAACGACCAGTATAGTGTTAGATATGTGTGTGAGAGTTTGTGTGTGAATGAAACAGAAATAAAACGCCATAAAAGACACTTGTTTGAGTTGTATCCACTGGCCACGGCTCTACCTACCTTTCCAAAGGGAGATCTACGATTACATAGGGTGTGATTGATTAGATATTTGGACAGTTATAAACCATCGTCGCCTCCGGAGGAGGAGAACGTGTGGAACAGACGGCGGGGAGAAAGCGGACGTGACGACCGGACCACTTTCACTCGACGCTGCACGGCGGAGAAGCCATCAAAGGGAAGTAAAATAGCGCTCATATTGACTACTAGTGGTAAAGAAGGCTTTGAGGACAAAAGGAGAGAAAGGCTGTAAGCTAAAAGACGTAAAGTGACTGTTTCTTGGATGTTTTGCTAGAGAAGGCTACGCTACGGATGCTATGCTACGCTGCTACATGCTGAGTGCTATTGTTTCTTGGATGTTTTGCTAGAGAAGGCTACGCTACGGATGCTATGCTACGCTGCTACATGCTGAGTGCTATTGTTTCTTGGATGTTTTGCTAGAGAAGGCTACGCTACGGATGCTATGCTACGCTGCTACATGCTGAGTGCTATTGTTTCTTGGATGTTTTGCTAGAGAAGGCTACGCTACGGATGCTATGCTACGCTGCTACATGCTGAGTTCTATTGTTTCTTGGATGTTTTGCTAGAGAAGGCTACGCTGAGGATGCTATGCTATACTGCTACATGCTAAGGAAGCCCTATTGTCTCTTGTTGAAGATACAACGGCTGCTGTTACGCTGCTACTTGCCAAGTGCTATTGTCTCTTGGGTGTTTCGCTAGAGAAGGAAGCCCTATTGTCTCTTGTTGAAGATACAACACACTGCTACATGCTAAGGAGGCTGCAGCAGCGCTCTATTGGTTTTGCTGCTCTTGGTTTTGCTGCCTTTGCCTTTGCTGCTATTGACTTTGCTGCTATTGTACTCTCTGCTGCGATCTGCTACCTAGTGAGCCGTAATCAAGCTATTCCGGAGTCCCTATATGTGTGCTAAGAGCCCATAAGGGGGACAATAAGACGGACAGCATTATGGCTGATGAGATTAAGAAGAAGCTAAATGGTGCAATAGCCGAATGTGGAGTATTAGCTGATCGGTTAGACGACGCAATGGCTCGTAAGCCAGCCGAGGAACTGGAGAGAGAGAGAAGAGCACTCCTGAATGAGGATGAGAGAGTCTTTATGTACATGAAGCAGTATACTACGGCCTTAACAGAGGATGATGCGACTGGAAATGAAGCAGCGATTGCCGGCGCCAAGGCAAAGAGGAGGATCTGTAACGAAAGGTCCTTAGACACGGATCGGAGGGTCCGGGAGGCGCTATGGTCCCGTTTTGCAGCACCGGAGATGGACACCCTAAGGGGGGAGTTCGAGGATGCTTTGGGGAAAGTCAAGCTACTTAGCTTGCAGCCAGCTTCCAGGGATGATCGAGAGATAGAGAGAGATAGACTACATAGGAGACTAGATGACTATTACCAAGGAGTAATGGAATGGAGGAGCATTGTCCCTGAGAATCACGGAGCCGAGATTCGGAGAAGGCACAAGGACCAGAAGGAGCAAATAGAGGTGCTGATGGTAGACTGGGCCAGGGAGGTTAAGGAAGCTGCCGAAAAGGAGGAGTCAGTGGTGGTGGTAGATGAGGGACATAACGACCCGTCAAAGCATACTACGACCCCAGCCAGCCCGCAAGTGTTTAGCCTTAAAGACCGGCCTGCTATATCCAGTGACGTTATCATCTCTAAGCGCGCATATGTGGGGCCACCCACGTCCTCAACACCAGTAAGAGACGGTGGGACTCCGCGCTTGTCATTCCCAGCCTCAGGCATACCACCACATCTGCAGAGTGGCCGTACAGGACAGCACGGCGCCACTGCAGCTCCGCAGGCAGCGTTTGAATCCCACGGTTGGTCTGGCATGGCATCTGGAGGAGATGGCAGTGCCCAGTACTACAGGCCCAAAGTCAAGGTGAAGCCGATTAGTCTGCCTATGTTCTCCGGGGACAGAAGGACCTACTGGAACTGGCGGAACAATTGGGAGAAACTCCAGGGACATGCAGAACCCTCAGGGTTAGAAGTGTGCAAGAGGGCTCACCTACTTGACAGCCTGGAAGGGGCACTGAAGACAGAGCTTCGATTAGATACATGCAGAACGTCAATGGATATCTTTAGACTCCTGGATAACCGGTTCGGAAACAAGGGCACTACTGCTCAGGTGATCCTGGAGGAACTGGAGGAAATGCCTGCGGTGAAGGGCAACCAGCCTAGGAAGGCGATAACCTTAATCCAGACAGTGGAAAGGGCACTGCGCGATCTAGAAGACCTGGAAATGGTGGGGGCCATCAAAAATCCTTTGATGATCAATAGGATAGTAGGGAAACTTCCCGCGGAGGTCAAGAGGAAATGGATTTCCCATGAGCAGGACGCCATGAATGATGTCAACCAAGGGAATCATTTCGACAAGCTCTTAACGTTTCTGAAAGTGGAGGAGGGGATCCTCGAAAGGCTAGCAGAGATGGATCATGGAACCACCTATGTTAATGAGAAGACGGCCCAGCGGGAGAAACCGAGAGAGAGGAGGCAGGAAAAGCAGTCATTCACCAAGACAGCAGTGAGTGAGATCAAGAGGGAGTCCCAGCGAGAACCGTGCACTATGTGTGGAGATGAAAAACATGGAGGACGACTCTACGTCTGCCCAGCCTTCAAGAAGGCTAACCTGTCAGTTAAGAAAGTCCAGGTAAAGAAGACAAAGGCGTGTCCCAGATGCCTGAGCGTTCACGGGGCCAGAGCATGTAAACAGGGTTTTCCCTGCCGAAAGGAAGGGTGTGCTGGGGAGGACGCTCCTGCAGACCATCATTACCTCCTCTGCCCCAGCTCAGAAGGGAGAGGGGCGTCAACCAGAAGGGAGACCCGGGCCGAAGAGAAGAGAGGGCCTCGTGGCCTGACAGAGGATCAAGAAGCCTTCGCGACCAAGCTTAGCCCAAGCCAGAGGGAGGAGTTCAAGAAAGCGTTCACTAACAAGGTGACTTCAGAAGTATGCTCCAGGAACAGTCTGGAGAAAAGTGGCTTAAAAGAGCTACCAGTCCTCATGATGCTTGTGGATGTCACAACAAGAGGAGGAGACTATATTGGAGCCCTGATTGACCTCGCCTCCGACACCAACTATATCACGCACCAAGCCGCTAAAAGACTCGGACTGACTGGTGAACCAATCACACTGGTGGTTTCTGGAGTCGGGAAGATGGAGGTAAGGGTCGACACAAGGAGATATCTCGTGGCAATCAAAGTATGGACCCCAAGAGGAACCTTAAGATCCCACGAGATGATCTGCTACGGTTTAGATGACATCGCCAAAGTGGATCGAGTGGTGGAATCAGAAGAACTGGAGCAGTTCTTCCCAAGGGTCAGGCCAGGAGAATTGGCCCGTCCCGAGAAGATTGAACTTCTTATCAGCACTCGCGAAGGCCGACTAGCACCGCAAAGACTGCATAGAATCGGTGATCTGGTGCTGTGGGATGGTCCCCTGGGAAAGACCGTGAGTGGTGTGCATCCGGACCTCTTTGAAGAGGTGGAGGTGACAACACGCCATTCAGTAACACACTTTGCTTGTTCCATGAGGACGGCAGCCATTAGGGTGGAGGAACACCTTTTCAATGTCCCAAAGCCTGTGGGCAATGTGGAAAAGGGACACCATTTCAATGTCCCAGAGCCTGTGGGCAATGTGGAAAAGGAACACCTTTTAAACGTCTCAAAGCCTGTGGGCAATGTGATAAAGGCAACTACCGCTGCAAGCGCTACCGATGCCATAAGCTGGTTGAAGATGGACAGCATTGGAGCAGCATGTGACCCTGCATGCGGGGGCTGTCGTTGCGGGAAATGCTCTCCGGGAGGAAAGGAGATGACGCTGGTTGAAGAAAGGGAGATGGAGCGTATAAAAGCAGGCTTGACCTTCAAAGAAAGGGATGAGCACAGTGGAGAGCCCCACTGGGATGCAAAGTACCCCTTGAAGGAGGATCCGGCATCACTTCCCAACAACCGCAAAATAGTGGAAGCAACGTTCCTACGAACAGAGAGGCGCCTCGAAAAAGATCCCAAGTGGAAAGAAGCCTACTCCAGTCAGATGCACGATTTGGTGGAAAGAGGAGCAGCGGTGAAGTTGACAAAGGCTATGATGGAAGAGTGGACTGGACCAGTGTGGTGGGTGAGTCATCTGGCAGCACCCAATCCCCATTCAGTTTCCACACCAGTGCGTATCGTCTGGGACAGCAGCCAAGAATACAAGGGAGTGAGCCTGAACAGCATCCTGCTAAAGGGTCCAGACGTGCTAAACCCCATTCGGGCAGTATTACTCAGATTCCGGGAGGGAGAGTTTGCTGCTATCGGCGACATCAAGAAGATGTACAATTCAGTTTGGCTGGAAGAGCAAGAAGTCCATCTTCACCGATTCCTGTGGAGAGACTCACCACAGGACAAGATTGAAGACTATGCCGTTGTAAGGGTGAACATGGGAGATAAGCCAGCCGGATGCATAGCGCAAGTGGCTATGAGGGAGACTGCCAATCTTCCTCAGTTCTCCCACCTTGTGGATGAAAGAAGTGTCATTCAGGAGAACAGCTACGTGGATGACATCTTTGCATCAAATAATGACCCCAGCAGACTTGAAGAGATCCTGGAGGGGGTTGAAGCTATACTGAAGACAGGAGGCTTCCACCTCAAGCCCTGGGTCCGGTCTGGGCAAAGTGGGAGGATTGATGCTACAGAATCCAAACCTGAAACACTGATTCTTCCTAACCAGCTCAAAGAAGAAGACAACAAGGCATTGGGAGTTGGTTACCTCGTCCGTGATGACAAGCTCTTTGTCATGGTATCCATCAACTTCTCTAGGAGAAAGGGGAAGATGAGGACTGGAGAAGACCTGAGCGAAGAGGAAGTTGTGGAGATGACGCCAAACCCATTGTCACGTCGGGTGCTGCTAAGCCAAGTTGCTGGACTGTACGACCCTCTAGGTCTCGCAACACCAATGAAGCAAAAGGGAGTGATTCTCGTGAGGAGAGCCTTCCAGGAGGCCGGAAACCTGACGAGAGACACCTGGGATGAACCACTGTCTGATGACCTCCGTGAAAAAGCAGTGGAGCTATTCAAGGAGTACACAAGACTGAGCAGCATCACGTTTCACAGGAGCATCACGCCCTCCGGCTGGAGGGGGAAGCCCTGGGGTATCACGTTTTCGGATGGAAGCTGTGAGTCCTATGGAGCTGTACTGTACCTAAGGTGGAGGACATCCGATGGTGTAGTCACCCGACTGATAGAATCAAAGGCAAAACTAGCCCCTCTTGACCAGAAGGGTGACGCGGTCAAGGCCGAAATCTGTGGAGCTGTGTTCGCCTCTCGTCTAAAGGGCTACGTGCTGAAGCATGGAAGATTGGAAGTGGAGAGATGGTTCCATTTCGTAGACAGCCAGACGGTGCTAGGTGCCATCCAAAGAGAAAGCTACGGGTTCCAGACGTTCTTTGCTAATCGAGTTGGGGAGATCCAGAAGGCTGGCCCCGTAGAAGACTGGTGGTGGATACCTGGAACACTAAACGTTGCTGACTTAGTGACAAGGAGCGGCTGCACCCCTGAACTGCTCACAGAGAGCTCTGTATGGCAAAATGGTCCTGACTTCCTGGCCGATCCTGAAGAAGAATGGCCCATGAAATCCGCCTCCGAAGTAGTGGCTGCTGCTAGAGACGTCGTGAGCAAGCTCCAAAGAAAGTCCTTCTCAGCTGTAACTACGAGAGCACAGGCCAAGCTGATGACTCCCCCTGACAGTCATGAGAAGAAAAAGACGGACGACGGAGCGCCACAAAGGTCTTCAGACGCGACAGCCCTTCCCTCAGAAGAGAGCAAAGTTCCCCAAAAGCTCTGGGGCGCTGCGCTTGTGGACCAAGTCGACCCAAGAAGATACAGCACGCTGACCAAGCTCTGTAATGTAATCGGCTTCGTCAGAAGAGCAGTGAAGTTCTGGTTATCACGGAAGAAGAGAACCTGCACACCAGTAAAGTGGGAGGCCTTGACAGTGACTGAACGTCAAGCTGCCTTCGAAGAACTAAGCCTGGCAGCTCAGAAAGGAGTGAAGTTTCCTGAAACTACACTAAACAGGCTTGTAGTCCGTGAGGAGAAAACTTCTAAACTGTTACTGTGCCACGGCCGAGTCCAAACTATGACTGAAGGACGGCCCGGAGTGCCCTTGATTCCCTACGGGGAGTGGGTTAGCATCCTTCTGGCTGAAGAAGCCCACCGGGCCAACCATGAGGGAGTAGCTGGTACCCTTCTACGAATAAGGGAAAAGGCGTGGATTGTGCAAGGACCAAGAGTTGCTCGAAAAGTAATCGACTCCTGCATTCACTGCCGGAAGAACAGGGCAAAAATGTGCCAGCAAGTTATGAGCGACCTCCCGCCGGAGCGCACAACGCCAGCTGCACCTTTTGAATACACAACGTTGGATCTCTTCGGCCCTTACACCATCAGAGATGCAGTGAAGAAGAGGACTAGCAAGAAAGCCTGGGGCATTGTCTACTGCTGCATGGCATCAAGAGCGGTGCATGCTGACATCGTAGAAGACCTATCAACAGAAGGTTTCCTGAAAGCATTTCAACGCTTCACTGCCCTGAGAGGCCATCCGAAGAAGCTCTGGTCTGACCAGGGAACCAACTTTGTTGGAGCTAAGCCAGTATTGGAAGAACTTTACAAATTCCTGGCAAGTGTCGACAAGGAAAAAGTCCAAAAGAGAGCTGCCGAGACTGGCACAGATTGGACGTGGGTATTCCACCCAGCCGACTCGCCACACCGAAATGGCGCTGCAGAAGCAGCAGTTCATGTAATGAAAAGAGCGATGAGCAGCGTGGGAGAAGAAGGAAACATGACGGCACTGGAGTTCCAGACCCTTCTATACCTGGCCGCTAACCTGTCTAATGAGAGGCCTATCGGCGCATTGACCCAGCTGCAAGACGGGAGCGTTGAGGTCATCTCCCCCAACTCCCTCCTGCTGGGGCGCGCAGGGCCCAGTGGCGACCCCGGAGGGTTCGATTCCACTGTCTACCCATTCGTCCGTCTGAGAGCGATCCAGATCGAGGTGGACAAGTTCTGGAAACGGTGGAGCCAGCTAGCGGGTCCAGGACTCTTCATCCGTAAGAAGTGGCACACCCCTGCCAGGGACGTCACCGTCGGAGACCTGGTATGGCTCGCTGACCAGAACGCACTCAGAGGCCGTTTCAGACTGGGTCGAGTCGTGGAGGCGTTTCCTGATGAGAAAGGTGTCGTCCGAGACGTGAAGGTGAGAACCTGCCACAGCCTTCCTGCCGGCACCAGCCCTTCCAAGAGTGACCAGCCCGTCGCAAGTTGCCCGTCCACCATCCTCCACAGGGATGTTAGGAGGCTGGTGGTTCTTCTACCAGTAGAAGAGCAGTAAAAGAAGAAAAGATTCCCCACTGCCATCCTCCCTGGAGGTTGGCGGTGTGTTTCGGTAAGGCCAGTTCCGTGCCGGTGCAACTTGGTACAACTGTGACTGGACATGACCGAGGTCTAAGCCCACCTCTGTGCGGGCTTGTACTTCTGTATGTTTAGTTGGCAGTTGTGCGTTGTTGCATCTGCTAGGGCTGCGCTTAAAGGATTGTATGCTGCATCAAGGACCACGAGAAGGACCTCACCATTTTTGTAACGTATTTTTCACCTTTTACAGACAATATTTCGCGTATTTTGCGTTTTTTACAGACACTGTTTTGCGCCTTTTACGAACAATATTGACGGCCTAGTGCCCATTATTTTTCCCTTGGAGAAATGTTTCGAATGCATGGACTAAGGGGGTTATGGGTGGTGGTCCTCTTGGGTCTTAAAGCCAGAGGACCAAGTGGGAGGTGTGGAATAATCTATGATTATGATGAGGGTGGAGTGTTTATTGACATGTAACTACTTATATGGCCCTCTAGCGCCATCCCGTGGTAAATGACCGTTTGTTCAGAAATGACGGAGTGATGACGCACGTCCGGTTTAGCGTGATTTAATTATATACTTTCATTAAGATTTAGGTAGATTAGCGGCTTAATCCGCGCATAGAAAGTATTGTCCTAGTAGTGGGGTGATTTATGTATTTACTATCTAACTTTCTGAGGGTTTTTTAAGCTATTTGTTATGCCTGCCATCGTGACCAAGTGTACTGCGCATGCGTCAGCTTTCCTAGCACCGGGGCTTTTGGTTTAGTATCTCAGTAACAAAGAAGAGCCGCGGTGGGCAGATGGTATGTACAATTAAGCTCCGACCTTACACGACATAACTTATTTCTTGCATATATATATTATACCTTGTGAAGATGTATTTCATGTCGGTAATGATTGCTATGTTCTATGTTTTATCTGCAGGTTTATAACCTGCTAACTACCGTTGTAACGACCAGTATAGTGTTAGATATGTGTGTGAGAGTTTGTGTGTGAATGAAACAGAAATAAAACGCCATAAAAGACACTTGTTTGAGTTGTATCCACTGGCCACGGCTCTACCTACCTTTCCAAAGGGAGATCTACGATTACATAGGGTGTGATTGATTAGATATTTGGACAATGTGCAAATCTTTGAATATATATATTGTTTTAAAGCAAACATTTTAACTCAAATCTTTGCTTCTGGGGGTCCCTGGAACAACATATTTTGAGATGCGGGTCCGCGGCCAAATACATATCATTTTGGGGGTCCTTGACATGAAAAAGTTTGAGCACCACTGATATAGAAACAAACCTTTTTCAGAATACTTTTGGGAATTAGAAGACATTTGTAGAATCGGCTTCAGGAAGCGGAAGAAGTTACTAATGACTCAAAGAAGTGAGCATAACGCCATCCATACCCCCACAAGGTCATTGTTGTTGAGCGATGCATTCGAGTCCTCAAGCGCAAGTAAGCTACTTAAAGTACAAAAAGCTTCCCTAGCACAAAGAATACAGTATAATGAGCCCATTTCTTCCATCACTCCCACGAGTCCCACCTAAACGGTTAGTAATTGCCTTCATGATGTCTCTATTCAGTTATCAATTTCAAGCACAAAATCTCATGACAAAATTGTCAGCAAATATATGCAGAATAACTGAACAAAATATGTGTATCAAGTGGAAAAGAAAGTTAGGAATAAAGAAAACAGAAAAAGAGGATTTGTACTAAACATGTCATTTCTTGGTCGGCTCTGTCATGAATGCGTCAGCACCATGGACAGTGTCACGGGCTGCAGGGGGGGAAAAGGAGACAGAAAATGACGCTATCCGTGGTGCTGATTCATTGATTAGGGTTTAGGCATAGAGTTTGTACGACAGACGGTGCAACCTTTCGCCTTTGTGGTGCCCCTATAGGCAGAAGTGAAAGCTTTTGGAGGTGTGCTCTACAGAGGCCCCTCGACATGCGTTTCCAATAGGCTCTATGCACAGCAGCCATATAGAGGATATGCGTGTGACATCATCATCAAACCCGGAAGTTATGCAGGAATGCCTACTGAGTGTCAAAAAAATACTTTCTGGCCTTAACAGCCCATACATCCAAACAGAAAAGTCATATCTGATTGCATTGAACAACATTAAACAATGTTAAACTCATTTTGCATGTTTCTTTGCCACTCGATGTGCCATTCACTTTAAGCATGCGCATATCCCCTATTGTGAAGATATTCACAGGTGTTACCAATGATACTAATGAAGGCCTGTTCCATTCTTGGTCAAACAGAGTCAGGGTGCTGATACTGTTGCATGGTGGCTCACTGGAAACACTATGCTACAAGGGGTTTCCAAATGGCCCCTTACGGGTGTGTAACTCTGAGAGTGTACAAATGGAACCAAATGGACCCGTAAGGGTCCATTTGGTTCCATTTGTACACCCTCAGAGTTATGGGGTGGGGGTCGTGGAAATTGAAAAATCTGAGAACCACTGTGCTAGCCTGGTAAACACCACTGTGCTACACTAAATGGAACAGAGCCTTCATTAGTATCATTGGTAACACATGTGAAGGAAGTTATAATATGGCTGCTGTGCATAGAGCCTATTAGGGGTTTGTACGGACATGCGGACAGGGGTGAAAACGTAATATCCGCCTCCTGGCCTGTACGCCGGTCAGAGATTATAATATTGATATAACTCAGCATGAATTACAATGACTTTTTTACACAGTGATAATCAGAACAGACTGCTGTGTAGCACAGGGGATGTCCCCAGACTATTATTTTACCATAATAAGGAGACACAGGCACAGACACATAAGGATGACAGCTTTGGAGTGGACCAAGCTTTGTACGTTGCTTGTGCCACTGTAGCAATATAAGTGGTTAAGTACACAGTACGACTCCATTCTTTCATAGTGCAAGTATTGTAGGAGTTGAGGCATTACATTTAGTTTGACTCGGATCCAAACATTGTGATAATAGCCAAACTACAAGCTTGTAGATCGGCTAATTTCACAGTGTTTGCCTCTTTCGTACGGAATACTTGACAATTATTTTGGTCAATTTTGGTATTAAAAAAGAGACATGTCTGAAAGGAGGGCGAGAGACATCCACTCATGCTGCTGTGGCAGTGGGAAACAAACAAGGCGTACAGCTTCGGAGGTTACTGTTATGTGGAAACCCCCTCCAAAAAAGACTATGGGTCAGAACTATACAAAGCTGTCAATCCAGTTTGTAGGCTCTTTACACCAGTGGTTCTCAAACTTTTTCATGTCAAGGACCCCCAAAATTATATGTATTTGGCTGGGGACCCGCGTCTCAAAATATTTAGTTCCAGGGACCCCCCAGAAGCAAAGATGTGGGTTAAAAATGTTCTCTTTAAAATAATATATATTCAAAGATTTGCACACATTTTCGCGATCTTTCTAAAATAGCAGATCTACAAGCTCATAGCGCGGCACTCGCTATGAGCTTGTATATCTGCTATTTTTCAATAGCCAAAGTATAAAAGGTTAAAGTGGCTAAAAATATTATGACACTATATTAACGCATTTTGCTGGGGACCCCCTGGAACCCTCCCAAGGACCCCTGGGGGTCCCCGGACCCCACTTTGAGAACCAACACTCTACACCACTAGCCGAATACAACGCTCCTGTCCCTCCTCTCTCGATTAACATAACCCTGTGTTATGTGTTGCGTTGCTATCTCATGATGTGTTGTGTTTTGCGTTATATCGGCATGATTGGTACTGGTGCAGTTCTCCAGCCCGTTTGCAATCTTACACAGCTGGTGTAAGGGGGCTAGGGGTCGAACTTTGATGGTCAGTACAGTATAGCTCCAGAACCGGGGAGCAGTGCGTTGTTAAAAATAAAATGATTTGAGGCCCACAAAGAGCGAAACATAAAGCACCCCCCCCCCCTCCTCCTCCTCCTCCTTCAAAATTGCCTCAGTCCCTTTGAACCGTCTTGTTGGAAGACAGAAACCCTCAGGAGTGACGGCACAGTCGGCGGAGTGGCAGCTTCACAGCTTACCATCTGAGATAATGGCAGAAAACAGCTGTTCCTAATGTCCCGTTAGTGTTTATGATCTGGTGCGCCGAACGTTTTGCTAGGAGAATGCCCGGGCAGAGCGGGCGGGGGTGTTTGTTGTTCATCTGTCAGGTTTGTTTTCCTCCAGTGACAAGCAAGTAAAAACAAAACGAATCATGGGAGTATGCCGTCTGCGATGTGAAATGTCATCTTTAATCACTTTCAACCTGGCGTCCCTATTTTGGTCATGTCATTCCGGGTGAAACATTTCAAAGAATTTCAACATTTCAACACTAGGGCTTAAGTGGCTTAAGTTTGAACTGGCTTAACCCATTAAGACCGGGAACACATCTGTGTAACCACTTTAACCATAATTGTATACTTTGTAAAAATAGCAGATATACAAGCTCATAGCGTGGCACCAAGTGCCACACTATGAGCTTGTAGATCTGCTATTTTTGAAAAATCTTGAAAATGTGTGCAAATCTTTGAATATATATATTTTTTACAGCATTTTTAACTCAAATCTTTGCATCTGGGGGTCCCTGAAAAAAACATATTTTGAGATGGGGGTCCGCGGCCAAATACATATAATTTTGGGGGCCCTTGACATGAAAAAGTTTGAGCACCACTGATATACTGTAGCAACATGAGTGTTTCATAGAGACTTTTGTAGAATCGGCCTCAGGTCTTAATGGCTTAAGACGGTATTTCCAGTTTTGTCGATAATACTGAATGTATGAAAGCACCGAATGTGCAAAAAGATTTAGAAAGCATGCTGAGTTGACATTGAGCCCTTCCCCACAGTTGTGGTTGCACTGACATGTTAGTCAACATTCAATATTCGAACACGACAAATGCGTTTTTATCTCTTAATCATCAGCACATGGACATGGGAACAAAAACGTTTTAAAGTTGAGAAACCATTCTAGAAACTGTTCAAATGCAGGACATGTTGTGCCTATATTAGGCCTATCGAACTTCAAAAAATACACTAACTTCACTGCAACTTCACTAACTTCAGAGCAGCCATCTCACGGCACACTGGAAGACAAGCATAATACGAGAAGTCAAGCATAACTCTAAGACGTGAGGAAAGCATTAATACAAGAGTATTAATAGGCCTACGGTATTCCTAGTTTGTCAACATGTTTTTGTGAGAACAAACGTTCAGAGGTTCGCTCGGAAACACCGACAAATTGTCATTTGTGGTGTTGTGTTAAATATTCTGTTGTGTTGTGTTGTGATGTGATGTGATGTGATGTGCCCCCCCAAGGTCCTTGAGGAGGTTCCAGGAGTCCCCAGCAAACCTAGTTAATATTGCATAAAAATCAGTTCAACCACTTTAATCCTACATACTTGAAAATAGCAGATTTCCCAGCTCACAATGTGAGCTTGCAGATGTGCTATTTTCAAAACAAACTTGCAAAAAATGTTTTTTTTTAAACATCCTTTCAGATGGGGGTCTGCAGCCAAATATATATTATTGCATTTATGGCACAGGGAGAGACTGTAATGGTGAGTATCCGTTTGCACACATGTTGTGAATATTATACAATGCTCTTTCCTCTACCTAACTTTTCTTTTCCTAACTCCTCGTATGCAGTTTCACATCATTGACATAATGAAAAAGTAAAGGCTTTCTTTATGTTAGGGGTGCAACCTGTCCTGGATGGAAGTGCTGAGGTGCAGTGCTTCTTAACCTTATTTCCTGTCCCCTTTGTCACCCTAACGTTTCTTGGTAAAACGCTAGCCTAGAACTGTTTACAAGTTTGCAGAAATGACAGTTATCTACAGAATACATCTACAAGACTTCCTGTAAATCGGGGAGGCTATAGCGCCCCGTGCGGGAGGCCATATTGCACCCGTGGTGAAAGCCTGCTGATGTTGCTCAACATCGGGTCCCTGTTAGCCACAGCACATCCTCCCATCAGCACATCTGTCTGACAATCCAGGATGTGGCAAAGGGGGCCTGCCGATGTCTTCGCTTATCTCACCTGATGAACTTTTGCACTTCACTCACTTACACATATAGGCATAATTTATTTGTGTAATAGCTACGCCCATACGAGACCGCCTCGGTGGGCTGTCCAACACTAATTCTGTCAATGTATATATGTCACTGCTTGTCTTTCAATAAATGAGAACATGTTAACTTGGACGCTTGTTTGAGACTTAATGTGTTCCCGATCGATCGCTCCTCTTCTATGCTGCTTTAACTGAGACATCACCTTGTGTTTTCCTATGAACTTCTTTCATCCACATCATCTGACCAGACTTTGAATGACCTAGATAATAAAAATCATTACAACACACGCACGCACGCACGCACGCACGCACGCACGCACGCACGCACGCACGCACGCACGCACGCACGCACGCACGCACGCACGCACGCACGCACGCACACACACACACACACACACACACACACACACACACACACACACACACACACACACACACACACACACACACACACACACACACACACACACACACACACACACGCAGAGCCAAAGAGCAGACAGTGGTGGTAACATATCAGCATAATTAAGCAGAAATCCTATCTTAACGAGTCCCTCCATTCGAACGCACTAGTGGCCCCCTGCCGTCATTAGACCACTTAACGAGCTCATGTTGCCAGACAACAAACAGAAGCAGTTTGGGTGACTTGGGAGACGGAACTCACAAACTAAACTTGACAAACAAACAAACAAAAACACACACACACACACACACACACACACACACACACACACACACACACACACACACACACACACACACACACACACACACACACACACACACACACACACAAATGCAGATCAATGAAGTGAACACACACAACACTCTAGGGCTAGGCTTCTGATGAATAGAGAGAGAGAGAGAGAGAGAGAGAGAGAGAGAGAGAGAGAGACACACACACACACACACACACACACACACATACAGTACACACGCACGCACGCACGCACGCACGCACGCACGCATGCACGCAGAAAGACACACATACTCACAATGACTAGAGCGATCTACGTCCATCAAACAAATGTTTCGTAAACAGATGTGCATCTGTTAATCCCAATTTCCTCTTTTCATCTCTCTCCATCCTGTTTTCTCTGGATCAATCTGTCTTTTCTTCCTCTTCATCTCTCTCACAATCCCTCACTTTCCCTCATCCCACCCCCTTTTCCCTTCTCACATCTCCCTCTCTGTGTGTGTCTGTGTGTCTGTGTGTCTGTGTGTCTGTCTGCCTGTCTGATAATGTCCCCAAATCATTTGGCAAAATGTTTGAATGATAACATAACATTTAAATAAAAAAGTGTCAAAAAGAAAACCTACACAGAATAGTTTTTCTTTAAAACCTTGCAAAATGTGTTTTCATTGTGATACCGATAAATAAGAACTGTTTTCCTATGAATAGTAATAAATAATAAGTGTCAAACATAATTATATTTTGACACAAGTGCTTTGGCAATGTAAACGTATGTTTTCCCATGCCAATGAAGCTCTTTTGAATTTGAATTTGAAGAGAAACCATTGATCCAAGCCCGGAACACAAATAAACACGGTCTGATAAAAATGCACGCGGCCCGCACATCTGACCACTTAACACGGCAGACGGGAACGGCTGCCGTGTTAAGTGGTCAGATGTGCGGGCCGCGGACACTTTCAAGCGGGCCCTGATAGCCAGAGAAGGTTGAGAACGACTGGACTAAGGAAATAAGCCCAGAGAGGTCTTTGGTTTACAGGGGATTTCAGAGCAGCTGCAAGGGTCATAACAACACCGCTAAGCAGTTCTGAGATCACTGTATGAAACCCCAGCCTCCTGGGGCTTATTGCTTTAATAAAACGCTCACCAAATATAACAACGTGAAAACCACACGCATACAGCATGCCAGTTAACCACATGAACCCTATAGGGTATGTGTTATGTGGTAAATAGTTAAAATAGCATCACAATCATTTTAAACACTTTAACCTTTTATACATTGGCTATTCAAAAATAGCAGATATACAAGCTCATAGCACGGTACAGAGTGCCGCGCTATGAGCTTGTAGATCGGCTATTTTTTCTAAAACCTTGAACATTAGTGAACATTTTTAACACAAATCTTTGCTTCTTGGGGTCCCTGGCACAAAGATGGGGGTCCACGGACAGATATTTATCAATTTGGGGGTCCTTGACGTGAAAAAGTTTTGAGAACCAGTGCTCTATGACAGTGAACTAGCTGGGCTGTATTCTCTATGACAGTCTTGGCAGTGAGGGAATGATCTTACAGGTGCTGGGGGAAATAAATGCCCACACAAGGCGTTTGATTAAAAATAAAAAAAAGCCTGGCTGTGTGACAAGGAAAGTGTCAGACAGCTAGCATAATTAGTACACTGCCAACTTAATGAATGCACCATAGCCTGGTTTGGGGGCTGTCATTTTCACTAAACAACAAAGTACAGGTGTCACAGAATAAGCTGATTATGTTTTTGAAAGGGCCTGAGTACACAAACAACTACTTTCCGAGAGTTGTGTGGAATCACACAGCCTTTGGTACCTCAGCTAGCAGAGCTAATCTGCATCCTAAAGTGAAGAACAAAGAGGGGGGGAAGCTCATTTGCATTCACAGGAGCAAAGGAGGGGAATTAGTTACCTGGGCCCATCAAACAGAGAGGTTGAACCTTCATAGTTGTATGTTGTTGGTTTGGAAAATGCACTGGGAGCTGACCAGTACAAGCACTGTTTACAAGGGGGGGGGGGTTCTTACCCCTGTAGTGCTCTCTCTCCAAACCAGTCTCCCTTGGCCAGTCCTCTCAGGTATACTGGCTCCTCATTGGCTGATTCCTTCCGTGTCACGTTCACCTGACAGGAACACGAGTAAACATGTAAACATGAGCTTACAACCCCTGTATGTGTGTTCACGTACTGTGTGTGTGTGTGTGTGTGTGTGTGTGTGTGTGTGTGTGTGTGTGTGTGCGCGCGCGCGCGTATGGTGTCAACCAAATACATAGATCATACAGTAGCTGGATGGCAATCATTTTTTGAGCCAAAACAGTGAGTAACCCAGACAAACAAAGGACAACATTGAAAAAAAAAAAACAAAAAAAACATCACCATAATGATGTCATCAAGTCCACAGAGTCTGATACGAAAGTCCTCATTAAGACCTCTCAGATAGAGATAATGAGGATCTTGGTATCTGACCCTTATGATGCTGATTTGGAAAGGGCAACATAATGGACTTTCATCAGATCATTATGATGAACGCTTTGCATTCCATTTGTTGTCCAGAAGAGGCACTTCCATGATTATGCTGAAATACTTTGCGTTCAGCTTGTGTTGGTTTCAGCTTTTTAAAGTTTGTTGCCAAACTGCTGCTGAGCTTTGAAGCTAGCCAAGCCAGTAACTTCCGCTTTCATCTTGTATCAGGCTTGTATCTTATTAAATGTGTTGGCATGCTCAATGCAGTGGCAACAGACAAAAAATAAATATAATGATATTTAACATGTAGCCTAAGACACATTACAGGAAGCAACTTTCTAACTGTTTTTAGCGGCGCTAGCCGCTCTATACCTTTAGGTATAGAGCGGTAGCCCTCTATACCTGGCTTTTGCGTCAACGTTCTGATTGGTCAGACACGTCAACAAAGTGATTGGTCAAGCTTCACGTGACACGTGGCTATAAACACATTATAAACACTTATTGATGACAACATGTATCAAAGGCGCCGCTACCTTCACACAGGTGTGATTTTTATATCCAACATTGAGAAAATGGTCTATTCTTCTGTCTGACTTCATCCATTCTTGTCCTCAGTGGGTTGACCAGTCATTCTGAAATGGCACATGGCCATTGACCATTGGCATATGCTGGGACTGACGAAGCTGATATTCCCAGGAAGGGACTGACAGAGATGATTTTTCAATTTATTGCCCAAATGTGCCCTAACGGAATTTTCTCCTTAGTCGTGGATTGGTCAATTGATATTGACACAAATTGCACATGGGCATTGACCATTGGCATATTATGTTTAAAGCATTTTTGAAAACATAGTTACAAGGTGCTGTACAATGAGCAAACAAGTCACACCATGGAAATAATAAACACAAAAAGGGAAAACATAAAGCAACATAATCAGAATCATAACTGGATCAGAGAGGTCATCATAAGGTGGTAAAGACTCCATTTGAAAATTATCCATCCGGAATGAAACAAAAGAATGAATAACTAGAAAAAGTGCTCCTCGGAGCACAGGTCTCCGCCAGGTCAGGTAGGCTATTGTGGCTTCCTGGTGGCGCTATAATAGGCCAACGTGAAAAGGGTGCCATTTCTTCTTAGGCCTTGCACGACAATCGGACACTGACTGCATTCATGATTTGAGAAATTTTGTTAAAAACATGTGTTTCGCTAAATTAGACCTGTTGGTGGCGCTATAACAGGCCAATGTTAAAAGGTTGGCATTTGTTCCTCAACATAGTGTGAATGTGCGAGCAAAGTTTGAGCGCAATTGGACGGTGCGTTCATGATTTGCAGAATTTTGTTCAAAACAAGCCAATAATGCAAACTTTAGATGTCAATCTTAGCCAATCAGTATGGAATATGAAAAATCAAACACATCCGTCGTGATCACATGACTATAGAGATCATGTGTACCGATTTGCGTGAAATTTGGATAAAATTGGAAGGAGTAGTATAAAAAATGTGTTTTACACAAGTCGGCCTCCTGGTGGCGCTATAAAAGGCAGATGTGAAAAAGGCAGGTCAAAGGTTTTTCCTTGACCTATAGGGAGTGTGCATACAAAGTTTTACACAGATCGGTGCACTTATAGGTAAAAACACGAATCGGCCTGTTATAGCGCCACCATGAAGCTGATTTGAAATTTTTCAAATGTTAGTTCTTCCTTGGCCTAATGGAAATGAGCGTGCAAAATTTCAAGGAAATTGCATGCTGTGTTCATGATTTGAGGCATTTTGTTCAAAACGGTGCACTCCTGCAAACTTTGGAAGGCATTTTTAGCCAATCAGGATGGAATATGAGAAATCTGAAAGACCCGTTTCGTTTAATGACTATAGAGATACTGTGTACCGATTTGTGGGATTTTTGGACAAAATCTGTAGGAGTACTGTCAAAAAATGTGTTTTGCACAAATCGGCCTCCTGGTGGCGCTATAACAGGCCCCTGTGAGAAATTTGGGGCAGAGGTTCTGCTCTGGTATCCAGGGACTGTGTGTGCACAGTTTGGCTGCGAGCAAGCCAACAGTGCCGGAGATTAGCTGTACACAGACAGATCGAATGACGGACACACGGACACACGGACGGACGGACGGACGGACGGACGGACAGGGGGTAAAACATACTCTCTCACCATGCCTTTCGGCCTGGCGGAGACAATTATCCCCAGATCTTGAGCTTACATGACCTTTCATAGCTGGAAGAAACAGGTCTGAGCAACTTTCTGCGCATACAGTACCTCAAAATTCATGTGGAGGTCAAACAAGACCCGTTTTTCTTTTTTTATTTCATTAATATAATTCTTTGGCAATGTTTTTATTTATTTCATTATTCTTTTTTGGGCTATTTGCTTTTGAGTGCTGGACTAAAAAACAGATTTTGGTGGTAAAAAAATCCATATTAATGCTTAAGATCTAATTATGCAGAGTGCAAAAAAAAACACCCACCAGCCACCAGGACTTTCATGGATAAGCTTCCAAAACATAATAACCACTCAAAAAACATGGTTTTTGGTAGAATGCGTCTTTAAGCTGCTGCTTATTAGCATTTTGTGCCACAGGCTATGGGCTCTGTAGTCTCGGTCACAGTCTCAAGTCAACACACACCTCCGGGTATGGACTAGTCTGAATGAGTGTGTGTTCATTGGTATGATTGGGATGTTTCACCCAAACACACACCCATTGTTATCTAATCCCAGATAAAAAATACCATGTTGCTCAGGTTCGGTTATGTAAAAAAAAAACATTTTTAATGTAAAATGTTTTTGATGTCTTCACAAAGATAGTAAGACGTGTGTGTGCGTGTGTGTGTGTGTATGTGTGTGAGATACCTTGCCCTTGCTGATGATGAAGAAGGTGTCTCCTCTCGCTCCCTGCCTGATGATGTACTCTCCGTCTTCGTAATGAGTCTGTGCACACGCGCACACGCACACGCACACGCACACACACACACACACACACACACACACACACACACACACACACACACCATAAAATAGCTGTAGTGTTTTTCTTCCTCAAATTGTTGGCCACTGGGAGCTGCCCAGTACAACCACATCCTTCTACTGTATAAACAATAATCAATAATCAATAATTTAATAAAAACAATCTGCATGTCATTATTGGCAAAAAGTAAAGCAATAACTTGGTCGCACAAGGCTATAAAACGATGCTTACGTGGTTAATACATCCGTATATATTACTAACAAATTACAAAAACGCTCTTCTCAATTAATTTGATTTGATCGATAGAATGATAGCTATGAAAATAATGGATAGTTGCATCCTTATTGCCAGTGCAACCACAGTCTTCTACTGTTGGTCACAGGGGCAGTTGTCAGATAAGTGCCCTCAAGGGCTTTTCAACAGTGGCTGCTGAGGAAAGACAGAGCTACAGTGGCTGCTGTTACATGGACAGTTTCTATCGGAATGAATACACTTCTATTCGGAATGAATGAATGGATGAATTCATTCAGAATAGAAATGCTCATGTAAACACGTCAATTGGAATAGAATATTCCATTCCAGTCTGACCCGAATGAATTTTCATTCGGGTTTGGAGGGGTGGTATAGACCGTTTGAATCGGGATATACCAATCGTAATTGACCATGTAAACACTTTATTTCGAACGCTCCTCTCTGTTTGGAATACATGCATTCCTTTTCGCATGTCCGTGCTTAGTAGTGCTGTCAGAATTGTCCAAAAATGACCTATCAAATCTCTAATTCGGCCACGGTTGGTGCTGAGAAGCGCTCGCTCCTGCGGGATAAAATGAATGATTCTATAGCGTCATTTAATAAGCCTTTTTCTAAACGGGTATTTTAGTCCTCAGTTTTTAAAAAGAATCCCTGGCCACATGACAAAGATTTTTTTTTTTAAATCCCTGTCCACACGTAAACGCAGAAACGCATTGATCAGCTGCAAGTCTCAATTTTAAATCAGATCTTATTTTATTATTTTTATTTATTTTATATATGAGGGGCCAAATACATATACATTTTAATCACATGTTAAGGCCCAATACTGCAATAGCTGCATTATTTTAATAGCATACGTGAACAAAAATAAATGAAAACAACATTATTAGGGCGCAGCTGCAGCGAAAACAGATGAGTTTTACTTCAACAATTCATTACATGGGCAGCCGGAACGGTCGTCCCAAAACACCCCGCCCCACGCACCTTTTGAGCGGGCCATCCACGGCTGCTCCATGGTCGCTCCTGCTCCATGGTCGCTGGATTTTGACCCGGGGCGATTGTGTTTTAGGGCGACAGACCCCGCATTCAACCCGTGTGCGCTCCGCGCGCTACTCGGCGCAGAAAGAGGGTTTTCGTCACAGTGAATGAGTTACAGCATGTTTCAAAGCTTTTTCATAATAATACAAGAAAAACGTGACACTCGGCATAATGAGTAGCTTATACTTTCTACTTAAGTATATTTTGATGCCAATACTTTTGTACTTTTGCCATAAATGAGCGTGCCTTGTTTCATAGACTGTAGTGTTGCTCTCTCTCTCTCTCTCCATGTATGACCATGAGCGGTCCGGTGTTTATGTATTATTATTTATTATTATAATGACCATGTGCGAATGCGCGATGACGTCATCGCCATCTAACAGGCTTGCACCGCATACAACGCTGCCTGGCCAGGAGTCGGTGCGTTGCTTCCCGGCCTGCCTACGACCGACAGACCTCCGCCGCGGAGGCACAAGGGGGCTATTGCCTCTTCCCATGCCCACCAGGGGAAGCTCTGCTCCGGGTAGTGGCCCCTGGTCCATGCGCGGGCGTAGGCGGGAACCACTTTGTGCATGTCAAAAGTTATATTCCGAATTAATGCTTTGGTCATGTAAACGAGGAATACTTTTATTCAGGTCCCATGTAAACAGGTGAGTGGAACGGATTCCTCTATTCAGAATGAGTTCATTCTGAATGAATACATGATGTCCATGTAACTGTGGCCGGTGAGGATTTTAATTGAACTTGATGCACATTCAATTAACCGCTCAAACCGTGGTCCGTGATGGCCGGTCGTCATGGCAACAAGATATCCACAACCACAAAATATGCTAAGTTAATTCCAAATAAGTGCATTAGATCTGTCTGACCACCACACAGGACTTTTAATTTGGTATGTTCAGCTATGCGTCTGACCACACAGGGGGACCTTCTCTCTCTAAAAACATTTAAACTTATCGTTTGATGACCTCATAACATAGTAACTGTGTTTAGCAGGGAGTTCCAGGAGATGGCAATTGCCAGCGCCTAGCTTTCACCTTTAACATCAACATTCTGTTATTTTAATTCATTTTTCCTCCACCAGATTTTAGATTGATGCTTACAGACACTTGTTTTGTTTCTGAAACCATACATACACTTTTAAACTGGGCTCCCTATCATTACAGGTGAAAACTTTAAAAATACATATATTTAAAAACATTTTTAAAATGTTCACTGTTTAGCAATTTCTGCATCCATGCTTTCTGAAGCTCTTTCACATCACATGGATAAAGTTGAACGTGATGTCATCCGGAGTTGTTGAAATGAAGCCGTGTCCTGTGTGTGCGCGTACAGTATGTGTGTGTGTGTGTGTGTGTGTGTGTGTGTGTGTGTGTGTGTGTGTGTGTGTGTGTGTGCGCGCGCGCGCGCGCATGCATGTGTGTGTGTGATGACAAATGCATGTGTGTGATGCATGCATGTGTGTGATGACAAATACTACTAAGTGTAGGAGGCAGGGAGGCGCTCAAACCAACTTATGCTGCACCTTATGTACATATCTACTGCACATCTGATTTCACATCTTTTCTCTGACCTCGTCGGGCCGTCAGCTGGCTTTCTGCACCGCAACGTCTGTGAAAAGCCTGCTTACCATTTATTGTTCAGTGATATGCGGTCTATAGCCCACCTACTCTATCAGGTCATTTCCACACTCACACACGCACACACACCGACCGTTTCCATATCCGCTCTAGACCGGAAGTGAAATCTGCAAAGCAAATGCCCATCCATGTGCAGGAGCGGGCTAAACCATGTTTGCCTTTTGTAAGGGGTGAGAGGAGCCATAGAGAGACTCCTTTATTATTATCATTATAATACAAAGTTCAATCTCTCAATTGATTTTCTTCAGCTAAACTTAATGAATTAATTAAGACATTTTCTTCAATCCCCCCCACGAACTCAGTCCCATTTCCTGCCCCAGTTCGATGCCCCAGCGTATCAATGTATATATCTCTTATTATTTGACCTGTTTTCTGTCCTGTGCTTTCTTCCTCTATCTCAATCCTTCCTCCCTTTCCTGACAACTACAGATAATGGAGTTTGCACGAAAAATACATTTCACCCCATACTTGTTTTGACCTGGAAACCGGTGATGTTACAATACATTTGATTCTGATACTGAACACACATTAGTTAACACGTAATACATAAACAGACACATCCATAAACATTGTGTTCTGAAAATACTAGCAGAGGAGGGAAAGGGGACCAGCAGCCTAAAAGACAAAGGAAACACGAAACACTGACGCACACCATAACACCACACCTGTAACACATACAGTACACATCGCGTTGCATCTGCAATGTGATGTGAGCGTTTTTGTAGATCTACTATCTTCACAACGCGACACCGTCTCACGACAAAGTCTGAATAGTAAGTAGTCTTAATACGGTTTTGTCTCGCCGCAAATCTTTTGTCTGAACTTGTCTTAAAAACCATTAAGAAGGGAGTGATAGGACAACTAATTAATTAGTTATTCGTTAATTAAAGGACATGAAGGCAAAAAAGAATTCGCCGACAAACAAATTCTACATACGTTTCTGATTCCTGTTGAATAGCCTTCATATCAAACCGTTTGTTAAGCTTTAAAGAACAAACATGAAAATCCTCAAGTGTTAATTCATCCATTTGTTACTCAGAGAGTGTACAAATGTAAACAAATGGACCCTTAACATTTGGGACACTGTGGAGAGTTTAATCAACATTGAGCATTTTAGGCCATTTCGTGGTCTCAGGAAGGTGACCTTGACTCTTGTGTAAACACAACCTTACTGTTTTGTAAGGTTGTAAATGACTCTTGCAGAGATGGTGGCTATTGTACACTATATATATATATTTTTTTTTTGGTCTCCGCCAGGAGACTATGTTTTCGTTCTCGTCCTTCCGTGTGTCCACCAAGCTAACATTGGTCAAGCTTCACGTGACACGTGACAATATGTGAAAGGGTGTGCATGATGAAATAGAGACCTATAAATAGGTATGTCACTTCTAAAGATCATTTCTATCTTTTGAAGTGAGGTAAGACTGGATTAATAGTTATTATAAATTTTTTATGTTATATTTATTGGGAGGAACAAGGTACATGTGTAAATTGCATGTGAATTAATGTATATACTATACTGTATATGCGTGTGTGACACACACAAGCCAAGGTCTTGCTTCACACTAACTGTACAGGCTCACAGCGCGGCACGTTGTGAGCTTGTAGATCTGCTATTTTCACTATTAAAAGTGTTCCATTCAATTTGTTTTTGTAAGTTTGGGTCTCAGCTGAAACAGCTTGGGAATCACTGGTCTAGCGGCTACACATATACAGTGTGTATCATTGCATGTCGTCACTGTTTTTCTTTTCTTTCTTCATAAATGAATGACCTAATTTATACTGTGTCACACAAAAGTAGTGAAAATAGCCTTAAACTCAGAACAAGTCACAACTACATGAAGACATGCCTGGAATAGGGACAACCAGGTTGAAAGTGGTAACGTCTGTCTGTGTTTGTTTTAACCCAGGACCTGGGTACGCATCTGTGTCACTTTTTGATTTGAGCCAAAAAGCATTATTTTACACTTTGGCTATTCAAAAATAGCAGATCTACAAGCTCATAGCGCGGCGCTATGAGCTTGTAGATCTGCTATTTTTGATAAATCTTGAAAATGTGTGCAAGTCTTTGAATATATATTTTTTAAAGCGAACATTTGTAACTCAAAGATTTGCTTCTGGGGGTCCCTCGAACAAAATGTGTTGAGATGGTGGTCCGCGGCCAAATACATATACATTTTGGGGGTCCTTGACATGAAAAAGTTTGAGAACCACTGATTTTTTTGGGAAAAAACTGTTAGGATTTAGAAGACATTTAGTAGAATCGGAACCCCAGGCCTTAATGGGTTAAATCAATATTGAACCAATGAAAAGCACAAGAGCTTGCGACTAAATAATCTATTTATTTTGTTAGGTTTCCACCCGACAGCTACGCCATGCTGTATAGAAAGAGAAAGTACATACAGCTCAGACAGGCAGGAGTATAGACGAATCCACAGAGCGCTCCCCTGGCGCGATCATAACTGTGGTGTCAGAATGCACGCCGCAGCACTCTGTGGATTTAGAGCTTAAATTGACAGTAGTCTGTCTCTCCTACACTGTCTCCCTCTCGGCTTTCACACACTGTCTCACTCTCAGCTTCCCTACTGTCTGTCTCACCTACCCTGTCTCCCTCTCAGCTTTCCCACTGTCTGTCCATCCTGTCAAGAGAGAAAACTGAGTCTCTGACTCTCTCCAAAGTTGCATGTGTGTGTTTCTCTTACTTACTTACTGTGTGTGTGTGTGTGTGTGTGTGTGTGTGTGTGTGTGTGTGTGTGTGTGTGTGTGTGTGTGTGTGTGTGTGTGTGTGTGTGTGTGTGTGTGTGTGTGTGTGTGTGTGTGTGTGTGTGCGCGTGAGAATATTATAAATAATATGAATATCTTATGCTTTACTCTGTAGTGTAAAGTATAAAATATTCATAATGTGTGTGTGTTTGTTGTGTCTACCATTCTACTCTTCATCGGATGAAACTGTCTCACACACACACACACACACACACACACACACACACACACACACACACACACACACACACACACACACACACACACACACACACACACACACACACACACACACACAGACAGACAGACAGACACAATATTTCATATTTTACACCATTCAAAGCTTATCTAAAACATACATATTGGTGTCCTGACTGCACACATAAGTACACATCTTTATCTCCCACATAAAATAACCTTGATATCAAACCAACACATAATCTTATCAATCATAACATTCCAATATGACTGCTGTATATAGAGCCTATTGCAAGCCTAGCTCCACACATCTTTTTTAGAACAATAAAACAACCATTTCTCTTGTGAGGACCACAATGTCTATTTCTCAGATTCTGCTATACTTATGGGGACATTTGGCCCTCACAAGTATAGTAATACAAGTACAACCCCCCCCCCCCCCCCCCCCCCCCCACACACACACACACACACACACACACACACACACACACACACACACACACACACACACACAGAGTGCAGCTGAGAGACGGCAGGGACCCCCCATGAGAGCTCCTCATGTTCTATTCCAACAGTTCCACCATTAGGGCTGGTCAGGCCCGTGTACCTGTCAATCAAAAGCAGCCACCCCCTGTCCATCAAGCACCTGACCCTCTCTGACAGACATCATACAGAATATGGGCATAATGCTGTCCTTCATATTACAGCCGGCACACATTCATACAGACAAAAATGTAATATTCATCATACCGCTGTTGTTGGGCAGAAACCTGGTTTCACATTTTCATGTTTTTTGTCCTACTTAATCACAAAAGTGTGTTCGCACAAAAGCAGTGAAAATAACAGATCTACAAGCTCACAACGCCTCGCATAGCGAGGCGGTGTGAGCTTGTAGATCGGCTATTTTCACTATTTTAAAATGTTTTAAAAATGATAATAAAAAGGACGTACAAGATTTCAACCCGACAGCAACGATATAATCAATATATAATGAATCAGAATCACTTGTAGAACCATTTTATACGATCAGACAGTCTCTTATATAGGTAGTTTAGTCAATCTAACCACGTCTTTTAACCTGAATCCTTTGCTTTGTTGAGAGGAGGAGCACGTATATAAACCCTTTGAGCTTCAGATCAACAGGAAAATATCAGCATGCAAACACTTATTACGATCGTTTATCTCTGGTCGGTTGGTCTGTGTTTGGAAAACAAACGGGCAGAAAGAAAATCACTTTGTGCAGGTCAAAGGCAATATCTCCAATGACATGCTTTGAGGCATGTAAGCGTCCGTGTAAACAGTTAGGTTGGAATCTCTGATCGGAATGATTTCATTGTGAATGAATAAATATTGTCAATGTTAACGCAGTCATTCTGAGATTCCAAAAATGTCTTCTAAATCCTAACCGTTTTCTGAAAAATCTTTCTATGTCAGTGGTTCTCAAACTTTTTCATGTCAAGGACCTCCAAAATTATATGCATTTGGCCGCGGATCCCCATCTGAAAATATGTTGTTCCAGTGACCCCCAGAAGCAAAGATTTGAGTTAAAAATGCACACATTTTCACGAAAAAAATAAATAAAATAGCCCGCGCTATGAGCTTGTATATCTGCTATTTTTGAATAGCCAAAGTATAAAATTATAGTTTAAGTGGCGTTCCCGGTTTTAACACATTAACCGCCAAGAACGTAGTCCTACGGTCCGTTAAATCCAACTGTTAAGCGCCGAGACCGTAGCCCTACGGTCCGGGTGCTTTTTCGATTTTTTTTTTTTTTTTTCAATTTACTACACGGACCATTTTCAGTGTAACACCACCGAAAGTCGGGACTATTTGTGATCCCGTTTTTCGTTTCCCGTCGGCCTCCATTCTAAGGCGCACACTAAAACTCCATTTTAAACCCTTGTCGTTTTTTCTCCTCGCATTTCCCATGTTAACATAAACGGTCAGAACTCAAACATGGCTGCCCCGTTTGACACGTGGTCTTGAGTGGGAGACGCAGGCAGATGTCGGCAAAGTATGTAAACAAAGCAGAGATCACTTTTTTGGATTTTAACAAGGTATATGGCGACGTGAAAAAAACAAAAAACAACCAAAAAACCTTGGCAAGTTGGCACTGGTGAGTACATTCTGAGATTAGCCCTTGGCGGTGGATGTGTTAATGGGCTAAGCAGGACAATGACCCAGTGTTGATATCCTTTAATAAGATGATACCCTTCATGCTGAATAGAAATGATCCACATCAATTGGTGTTTTGGATGTATATTTTATAAGAATAACACGAGCTCGGAAACACAGGTTAAACATGCAATAGTATGGACGGAGGTAAGACTAATCATTGGTCGTTATTTCAAAAAATGATGACAAGTGAGAGAAAGGCAAAAATGTAATCTGTGTACAGTATGTGTGCGTGCGTGCGTGCGTGCGTGCGTGTGTGTGTGCGTGTGCATGCATTCAGTGACTCATGGCGGCTGCCCAAATCTACCTTCAATCCACATTTCAAACATTCAAAACCTAATTCAAACATCAGTTGTTGTTTTGTCCGGCGGTGACCTACTTCCTACTGGGACTCTCATCCTCTCTCACTTGTTTACTGGTTTCTTTCTTTCATTGTTTGTCTGGTTCTCTCTCTCTCTCTCTCTCTGTGTATATTTGTCCCCCTTTTTCACTTTCAAAGAAAAGGAAAACAAGACACTGACCTCTTCCATGACGTCGGCCAGTTTACTGAGAGTTTCCTCTGGAAGGCCCTGGAACGAAGGAACACTGAGAGAGAGAGAGAGAGAGAGAGAGAGAGAGAGAGAGAGAGAGAGAGAGAGAGAGAGAGAGAGAGAGCGAGATGTGTATTAGTGAAACAGCAGGGTTAGAGCCAAGTGGAACCTTAATAACAGAAATGAAAGCAAATTGACAACATGAGTCAGTAATCTTCTCAATGACACATAATGACCGTAGCATGTGATGTGAAGCAGTTCTAGCCTGGGTCCCAGCTGACTTGAATTGGCATTGACGAGCAATGCTAGCGGGAGCTATAGCGTCCTGTCGGCAGATGGGATGAGACCGTCGTCAACAGGCAGTGTAGCCAATCACAGCCCCACGAGGAGCACTCGTTTCGGTTTTGTTTCCATTTAGCTTGGCTTCACATTTTTGTTTTTTTGTTTTGTTAAAGCAATTTATAAAATTGTAACCAATTGTGTCTTGCACTTTTTGCAAGACAATTACAATACAAATGCATAATCAAACTAGAAAAGGTGCTCCTCGGAGCACAGGTCTCCGCCAGGTCAGGTACGTTATTCTGGCCTCCTGGTGGCGCTATAATAGGCCAATGTGAAAATGGTGCCATTTATTCTTAGGTCTTTCACGGCAATCAGACACAGCATTCATGATTTGAGGCATTTTGTTCCAAAAATGTGTTGTGCTAAATTAGACCGGCTGGTGGCGCTATAACAGGCCAATGTGAAAAGGGTGGCAATTCTTCCTCGGCCTAGTGGGAATGTGTTTGTGAAATTTCACGGAAATCGCAAGCTGCGTTCATGGTTTGAGGCAGTTTGTTCAAAACGGACCAATCCTGCAAACTTTGGATGGCAACCTTAACCAATGAGGATGGAATATGGGAAATCGGACAGATCAGGGTTGATCACATGACTATAGAGATACTGTGTACCGATTTGCATGACGTTTGGTTAAAAACTGTAGGAGTAATGGGAAAAAATGAATTTTGCACAAATCGGCCTCCTGGTGGCCCATGTGAAAAATTTGAGGCAGAGGTTCTGAATTGGCATCCAGGGAGTGTGTGTGCAGTTTCACAGCGACCGGGCCAACGGTGCCGGAGATTTGGTGGTAACACACGGACAGGACGGACGGACACACGGACGGACGGAGGGTAAAACGTACTCTCTCGCCATGCCTTCGGCCTGGCGGAGACGATAAATAAATAGATTATGATTGCGATTACTGATGGGGCATTCAGGTGTACACTGACTGAACTAGACCACACTACTGTAGATCCAGTGATTCCCAAGCTGTGGGCCGCGTGGGCATTTTTTCTTTAAAAATTAGAAAAATGTGTTTGTACCGAAGCATACTATGTTAGTTCCATTGATCCAAGCTGGAACATAGTCAATTGAGCCTATCGGCTGCCGTGTTAAGTGGTCAGATGGGTGGGCCGCGAACCCTTTTGAGATTTTGAGAAGTGGGCCCTGATCCAGAAAAAGGTTGAAAAGTAAATTTAACAAAACATTTTGGCACACATAAGGGAAAAGGCTCTTGTTACAGAGGCCTCTCTACAGAGGCCCATCAATAAACAAACTTGGCATCTTTTCAGAATCCTGATGTTTTCATCTCAAAACTAGAATTGTTTTAACTTCTCTAAACAAGACGCTTATCCCTACACCCCCAGCCATCAACATCAGCTGAGCACTGAGCACCCCTGAAACAAAGTTTGCCCTGCCGGAGCCAAAACTAAATTGCACGGTGAGAATCGATAATGTTCTGTCTCGAGAGTCTTGACAGAGGAACACACACTTTCCACTGACACATCACATAGATGTCCCACACAAACAGTAAATCAATTTACATGCGTTCCACTGGCTGGTCCAATGCAAAGCTAATCTTTAGATTAATGACCCCCAATTCACCTGTATGGATATATGAACAAAATGATGAATGGTCTTTTGAGGCCTGGTGAAGCGGTTTAGTTCTGAATAACAAACAAACTACTGAGCTACAGGAGCAATGACTCCTTCAAGCCCAGACCTCGGGGAAGCTGGCAAAAAAAACCCACAAAGCTACTGTAAATCCATTAGTCGCTTGCCGCAAAACTAAAGGTTAGAGAAACATATTGAGGCTATAATAAAGGAGATAATGTTTCATTGTGTGTCGTGAACCTTAAAGCTAACTTTGTTTAGTGACTAAAATGCTATTTTTTTTCCAATCTGTATGGTAGAGCAGAGGTTCACCAACATTTTAGTGTGAGACCCAAAATAACTTCTATGTCTTCCCGGGACCCAAACTAGTAAAAATAGCCAATCTACAAGCTTGCAATGCATCGCGATGCGAGGCGTTGTGGAGATGTGCTATTTTCACATTTATCTATGAAATTATTTTGAAAAAGTTTTTTTACTAAATGATATTTACTCGTGACCCACAAAAATGGGTCCGCGATCCAAAAGTCTCCATGCTCTTCAATTGAGAAATGTAGATCCTGCGATCTGGGAGGACCACTACTGGTTGACAAGCGGTACTGCCTGAAGGTCAAAATTCTGCCCTACGAAGCCAAAGTTCAGTAACTACAGGATTTTGTTTTACTGATAAATGGGTTTAAACGTGTTTCAACTGGTCAGCCAAATGAGATATCAGCATACAAGTGATATTACACTAATTGTATATCTGTTCTTGAGGTAATTGTTTATCCCCCAAAATAACGGCTAATTTGACCTTTGGGATGCGCAAATAAGTCTGTGTGTCCAAAAACGTAGTTGCTGAACTTTGGCTCTGTAGGGCAGTATATATCGCTCCTGAGTGAGTAGGGGTTCTACATTGGCTAAGTAGTAGTGTTTAACATTTTCCGGGAAATAGCTGCCCACTAAAATGCATTTATATGTAGATACTTAAATAGCCAATTTTACATCGAGGTGCCCAAATGTCCCTATTGTGTCCACCTATGAACTTGCACTAATAATGACTTAAGTTGATTTTTTAAATAATTAAATATAGTATTTCTTAATTATGAATAATTATAGCTTGTAGATTGGCTAAAAGGAACAGTTTTTCCACCCGACAGCGACATTATATAGTCTATATATGGCTCTGTATCAGTATATGAGTCAGTTTGACCAGATTTAATTGTAATTTTCTACTATGACTGCCTATGAATTTCATGGGCCTGGGTAGGGCCACCTGGCCTGGCGGAGATCTGCCCTGTTGCGCAGTAGCACAGCAGCAGGTGAAGACAATTAACTTAAACGAAGAGCTGCGCTGTGCACCCAAAACGCACTCAAACAATGTCAAACTATCACATTCTAGCTGCTGAAATAAACGTTCCATTTGTATCATTGTTGACAAGAGAACAGAACATGATTTTGTTTGCAAAAGGATTATTTATTTATTGTCCATCAGAGCGCCGGTGAGGTCACAGCTTATCTCTACTTTTGTAAGATATTGATAGCCTAAACTTGTAATTTGTTTGCAGTTATTAATTTATATTAGGCTACTGGCTGGATATTATTAAGACTACATTTTGGGATGTTGGCTGTATGTTGTCAAATGTATTAATCTATATTTTGTTGTTGATCAAATGTCGGGTTTTGTAGTGCGATTTTGATGTGCAGTTTGCGCTGCCACTGACAATCAATGAGACAGACAGCTGTTGTGCAGTTCACTTGTTCTACTGGGTAGTTCTAGTAAAATGGTAGTTTGAACGTTCTAAAATGCAAGTGCAGGTAGGGTAGGCTACATTAATCGGACCACATCGGTCTAATACTTTCTCTCTCTCTCTCCCCCCCCCCCCCCCTCTCTCTCTCTCTCTCTCTCTCGCACGCGCTCTCTCTCTCTCCAGCTCTCCACTCTCTCCTCTTTATCTATCAAAAGCATTGCTTGGCTTGCGCGCATTTTAAACTGGAATATAGGCTCGATCAAACCTACCAACTGTTTATGCAGCGTTCACTTGATGTTGAATCTCAACTAGTCAACTGGTGTTTACCATTGACAGCAGAGGAAAAGGTGAAATCATCGTGCGCAGGGCAAGCAGGGGGGATCACGGCCACTTGTGTTTTACTTTGTTCATTACTATACTGTTACATTCAGTGCGTCCCATATTTCACAAGGGGACTATGGGGCCTGCCCTGGTCGGCAACGCGGCAAGTAACTTGGCTAATTATAATAGTAATTCCTCTGCGCTGTAGATAGCCCTTTCTACTAATTGTCTCC
This sequence comes from Gymnoscopelus microlampas, assembly GCF_963454915.1. Lineage (NCBI taxonomy): Eukaryota > Metazoa > Chordata > Actinopteri > Myctophiformes > Myctophidae > Gymnoscopelus > Gymnoscopelus microlampas. The sequence goes on from NC_139951.1 coordinate 12,547,819, forward strand.
GCCAGGCCGAAGGCATGGCGAGAGAGTATGTTTTACCCTCCGTCCGTCCGTCCGTCTGTCTGTCCGTCCGTCCGTCCGTCTGTGGACAGCTAATCTCTGCCACCGTTGGCTTGATCGCAGCGAAACTGTGCACACACACTCCCTGGATGCCAATTCAGACCCTCTGCCCCAAAATGTTCACATGGGCTTGTTATAGCGCCACCAGGAGGCCGCTTTTGCCAAAACACATTTTATGACAATACTCCTACAGATTTTGTCCAAACGTCACACAAATCGGTACACAGTATCTCTATAGTCATTAAACGAAACGGGTCTTTCAGATTTCTCATATTCCGTCCGGATTGGCTAAAAATGGCTTCCAAAGTTTGCAGGACTGCTCCGTTTTGAACAAAATGCCTCAAATTATGAACACAGCATGTAATTTCCGTGAAACTTTGCACGCACATTCCCACTAGGCCGAGGAAGAAATACCACTTGAGATTTTTCAAATCAGCCTCATGGTGGCGCTATAACAGCCCCATTCGTGTTTTCACCTATAACTGCACCAATCTGTGTAAAGCTTTGTATGCGCACTCCCTAGAGGTCAAGGAAAACCCTTTACCCTGCATTTTTCACATCTGCCTTTTATAGCGCCACCAGGTGGCCGACTTATGTAAAACATATTTCTTTACATTACTCCTTCTGATTTTATCCACATTTCACACAAATCGGCACACATGATTTCTATAGTCATGTGATCAATACGTATCAGTTAGATTTTTCATATTCCATCACAATTGGCTAAAATTCACATCTAAAGTTTGCAGGAGTGTCCCGTTTTGAACAAAATGCCGCAAATCATGAACGCAACGTCCGATTGCGGTCAAACTTTGCACACACATTCACACTATGTTGAGGAACAAATGCTACCCTTTTAACATTTGCCTGTTATAGCGCCACCAGCAGGTCAAATTTAGCAAAACTTTTTTTTAACAAAATGCCTAAAATCATGAATGCAGTGTCCGATTGCCATGCAAGGCCTAAGAAGAAATGCCACCCTTTTCACATTGGCCTATTATAGCGCCAACAGGAGGCCACAATAACCTACCTGACCTGGCGGAGACCTGTGCTCCGAGGAGCACTTTCTCTAGTTAATATTCATTTCTAACCAGAACAAAAAACTCCGGGAAGCCCGGGAACCGAAGTCAATTCCCGGGACGTTAAATAACCTCGAATTCCCGGGATTCCCGCATCCCGGGAATCCCGGTGTTAAACACTACTCAGTAGTAAACATTTCACAACTTTTTCACACACTGGGGGACCCACGTTCAAATCTTGGGCATTAGGACATTAAGTTTACAGAGTGCAGCTCTAATGTCTGAAAAACAACAGTGGCAGTGATTTTCAACCTGCGGGCCCAGGGCCAATGGTGGGCCATGAAGATATTGCAAGTGAGCTCCCAAATTATTGGCAAAAAAACAAAGATTCTATTCAAAATAAAACATTCATATACGGCAAAATGATGTATTTTTTTCACTTTAATGATACTAGTAAATATAAACTTCAAGTATATATTAGTTCCATTGTTCCAAGGCGAAACACAATTGATTGATTGATCATTAAAATAAACATGCTCTGAAAATGCACGGCAAGACAATATTAAGACAATTGCTCTGTTTGCCAGCACCAGATTGTGACCCAGGGACCATCATCCTGACTAAACATCAACCTGGGGATCACTGTTGTGTCGGGTGGTGGGGACATGGGTTAAGATTAGGGTCTTTCTTGAGTTGCACAGTCTGTCTATTCTTGGCTATAGGACAGAGATAATTACAAAAAGTTATGAAAACACTTAATTGATTTTGGAGTAAGCTCTGGGAATTCTACCTGAGCACTCATCCAGAACTGCATAGGGCACTGTGGGCCCTCTTTTGACTCCGCAACTTTGCAGGTGGTGTAATGTCTTAGCTTTCACTATGGGGGTGACCCAGCGCTATGATGCTATCTTCCACCAAGCGCTACACGTGTGTAACACCTGGCATTAGCCGTGGATTACTTATAGGTACAGTTTGGGCGTTACATTAATCAAACCAATCAGCGTGCGGGTACCATTGCTTAAAAACAAAACAAAAAAGGTGGCGCTTTGCACAAGGCCCAGCGGTAACTTTTGGGCGTTTAAGTCCAGAGATGAAAAGAACACACAATGCTTTCCTGTTGTGCCTGAAGTGGCGAGCGGGAGCACTCGAGCACCATCAATGTGATACAATGAATCATGTCTTATGTCTAAGAGAAATCTGTGATATCTTGACATATCAACTAATATTGACATTCTCGGTTGGCCATTATATGAAGCATCCAATGTGTTGCCTTTCCCTTTCCCTTTCCTCACAGTGACAGCCTGACAGAGCTCTCAAAACGCATACCGAGCTGAGAGACATTCGCATG
>NC_139951.1:12555242-12590242 GCF_963454915.1 Gymnoscopelus microlampas
CCCGTGGGGTGCAGCCGTCAGGATGCGAGGAAGCTGCGGGGGATTTATAAGATTTATGTTGCAACTTTTTGCATGCTTTTCAAAGTGCTTCTGGAGGTGCGCTCTATAGAGGCCCCTTAATGTTTTTTTTGTAAGAAATAGGCCGGCAGGCACGTGCACACACATACTGACATGAAAGGGGGCTCGAGGCCCTGCCCTTTTGCCCGTCGGTAAAAAAGTGCCCTCTCCAGACCATGGATGCAGCATTTACTATGGTGAAACAAACACAAGTGCCCCCTCTCCATGCCGTATACTCAAAGGCAGCATTCAAAATAATTGCCCCTTTCTTACTCTCCTGAACTGGAATGCAGCATTTAATGTTGAAATAATTCCCCACTGTAGAAATCCATGCAGTACGCCACATCTCTAGTATGTGCCCCCCCCCCCCGCGCCGCCGCCGCTGATGGTGACTAATTAATTCCAACGATGAGCAATTATGGAAATATGACAATTAAATGCAGAAAGCTCGGCCTATTCATTATGCATAACACATGGTCACAAATGAAATGTTAGTTATTGGAACATTAGCCTACATTTACGGAAGATTTGGCCTTTTATCATAGACATAATTGTGTTTCCTTCATTTTAGAAAAGAAAGGAAACAACATTTGAGATGGAACAGAACAAATAGAAAACAGCCCAAACTGCGCATTTCGGTCCATAAACCAAGAGGACAGCGGCATACTGTACAGTAGTTGCGAGGTCAAGATGAATGACACACCTGCCGCGATTGTAAACAGAGCAGCAGCGGCTCAGCGCAGTCGGGGAGCCCACGCTATCCTCGCCTCTTCTGACTTCCTCCACGTTATTAGCCTACCCTCTCCACCATAGCTGTTGGCGGGACAACAGGCGCTAGCAGCAGCCACCGGGCTCCACCAAAATTCGGTCAACTCAACTGTCATTGCATCTCTGTATTGTACTGTATGTATTTATTATTTTATTTTACGGACGGCACGGGTGGACTCCAAATGACTCTGGGCCCCAACGATAAGAGTTAAAAATAAAAGAGAGGGCACAGGAAATCCCCGCCCATCCACTTGCATTGAGTTGCTCACCCAGCGCACACTCCTAAATCACCCCTTCTTCCGGGTTGGGAAATGTGACGGGCGGAGCCTATTTGGGGGCTTCTGTGACGCGTTTTGCGTCACCTCCGTGCGCAACCCCGTGAGTCGAGCCCATTGGTCGAAACCGTTTTCGCTCGTTCGTGACAGAAGCCCCAGGCCGTTTTAAGCCGCAGTACCTATGAATGGCCAGCATGTCCAATGCGCTTCAATTCAACCTCTGGGTTCTGGGGGCTTGGCCCCAACGCAACTGCATTGGCTGCGTCACGGTAGTTTCGCCCCCCCCTAGAGTGATTGGTTGCTGGGGGGGGTTCCTCCAGAGGCAGAACAATCAGCCCTCAGGGAAACCCTCTGGTTGCCCCAGGGGAAGGCGCATGGGTGCTGTCACTATGGCAACAGGCTGTGTCGCCATGGCAACTGTACAGGCAACAGAGCGGGACAGTATGCGAGGGAATGTGTGTGTATAAAGAGTGACATAAAGAGAGTGAGAGTGAGAGAGCGACAGATGTCGCCAAACTTATTGTATACCTAGAATTATATTTATCATCTATATATATTAAATATATAAAAAAACATAAACATAAAACGAATAGTTTTTGTGCAGATCTGCAGTTTCAGTAAAGCAACACTGTTATAGTGACTAAGTATATATCAGGCTAAATTAGACATAAAGGGCTGATGGTTCACTTACAGAACATCATGGTGAATATGTCTGAGGTTTAGACTATACAGTAATAGTCAAGGGATATTATCAGAAACATAGCCAAACCTGGAATAAATTCCTTACCAACACATTTCTTCACAAAGTGTGTTTGGAAAGGTGTCTAGTAACACATACTTGAAATTCAACTCCCCTAGCGGAACCTGTGACAGCTGCTGAACGTTGGGGTACCTCCAGGAACAATTTGAAATGTTTAATTCAGCCCAACAGTGAGTAGCTTGTGAGGGGTCATACTAGGGTTTTTCCATGATTCAGAATCCACTGCAAGCATTCGTTTTGCACCAAACCCCCTCGGCGGAAAGAACAGCCACACCCACTTTTCCAGCTCGTTGCAAACCAATTCGTTTTTGTGTGATATACAAGCTCGATCTGCTACTTTTGCTATTTTTCCAATTTGAAAGTAACAGTTTTGGACATATGAGGTTTCCTCCAGACAGAAATGATATATTACTCGGTGCATGTGTTTTAAAAAGTAGCTTTAATAGTTGATTTAAATTGCCAAATGCCTCATGAGTAAAGTTCACCTATTCACCTGTTTCCTAGGCTGTGTGTTTTCCACTTCCTGTCGATTTGATCCAATGATATCCAATGAAATCGACAGGAAGTGGAAAACACACAGCCTAGGAAACAGGTGAATAGAGAAACTGGTGCCTCTAAGTGCAATAGCTCCCCTGGTCAAGTGAAGATTCCCTTTTGGCAGAGTAGTAAAAATCTGGTCTCCCAGATGGGTTACGCGGGTTAAATAATGATAATACTATTATACCTATTTGATCTGTGGGGGAAATTCCGTAATCAGCTTCACCCAGCTGCTTGTTGCGACGCATTGTGAGCTTGTAGATCGGCTATTTTCAAATGGACAAAATGTATATATATATGTTTTGTAATAATAATCAAAATCTACAAAGTAACTAGTAACAATATTTGCCTCTGAGAGGTAATGGAGTAGAAGTAAAAGTACTGAAAACTGGAAATACTTCAGTAAAGCAAAAATACCTCAAAATTGTACAAAAAAAAAGGTACAGTACTTGAGTAAATGACGTACTTAGTTACTTTACACCGCTGGTGTCTTGCTCTGGGACACCTCGACACATTTCCGGGGGCCAAGAATTTAACCGGGGACCTCCCGTTCTCCCGAGCGGCCTCTCTATCCAGCTATGGCTGGTTCAAATCCCAGGCGGGAGTCATGAAACTTGTGGATTGCAGCTTTAACGCATATCTCTCACAAGTGTCCACTCTCTTGCTCCCGAACATCAAATCCGCAAGTATGAACTTAATGAAGCTAACGAGTGTGCACTAGCAACGTGCAGAGGGAGGGCAATATCTGTGAGCGCCAAGCTGGGCTTCCAAGCAAGATAATAACAATCAATCAATTGCTGTACGTCATGTGTGTGTTTATGTACCGGTAATGTGTATGTGTGTGTGTGTGTGTGTGTGTGTGTGTGTGTGTGTGTGTGTGTGTGTGTGTGTGTGTGTGTGTGTGGGGTGTGTTAGTTGAGATGAGATGAGAAATACTTTATTAATCCCTGAGGGGAAATTGAGACGTTACAGCAGCATAATGTGACAAAATTAAAAAAAAACACATGAGACACAAATGGACATAATCACACATGAACAAGGCTGACACAGAACCACGTGCATTTAGCGCCAGGGAGAGAGTTCTCATGCATTCTGCAGTCTGATGGCAGTTGGCACAGAGGAAAGTCTGTTTACCGCTCCATTTTCAAATGCCTTCAGCCTCTGGCTTTGACAACACATTTTTAACAAAATTAATTAGTAAGTCAAATGTTTTATTTTTTGTCTAGTTTTAGTCAACTAAATATCATAAGATTATAGTCGACTAAATCTATTTTGGCGGCCCTTGATGGCATCGTAATGGCTGATTTTACACTTGGTTGCATGCTGAAATTAGCCGATCTACAAGCTCATAACGCGCCGCAGCGCGACACGTTGTGAGCTTGTAGATCTGCTATTTTCAGAGCTCAACACCCGAGCGCAACCAAACATATAATTACTTGTCTTTTAGTTCTACTGGATCTCTTCTCCACTAGTCCCTCACTAACATGTTAGTCTAGTTTTTATTTGTTGACGAAATTGTCAATATATTTAGTCTTAGTTTTAGTCATCGTAGCTTAGTTTTTATTTCGGTTCTTATTTCGTTTTCGTTAGTGAAAAAAGGTAGTCCACAAACATTTTTCGTCATAGTTTTAGTCGACGAAATCAAAAATGGTGCGCACCCTCTGCTGCAGCTCGCCATAGAGTGGATTGGGAGGGGTTCTTCGGCATGGAGTTGAGTTTGTTCCCTCATCCCTCCTCTCTGCGACTAACTGCACCCCATCCGTCTGGAGGCCAACGACAGAGCTCGCCTTCTTTATGTGGTTCTTATTGAGCTTGTTTGGGCTTGCTGGCTCTACTACAGACTGGTAAAACACTATCAATCTCAACAGCCTTACGCATTAACCCAATCAGACCTGAGGCCGATTCTACAAAATGTCTTCTAAATCCCAACAGTTTTCTGAAAAAACTTATGTTGCTATAATCAGTGGTGCTCAAACTTTTTCAAGTCAAGGGCCCCAAAAACTATATATATTTGGTCGCGGACCCCCCCCCCCCCCCCCATCTCAAAATATGTTGTTCCAGGGACCTCCCCAGAAGCAAAGGTTTGAGTTTTGTTCGCTTTAAAAATATATATATATTCAAAGATTTGAAACAAATGTTCACAATTTTTCAAAAAATAGCAGATCTACAAGCTCGTAGCCCGGCACTCGGTGCCACGCTACGAGCTTGTAGATATGCTATTTTTGAATAGCCAAAGTATGAAATAATGGTTCAAGTGGTTACACATGGTGTGTTCCCGGTCTTGAAGGGTTAAAGGACTTGAGCCTCCTCAAGAGGCGATGGTTGAGTGGGTGACTGAATGTTGATGTCAAGAGAACATCGACATGAATAAAAAAGATGAGTCCCCATGATCATAATATACTACATATTCACAGCCAGCTGCCCCTGTCCGGTGACGCACGCACACACACACACACACACACACACACACACACACGTGTCGTAACTCAGTGGGACAGATGAGTATAGGGGGATGTCACACAGAGCGGGCTATGTTCTTCACGCTGCGATAATGACACACAGAAAGAGACGGGCCGCTGTGACTTAGGAGGAGGTGCCGTACTGTGGAGCGTCCGTTTTGGATTCAAACCCCCTGACTCCTCCTGCCGTGCGTTTTTACGAAAGTGTTCTTGTGACCAAGACACTGGAACCGCGGTCTCTCAGGCCAAGACGTCTATTCAACAGTGTCTGAATGCTACATAGAGCCTGAATGCGGCGAATTGAAGCTGTCATCGGTTCGTCATTTCCGTTCAAGAAAATATATTTCAAAACGAGTCGATACCCGGGGATTGTGCGCACTACACGCAGGCTGTTGGGTTATGCTCTCGGCAGTGTTGGAAGAACTACTACATTTTTGTACTTCACACATTGGGTGCCAAAGACATAGATCTACGTCGTCTGAAATTCAACCGCCGGGAGCCATAAACGTAGATTTTTTTAATGTATTTACAGTATTCATTTCACAAGAGGAGCTCTCCCAGTGATAGGATTTGGAGAAAAACACTTCTAGCTCTGATTATTATTAAAAAAAAAAAAATTCAACGGCCGATCACTCTAAAATGGCCGATCGCGGTCAAAAAATTATTCCAGTGGATAGACGGGACCCTCCTCCACCCCATGGACACTTTTTGTTTACACCCGGGTGCACGTTGTGGCTTCTGCAGCTGTCCAACGATCGTCAAAACACAGTAAAAAACGCTGGATGATTTGGATGCATAGTACCTGGCACTGGATTTGTTAAGTTAAAGTACCAATACAACAATCTAGAAATAAAGTAAAAGTCCGGTATTTAAAATGTACTTGAGTAAAAGTACAAAAAGTATGGCATTAAAATATACTTAAAGTACCAAAAATAAAAGTACTCATTATGCAGAATGGCCCATTTCACAAGTTCAATATGTATGAAAATCTTTAGTAGCAGATCTACAAGCTCACAACGCGTTGCATCGCGATGCGTTGTGAGCTTGTAGATCCGTACGATATTTGCTTCTGAGATGTAGGGGTGTAGAAGTAAAAGTACTGAAAATTGGAAATACTCCAGCAAAGTAAAGATGCCTCAAATTTGTACTTAGGTACAATCCTTGAGTACATGTACTTAGTTACTTTCCACCACTGGCGCTCGGTATACATAGTTTGGAGAGGAAGCGGCTCATGCCATCCTGTGGTGTGGTGTGCGAGACGACCCGGCCATTTACGACCCGGCGTCGAAGCATGTCAATCTGTGGACATGATATCTAAAGCGAGCCTCAGGTCATAAAGCCATGTCTGTGCACACGGCCGCTAAATTACATTACATTACATTACAGTCATTTAGCAGACGCTTTTATCCAAAGCGACTTACAATAAGTGCATTCAACATAGGTAGGGAACGAAACTACTAATCACCAGAAGTCTTAAGTGCATTTCCTGCAAAAACAAGCAACCAAGAGTATACCTAGCGCTAAGGTAAAAGTGTTATATATCATCTACCTACTTTCTTAAACAGATGAGACAAAATAGCAAAATCAAATGAGCACGAGCTAATACAAAAAGTGTATCGACTAAACAAGATCCAATAAAAAAGTACAACAGTAAAACAAGAGTTCGTAAATCAAACTCCTTATAACTTAGCCCTGCATGTGGGCTTGTACATCTGCAATTTTTGTAATAGCCAACGTACACATGGATAAAGTGGTTAAAATGACTGTGATGCTGTATTAACACATTTAGCTGGGGACCCCCTGGAACCCCTCCAAGGACCCCTGGGAGAAGGGACCCACTTTGAGAACCACTGGTCTAGGGAAGAAGGGGGTATCATGCACCCCCCGGAAATATACTTCTAATCAGTGCTTCTAGATTGAATACAATTTGTACAAAATGATGAGATATGTTACCATTTTTATGCAAATTGGTAGCCTGACACTCAGCCTGAATTTTCATTTCGTTTCACTCCATTATTCAGTCTGAAAGCCCTCTCAATGCAGCCGATTGCTGAGATGGGGGCGTGGCCAAAGTTTTCTTTTTCAAAGACTCTTTGGCGATTGGTTCATACTGGATTATCCCGATCCCGATTCGTCGTACAGATTTTCAACCGAGGCTGAGACCTCCTATGAGAGCGTCACCAGACCAGAATCGCCTGAACATATTTTTTTAATGGGCGTGGCTAGCGATTCACGGGCTGGAGCCAGGCTAGCAAATTGGTGCAGCCATTATCGAAAAATCGATTTTCACTATATCTCAGCCAATATTGCACTTAACTGAACAAATATAGACTTATGTTTTGAGGGTCAAGGAACATTATGCATCTTAAAGTGATCACATGTACATGTGGGCATGCTGGTGTGCAAATCAGTGCTGCAATATGACAATATAATTGCAATATAATAACCAATTATTATTTACTAGTCCATACCCGTGGGGGGATATGCGCACATGATCTGGCAACCCGGGAGCCAGCGAACAAAAAACCCCGCTAATAAACAGCTGAGCTGACATTTGGTGAAATCGAAAAACGGGCTTCGCTGTTCCGTGCACATGGTAATGGTGAATGGCTGTGTGCAAATTCAGATCAATTGCTCCAGCCACTGAGGAGAACCGGGCAGAACAATTGGTCTCACCACGCACTACAAACAAACAGACAGAGGTTTCTCAAATTATAGAAGGATGCTAACTTTTTTAGCCACGTGCAAAATAATTGCTACAAATAACTTTCTTCACCAATGTGTTCATAAATGTGTCTTCTAACACCTCTCAAACACCTCCAGAAATGTAAACCATTTAGAGAGGGGAGATTTTTCTACTTTATTATTTTACCATAAATGTTTGAACTATAATCCGATACTTATTTGACCTTATCTATAGTACGCCCACTCCTGTTTTCCTTGTACACTAAAATATCTTTGCCGAAACTAGCAGACAAGCTCCAGAATAGGGATGCTAGGGTTACCAATTATACTTTTTGAGGCTATGTTCCATTTAGTGTTTAATGTTGTTGTGTGACTATTTGGAACCAGGTTTACCAGGCTACCCATGAGGGTAGCCTGGTAAACCCTCCCTCCGGAAATCTCATTTCCATTTGATTTCAGGAGTGAGTCTGGCATGAACGCCCATTCTGCAATATTGGCTGTGTACGCCAAACTGACGAGCCTATCAGCGTCGTCGCACATCGTTCTGTGATTGACAGCGACAGTTGGCCAATCAGGTGGCGAGTACGAGTGAGCCCGAATGGGACCGAGTGCAGCCGAAAAAAATGGAACGATCCACCATTGTTTCTGTGGCCAGCTACTTTCGTTTCAAACTTCGTTTTTGAGGCACGGAATTTACTTTTGAGATATCGTTTGGATTGAATTTAGTTGTTTAACTTCATATATGTGGTCAATTAATCATGACAGAGCCTATTTAAAAATAAAAATGTAGAGAACCGGGAGGGACGGGCAGTGCCACGCATTTATCCAAATAAGGCAACCTATTTTGGGCATGGCCGTCTCAAAAGTCCCGTTGCGTCACATAGTCTGGAGGTGGTAAAAATGAACTGCTGATTGGCTGAAGGGGAAAAACGATCATTGGCTGAAGGGGTTGTCAGTCAACGGTATTACTCCCGCCCAACTCCAGCCCACAGCCAATATTGCAGCATGGGCGATCATGCCAGACTCACTCCTGAAATCAAATGGAAATGAGATTTCCGGAGGGAGGGTTTACCAGGCTACCATGAGGGTACCTGGACCACACTCTGAGACCCACTGGTGCAACAGAGTGTTTCCAGTGAGCCAACATGCACAATATCAGCACCCTGACTCTGTTTGACCAGAATGGAACAGAGCCTTCATTAGTATCATTGGTAACACCTGTGAAGGAAGTAAGTGGCGTCTGTGTATAGAGCCTGTAAGAGGAGTGAGAGAGAGAGAAGAGGAGGAGGAGGAGAGAAGTGAGTAGATAGGAGTAGTAGTAGTAGTAGTAGTACGGTATATACTTACTCCTAACAGTAGCAGTTCTGGTGCAGTTGTAAAGGATGGCCAGTTCTCCAAACACCTTCCCTGGTCCCATCATGCATAACTTCATACCTTCCTTTGTTACCTCCACCTTGCCATCTGACACACACACACACACACACACACACACACACACACACACACACACACACACACACACACACACACACACACACACACACACACACACACACACACACACACACACAGATTTCTCGTTAGTATACTGTAAGTAATTCTTTCATAAAAAAGTTGCAAACATATTGCAACACAACACAAAACAATTATGCAACACAACGCAATGCAACAAACAAAAATGGTATGAGATCTGGTGACCGTGAAGGCCATCAAATATGATTTACATCGGTCTCACTCATCAAACCATTCAGTGACACCTTGTACCCTGTGGATGGGAGAATAATTACCATCCTGGAAGAGAGTTTTTCCATCATAGAATAAAGATGATCACTCAGAATAACTTTGTTGCATGAAGGGGGTTCAAGCAGGAAGAGTTACTCTGTTTTTACTTATCACATTAATACATGAGCCTCACCATCATCATGTGCATTTGACCACAATTTCCAACATTTTCTAATGTTTTCCCTATAGACTGAAATGCAGCTGTCACTTTTGTAGCCAGTTTAACAGTCTTTGTGATTGACTCTCCTGCCATCAGAGTCACTTAGATCAATGGTTCCCAGACTGGGGTCGGGACCATAGACTGTAAAAAAGAATGGACAAAGCCACTCCCCTGCTTTCTACAGAACGAAAATGAAGCCGATAGTTCAGGAACATGCATTCCTCCATCGTTAATATATACAGTTGGCCACGCCGGAACTCAAACGCTATTGGTTGAGACCAGACACGTGACCAGCGAACCGGAAAACACCCCCAATAATGCTATTGGTTGGGTAGCTTGTCAATCAAGAGCGGGGGCGGGGAATGAATGCTATTGGTTGTGTAGGTTGTCAATCAAATCATCCCGCCCCTCCTGGAGCATAGCCTAGTTTATCGTCAATTTTAGAATAAATGGGACCATAATTTAGCAAAACGCATATCATGATGATTGAAAGGAGACTTTAAACTAGAGAATGGAAGCATATAGAATTTATGACAATTTTTATTACGGTAAGAAAATCTAGTCTAAAGTTTGTCAAAAACCCATTCACTTGCGCTAAAATAAATTCTTTCTGACACTTCAGGTCGGCGCAGGGTAAAACAGCGCCACTCTGGCCATTCATAAGCTTCCGTGTTGGCCTCATCGTATATATCCAAGCCTTGCCCCTTGGTCGGGACCCCCAGGGGGTCACCCAAATTATTTTGGGGGGTCCCCAGATGATTAGCTTAATGTGCAACATTGTTTTCTCACTCAACAGTAAACTAAACAACATGTCATATCTCTGCTGTCCAGCCAGAAACTGCTAACTCCAAAACGCTCATTGTTCAGGAAACGCAAAAACAAAATATACGTTTTTCAGGAAATGAAGAAAACCTTATATTTTTAAAACAAAGCAATACTGCCTCATCAAAGTTGGTATAGTGACTTTATATATTGTCAGATACTTGCATGTGTCATTATATTATCAACACTTTAACCAAATTGCGGGTAAATCAACACTCTACCCAGCGCAAGTGGAGTTAGCAGTTTCAGACGAGCAGAAATCAAGCTGAAGTGGAGTTAGGTGTCCAAACAACAATAGCTCCACTCGCTGCTGAGGGAGAGGTTTCAAAAGGGTACAAATTCTCAAAAGCTAACAATGGATCTCCAAGCTCACAATGCATCACAACAACGTGTGAATTAATGCCCTGATGCTTCATGCCACTTATTATATAGGCCTAAAATAATAAACAGGACTTTAAATATTACAATAACTTCTGCAAAGAGGTAGTAGAATAGCGCGACAGAAATGCTATGAACGCCTTTCTTCTTGTCACATTGCTCTCCTCATTAAACACTTAATTAATAGATTTTAGAAATATAATTACTTGTTTTCATAACATTAGCGTCAGTGCTAAGTTTGATAAACAGGTACACTGCATAGTTTTAACAGACTACGGGGAGCTTGTTTACGTGGTCCCCCTCCTCGTTCACTGCGCACCGCGCTCTACTCATGCTGTTGAAAAGCAGCGCTGTAGAGGAGAGGGGGGAGTTGTTTGTTTTTGACGGACAGTTTGAGGATCCAATGGAGTTGGGAGTTTTCGTCAGAGGCGCTTTTTAATACTTTTCATTGGTTCAAATGTTTTGATATTTTACACAGACCTAAAGGGTGTTCAATAGCCTTGATTTATGGAAAAAAAGAAAAAAAAACTGAAAATGGAGTTAGCTGGTCCTGGCTGGACACCGACGATATAAGTATACAGGGTATCTGCACATTTCTAAAGTGACAATTTAAGGACTTTTAAGACCTTTGTAATACCTAAAAAAATGAAAAAAATAAAATAATAATAAGACCATTACTACTTCAAAAGTAACTACTTCAAAAGTAACCAACAAACTATACTATAGTTCACATTGTGAGGCGTTGTGAGCTTGTAGTTCGGCTATTTTCACAATATTTATCTGTGGAACCGAGTCAATCAAAATGTAATGTCTCAACCCCTAAAATTCCAAGTGCTTGTCAGGGTGGGGGGTCCCCAATTGAAATGAGATTAATTTGGGGGGTCGCAGCCTGAAAAGTTTGGGAACCCTTGACGTACAGTAGATCTTCTCTTAATTTAGGCATTTAGCAGATGCTGTTATCAAGAGCAACTTCAGCGTAAATGGCATGATCCTAGTAAACAGATCACAAAAATGAATAAATAAATAAAGGTAAATAAGTAGAGGACAAAGAGAACAATGCAGTGCTTCTGAGTAACAAGGATATAGCAGGTAAACAACATCACAACGGCATCTGATTAAACAACACGCTACATCTAAATAACATTCTTGACATTTTGATCCAAAATCAAGGTCAACTGGGCCTGCTCAGCATATTAATTTAATTAATGTGCCACAGAGAGCATGATAGAATGTTAACTGCTTAATTGTATCATGCAGTTCACCTGTGAAGTTTCTTACTCACTCATTAATTCATTTTTTTCCTTACATTTGTCACCAGCATGTGCATGCGCGCACGCAGTCGCGCGCACGCACGCACGCACGCACGCACGCACACACACACACACACACACACACACACACACACACACACACACACACACACACACACACACACACACACACACACACACACACACACACACACACACACACACACACACACACACACACACACAATGCTCATTGACCTAAACATGGCTCCACTTTAAGAACATCCATCTGTGTTAGCATATGGCGCTATGTGTTAGCGTTCAATTATTCCCTGTAAGGAATGGGCATTTGCCAGAGGCCAGCACAGTTCATCCGCAGTCTGGCATTGAAGTCATTTATCTGTTCAAGCGTTTAAAGTTAATGTTGGCTGGGAAACAGCATATCCCCCTTAGGGAATAATTGTTGTGCTTTAAACCTAGAGAGTGTTCAGTATTTGAAGCTACTGTAATGTTGGGGATTTTATGCTTTAATGTTGTCAATATTTATAGACCAAAATGTTACGGCATGTCTCCATATCATCATAACTTAAAACTTTTTTTTAAAGAGAGAGAGAGAGAGAGAGAGAGAGAGAGAGAGAGAGAGAGAGAGAGAGAGACTATTTTAAATAGTTTTGAAAAACTGCCAACATGTTACCATTTCCAACAGAAAAACTGGCTTACACAGCCACTAATGTGGTCAATAAAGAATTCAATCGACATACTTCTGTTTACACAATGCTGTACCCCCTCCAACTGTACATGCTTTCCCCTGTTTGTTTTATTATTATGTTTTTGACACTTTCTTTGCCAATAAAGCTCCTTTGAATTGAATTGCGAGAGCGAGAGAGAGCGAGAGAGAGAGAATAACAACCACAGATGCCAAGAGACAAGGGTGGATGTTAGAACATGAAACGAGGTTTAATATCCTGTAAGAAAGACAGGGAGCGAGGATCAGAGTAAAGAGAGAGAGAGAGAGAGAGAGAGAGAGAGAGAGAGAGAGAGAGAGAGAGAGAGAGAGAGAGAGAGAGAGAGAGAGCAGTCGGGAGAGACTGCGGAGAATGAGAGGAGTGACAACAGAGATTGAAAGAGAGAGAGAGAGAGAGAGAGAGAGAGAGAGAGAGAGAGAGAGAGAGAGAGAGAAAATAAGGTGTGAGAGGGAATGGGAGCCAATGACTGAAGCAGACGACATAGGAGGAATTCATGTAGACAGATGGGATTAGAGGAATGAACAGAAGAGACAGAAAGAAAGAAAGAAAGAGAGAGAGGGACAGACAGACAAAGGATGTTAGATGAGGGTGAACAGGGGAGGAAAACAGAGGGCAGGTAACGAGTGGTGATGAGAAGGAGAAGAGACCACAGGTGTTCCAGTCGCTCCCTGCTGTCTGAAGGTGTCCAGGTCCATTACACAAACTCACAAGGACTTGCACTCCCAAATCCCCCGTCACTCCTCTGGGCTCTCTCCTTATTTGTTATTGTCTGCCTGCTCTCTCTCTCTCTCTCTCTCTCTCTCACACACACACACACACAAACACCTGCGCACACGCACACGCCTCTCTTTCTCTCTCTGCCTGTGTCTGTCTGTCTCTCTCTCCCTCTCCCTCTCTGATTATAACAATAATTGTATAGAGTGTAGTTATTCTATATCATGAAATGATTATGCTGTGCTTATTTCATATAATGAAGAATTATAATGGTGGTTATTCTAATAAAAAACATTTGATTTATAGTGCACTTTACATGTGAAACAAATGTCAGCGTGCTGCAGTACAGAGTAAAAACAATGGCATAAAAAGAACAAAAAGATGCAAAAGAAAAACGTTTGGACAAATGCTTGGTTAAAAAACGACAGTTTTCAGTCCTCTCTTAAGAGCATCTGCACAGACTGTGGAGCTCTCAGGTGTTCAGGGAGAGGGCGTTCTACAGTCGAGGGTCCGCTGAGCAGAAGGCCAAGGAGGTCGCCAATGGTGCGGAGCTTGGTCGTGGGGAGTGGAGGTTTGTGGGGGGGAGCAGATCCTTGAGGTAAAAGGGGGGCGTTACTGTGGATGCATTGTGATGGGTTGACAGGGAGATCTTGTATTCTGTCAGGGAGGAGATGGGAAGCCAGTGCAGTGAGTGGGAGGACATATCCCTGAGGCGAAGGGGAAGTACAGTCTATTCTCCATAATATCTCCTTCAATGTTTGTAGCCCAGCTACTTGGTTTTTTGGGACAGTAAAGTGGTAGGCAACAGGCAGGGCCAGAACTTGCCCGTCAGCGATAATATCTGGTATATGGGGTACATCTGGTATATTATCTGCTATATCTGATCCATTGTTTAGTAAAATATGTTAGTAAATAATTGTGTCAATAATTTACAACTAGTCCAGTATTCGCACACTTTGGGTTATGCGCTGTGTACACAGTACGGTATATGCTTAGTTAACCCATTAAGACCTGGAACGCATCTGTGTCACTTTAAGTTTCTTTGGCTATTCAAAAATAGCAGATATACAAGCTTGTGGCGCGGCACGGAGTGCCGCGCTATGAGCTTGTAGATCTGCTATTTTTTGAAAAATCTTGAAAAAAATGCTGTTTTGATTTTTTTTTTAAATGGTTAGGATTTAGAAAACATTTTTAAGAATCGCCTCAGGTCTTACCTTAATGGGTTAAACCTTTGGAGAGGAGGCTGCTCATCTCATTATGGCTGTGTGTAACTAACAACCCGGTCATTTACGATCCGGCGTCGCTAGCGCGTCAATGAGCGTGCGAGTGCTGTGGACATGATATCCAAAGCAGCCCTCAGCCTACAAAAGGATGTCTGTTTGTGTGTGTGTGTGTGTGTGTGTGTGTGTGTGTGTGTGTGTGTGTGTGTGTGTGTGCGCGCATCATGCTGTAGCCCCGAAGCTCGGATCACCCAGCGGCTACTGATCCCATAGCCTGCGGGGGCTGTAACCGTGACAACAGAGCCTATATAGGCCGTGGCTACAAGTGCAGAGCGTAACCGTGACAACAGAGCCCATAGGCCGTGGCTACAAGTGCAGAGCGCAACCGTGACAACAGAGCCCATAGGCCATAGCTACAAGTGCAGAGCGTAACCGTGACAACAGAGCCCATAGCCTGTGGCCGCACATGTGCAGGAACTCTTAATCTCCGCGGAATTCCCCAAAACGCTAATAAGGAGCTTAAATTTGGCGAAAGTGAAAAAATGGGTTGCGTCGTCACTCTCTTCATATGCCAATGGCCAAAGGCCGTGTTCAAGTTCAGGTTAATTGCTCAACCCGCCGAGGAGAACATGCGGTACCAGACAGACAGGGGTTCCTTCATTTATAATTTACTATTATCTGACTGACAGTCCCACTTACAGTATAGGCTCTTATATCCAAATGGAGAGTGTGACCCCACCTGAAGAAGTCTTATTATACTTTTATCCATGTGGAGAGTGAATGACACATGGCACATGAAATAGGGCAGCGAGAGGCACTGTGAGGCTGAACCCTTCATAGTGCAATCTAGCTTTGGTCCTGAGCAGACTTCTCTCTATAAGGGCCAATTCACACTATAGGGTCCCGTGTCTGCACCCAGGTCCACTCGCCAGATGATGTGATTAGCGTGAACACGGCATACTGTACGCGAGAACGGAACGGTGATCCATACTCCTGTACACCAGTGTTGCCATGTTCGCTTATTATAAGCGAACTTGGGCTTTTTTTTCTGTAAAGTTGCTTGTAAATATTGGTAGTTACGGGTTGCGTTTTTTAGGGCTTAAGTGTAGTTGCTTATTTGTGCTTGCTTCCAAATGTTTTAATTTGGGTGTCTAGGATAAAGATCTGTGACGTCACTGTTATGCGACACGGCAGAGTATTGGACTCGAGTCATAGTGACTCGACTCGAGTCTGACTCGAGTCGCATATTTGACGACTTGCGACTCGACTCGGACTTTGTATGTAAAACTTGCAACTCGACTCGGACTTTGAATGTAAAACTTGCGACTTGACTCGGACTTGGAAGGTAAAAGACCAACGAGACTTGAGACTCGACTCGCTAGCCAATGACTCCCGACTCGACTCGACTCGAGACAAGATGACTCGGACGACTTGTTTTGTCATCGGAGTTCCCCCCCATAATAAACACAGCAGTTGAGATTTCATTTGGCCAGAACTTTCTGAATTTTACTTGAATTCTTATAATTGTAATATTTATATGATCTGTAAAGTTTATATTTTCATTTGTTATCAGTCATGAATTTATTCATGATTTATTATAATTTATATCCTTATTTTCTGTAATTTATTTCCATGCGCAATCGCGCATAATAAACAGCGCAGTTGAGATTTCATTTGGCCAGAACTTTCTGAATTTTACTTGAATTCTTATAATTGTAATGTTTATATGATCTGTAAAGTTTATATTTTCATTTGTTATCAGTCATGAATTTATTCATAATTTATTATAATTTATATTCTTATTTTCTGTAATTTATTTCCACACGCATCTTCAAGCCACGGTGCCGTAGATACATAACCGGAAAACTCGCCCCAAAACACCATCGCCCCCATTTGTTTTCGCGGACCAGCGGTTCTTGTATTCCTGTAGTTGTTTTACTGAGGATAAGGTTAGAAATAAGTTTACGGTTAGCCATGTTATTAGTTTTACTGAGGTTAAGTTTAGGAATAAGGTTAGGTTTAGGCATAGTTTAATGAGGTTACGTTTAGGAATACCAGGTGAATATCACCGGATTTCCCCCGGGGTGACTGTTTTGGGGCGAGAGTTTTGGTGTTTGTCTGCAGTGGGCAACAGCGCATGCGTCCGCAATAATGCTATCAGGATCAGATTATTAGATATTATTATCAGATATTAGAAGTATATTGGGTACCAAATATACTTACCAAAGAAGTTTTACTCTGGGAAGGTTTTCAGACTCATCCATTCATTGCACTGACCCAAGTTTATTGTAGGCCAAAGATTTATATATTTGTAATGGTTAAGGTTTCTTTATACCTGCCCAATAATCTCTCTCTCTGTGTGTGCGTGCATATATATATGCATATATATATGTGCATATATATATATATATATATATATATATATATATATATATATATATATATATATATATATATATATATATACACATATATACACATATATACACACACACACACACACACACACACACACACACACACACACACACACACACACACACACACACACACACACACACACACACACACACATCTAGGTGTGCCCTGGGATCTTTTGGCTATGCCAGGTTCTCAAAAAGGTTGAGAAACACTGCTTTAGTGTAATTTAGCCTTTCCCAAGTTCTAACTAAATTATCAGACATGTAATGTTGTAATGGATAAATGAACAGCTTTATGCTGGTTTAATTCTTGACTTTAAGATACGGTTTCTCTCTTCAAGATATAAATCTGAGTGCTTTGTGGGTGGGCTGGGGAACAATAGTAGTGAGGGACTTGACACAACCTTGTGACTCGACTTGTGACTCGGCTTGACTTGCCCACAACAGAAAGACTTGGGACTCGACTTGGACTTGGGACCAAATGACTTGGGACTCGACTTGGGACTCGGACCTGAGGGTGGATTGACTTGGGACTCGACTTGGACTTGGGACCAAAGACTTGGGACTCGACTTGGGACTCGGACCTGAGGGTTGGATTGACTTGGGACTCGACTTGGACTTGGGACCACATGACTTGGGACTCGACTTGGACTTGGGACCAAACGACTTGGGACTCGACTTGACTCGGACCGGAGCGACTTGAACAATACTCTGCGACACGGTACATTCGAAGGCATACATTAAAGGCTGCCCATATAATATAATACCAAGGATGCGTCAGTGATGTCACTGTCAGGTGGCAATTTCAGCGCGCACTGCTTTGGTTGCGCATTGTTTCTCTGTTATCATTATAACGTCGAGAACACATGCAGTCAAACTTTATTGTTCGCTCTAAACTCTGGCAAGTGATTCTTCTTCTGTCACATGAATCTCCCAAAGCCCCATAGTCCACAGCGCTCCCTTGAGGCATCTAATTACAGTTAGAATTGAAGTGTACTCGGGTTCGGAATAACCTACTGATGTGAATGCTGACCGGCAAGGTATAGGGGAATGGTTTGAATCAATCGGACCCAGTGAAAATGTGCCCTAAATCTCTCCCAGGAACTGTGTATTTCCCGTAAATAACTCCGCTACTCACCGAAACAAAGGTGGTGTGATGATGTCGGAAGCATATTCTCTGCGGTGGGAAGCCTCTCAAAATCCCACCTTTAGTGTTAAATCCACTCCAATCCAAAAGGTGGGATTCTGAGAGGCTTCCCGCAGAGGAGAATTGGCTTCCAACAAAACAAAACCGCCTTTGTTTGGGTGAGTAGCGAAATTATATCCGTTATTTCTACTACAGTTTAGACCTCGCACTTTACAAGTCTATGGGAAATGCACAGTTCCTGTCACAGCGTTAGAGAGAACTCACTGACACTATGTACCAACCGCTTTGCATTGACGAATCCAGGTAGGATGAACACATATCTCTTCCCATTCTTTCTTTGAATGCTCTGTTCTGATAGTCAACATTCCTCTTGGGACTTTTGGATGCCTTTTGGATGACTTACGTTTTTTAGAAAACTGTTTCACATGCCTTAAACAATACACTTTGTTTTCCTCCTTATCTAAGAGACCTTGGAACAGAAAAGAGCTCTTGTTTCTCTCTATTCAAAAAGGAGTATGGCTGTCTGTCTCCAGATAAAGTGATATTTCTTTTAGCTTTTGAACGAACAAAAATGCATTTCAGACATTGAATGTCCTCCAAATTCAAGGACCTTGACTATGGCCTGCACCAAATGATTACACAAGCATTTCTGTCTTCACCCGTAACATCTGAATACACGGGCAGTTCTATCAGTATACCACACACATTTTCGAAAATGGCCAAGCTACAGTTATTTAGATAACAGAAGCTCTATTGCGCCTATTTTAGCGCCCTTAGGTGTGGTCTGGCGCAATCAGGGCACACTGCTGTCTTACGCACATACTTCAGTCCAAGGTAGTTTTATCAGCTGGTGCAGATATATTTTCTTACTATTTAGACCGCGCACTTGGGGGGATTAAGATGTGCCCAGGTGGGTTCACAACGCACACATACACTGATTGAAATCAAAATCCATCCGATTTCAACACAAAAACACCATTCATGCTCAACACGGTCCTCGGAGGGCCTCCGCATTGAGGTTCAAGAAATAATTAATGGTCTGGGACAGATTACCAGTGTATTGCATTGGGTAGGCTGAGCAGTGTGGGAGTGAGAGAGAAAGGGAGAGAAATATATGCTTTATTACTGATAGAGAATATCTTCAAATACCTCTTATCCTGTGGTGAACCCATTGTGTCCTGGCTTTCTTTATCTGTCTCGGCTCAATGTACAGAAGTAAACAGTCATTAATACCCATAGAGTGTCGACAAAAGGACACAAGGGACTATCATGATTTAATTGGTGGTTTAAACACATAAGAATATCACTGAGAATGAGCATTATTTAGTTGATACATCAAGATATAACGGATGTCTCTAGGACATGAATGAGGACGCATTGCCGGAGGAATGTGTGATTCTTTGGATGCCTAAAACTCCAGTGTCCCCCGTCTCCTGAAATCATGAGGCTGTATCACATCCTCAGCAGGACATTTTTGGTGTCTCTTTCAATCCATCCTGATGTGCTGCGGTTCAAGCGCACCCGAGCACATCTTTCTCTAAAGGGAATGGGACAAGACATTCTGATTGGTCTAATTTATGTTATGGCCAAAACAGACCCATGACTAAGTCGGAGGCTTAATACCACACCTGTGTGCCAACACTGAGCTTTGCTCCCAGATAACTCAACGTGAAAGGGCAAACTAGTGAAATTGGGGCGGACATACTTCTGACGCATTTAGACCATGCGCCACAGAGTATGTAGAGTGATCAAATTCTGCCCGAACCCGACCCTCCCCGACCCTACCCGACCCGACGTTCTCGGGCCAGGCCCAAACTCTATGCTAACTAGTCCCGAAAAAAGAAGACATTTCAACTGCCCCTAGGGGCCTAACAGTAAGGCCGACGGAAATGGCAGTGGATGTGTTGAATGCAGCTCAAAGTGAACTTTACTCAGGTATCTAGTTTGTCGCTGTCCGACCTTCCTAGCCTGTGTTATTAAAGAAAAACGGGCGACAATCGGCGATCGAAAGTCGTTTTCAATATGTTTCGGCCATTATCTCTGGAACAGAAGGTCCAATCTGCTCAGTTCAAAGCTTGTTGGATGCGTGACTTTGAGGATATTAAGCACACAATGACACCTATTCAGGTTTTTCGGGTTTTCAGGCCTAAAAGTATGGTAACTGTTCGGGCCGGGCCGGCCCAGTAGGGCCCAGTTAGGGCCGGTCCTTAATTTTCAGGTCCGTTGAGAACTCTAACAGTATAGTCTAAATACGGCCATGAGAGTGTATATCCTGAATTGAAAACACTGTTTTAAAAGATATCTTTCTGAATAGGCCTAGCTCTGTAAATGAACATGGACGAGAACTTGCACTTTGATCAACGTATAATGAACTATCAGCTACAAAAGCAGCTGCTAATATACTAAGACTCAAACAGTTTTACTATGACCAGGGGAGTAACAGGGGCAGAGGCTCCCCAAACAGCCGATAACCTCTGCCCACTGCAAAATGGCTTAAGAAAGATGAGCAGAATTATCTGATCTACAAGCTCACAACCTGTGAGCCTAATAGATCTGCTATATTCTTTTGAAAATCAATGAAAATGTGGAAGAAGTGAAAATGTGGAAGAAGTAATGTTGACAACAAAGACATGCCCAAAATAGGATAAGGTCGAAAGTGGTTGCACGGGCACAAAAATGAATTATGAATTGAATTGGAAATATATTTTCTATGTTCAATTTGTTCCTCTCCTCTTATGTCCCCCTCGCACCCCGTGGCAGCGCCACCACTTTGAAAACCTGTCCACTAGAAGTGACGGAGGCAGGGCCTCAGGGCCAGATGGCGTAGCCATTTGACATTTAGAACAGATTAACATGAAAATGACGTACTCCTCTTGAGTCGTCTTCTCCCCGTCTCGGAGAGGTGCATTAATCACTTTACATCCAAAACCAGGAAAACTGAATACAAAATGTGTTAAAATATGCATACCACTCAGACCCCAAAGACACTTTGCAAAGGTCTCGCCAGGTGCTGGTGGGGGTGTAGCTCTTAGTCATAGTGTAGCCAGAGGATCAGAGATCTCTGAAACTGTTCTAGTGAAGAAAAGACTACTCGCACTAATGCACATAGACACTGAGCGAGCGTGGACGCATTTCAACCACATTAATTAACGAGGCAGGATAAGGTGGCGACAAGGTTATATCCGCAGCGATTATAGCGGCAGCGATCAAAGCCCAAGGCCAATACCCAATCTGTCATTTGTGAATTGAAATGAAAGGAGCCCCATACAGTAGTGTTCTAGTTTTCTAAACAGGGGTAAAAGTGGCTTTTGGAGAAAACATCTGAAATTAGGGTAGATGTGTTCTCATGGACCAGTGGTGTTAAGTAACTCAGTACATTTACTCAAGTACTGTACTTCAGTGGCGCACTGGCAATTTTCAATGCTTTTACTTCTACTCCACTACATCTCTGAGGACAATATTGTACTTTTGCTCCACTACAATTATTTGAAAACTTTAGTTACTAGTTACTTTGAAGATATTCATTACTAAATTATAACACACACAGCCCTAATTTATACATAGGCTATTTGAAAAGAGCCGATCTACAAGTTTACGACGCGTCGCGATGCGACGCGTTGTGAGCTTGTAGATCTGCTATTTTCAAACATTTTAGTACTTTTACTTTTGGTACTTTAAGTATATTTTGATGCCAATACTTTTGTAATTTTACTCAAGTAACGTTTTGAACACAGGCCGTTTACTTGTAACAGAGTATGTCTACATTGCGGTATTGATACTTTTACTCAAGTAAGTTGAGTAGGCTACTTTTTTCCACCACTGTCATTGACTAGAAAATGTCTTCACTGTGAATGTGTGCGCGCCAATCCATTATGCTTCATTTTGTATCAGGCTGTGACACAAGACACTGAAGGCTGCTGTTAGGCTTTTGAACGTCGCTGCTCAGCGCTTTAGATACATCAATAATATGAGCACAGGAGATATAGTAGTCTATTACTGTATATATGACAGAATGCTCAGCCACACCAAGAATCCTCCCCCACTGCGAGTGAGAACAACAGCCTAATATTATCTCATTGGTCTAAATTTACCAGGTGCTGTGTGCTGAACCAATAGGCTACTAAACCCATTGTAATGTTAACTGAGTATATGAATATGGCAAAATCACAGGCAGTCTAGCAATGAATTATTAATAATTTAAAAGGATATTTCACTTTCAAAAAAACTTCTTTCATTTATTTTATTTAATTTTTTCATTGTATTACTTTCTTTTCATTTTCCCCCAAAAAATATTCAAAATAAATTAAAATAGTTAACGAAATAACACGGCCCCCTTGCGTATCAGGAGGGCAGGGTGAGTTACCAGAACCATGGACGGGTGTTTTTGATGAATCTAACATGTTAAAAATTGAGTTTGAAGTTATAATGGGTTTGTATATGAAGGGGGCGTGTCTGATAAAATGAATATCAAATGTCTAAATACTGAATCAAGCAACTTAAAAACTGTCTGGGGTGCTCACAAAAGCCTGAGTAGACGATAAAATGACCCAAAGTTGTTTTTAAAGTGAAATATCCCTTTAACTGTACCTGCAGTAACCTTAACCTATGCTACAGAAAGCCCTCCATCAGCACTCCAAGTCCATGTAAAGTCAAACACAAATGTTGTACTTTTCATAACTATACAACAATCATACCGACGCGTCTCTAAGCCTCGATCTCCTCCATAGCACGGTGTCACTTTTTGGCAAGCAACACCGACCCGCGCGACACAATGCGATAAGCTTTGATGTCGGGCGTCGTTCGACTGTGTAGCAAAAATAGCCTACTAGATCTGCTAGTTTCGGCATTAATCGTGCGTTTCATTGATATTACACTGACGTGATGTTACGTTGGCTAATCTTAAAAGCAGCACTGGTTGAACGACGATAACCATTTCGTGTTGCGCTGTAAGGTACATACGCACTCTCTCCATTTATAACTTTATCGGCGTCTCGTAGATTTGCCGTGCTTTCATCTTTTGGAGACTTACAAACTAGCATGCATTAACCTACATTAAACAAAAAAACGTGTTACATTACCCGGCCCAGCCAGCATAACTTACAAATCTATGACAGGAGTAGTAAACTGTGTGGATGTGGCTGGGGCTCGACCGTGGTTTGCAGATCAGTATCGACTAGCTACAGTAGGCTGCGTTTTTATGCATAAGATCGACTGTAGAACACTCGTCTACAGAGTGGTGGGGACTACCATCACACTTTTTATTTTGGTTTGTGGATCTACAACCACTTTAGCCCTATTCTATACATGGCCTATTTGAAAATAGCCGATCTACAAGTTGATGCGACGCGTTGTGAACTTGTAGATCTGCTATTCTCAAACATTAGTATTTTTACTTTTGGTACTTTAACACAGGCCTTTAACTTCTAACAGAGTATTTTTATTTTGTGGTATTGCTATTTTTAGTTTTATCTGAGTACTTCTTCAACCACTGACAGTTGGGACAAATCACCGGTTGGCCAAAGCATAGAATACACAAACAATTTGAGAAACAAAAACCTAACCAACCGTCCTTGTTCCCATGGCCTATTTTACACAGAACGCTATCAGGCAATTCACAAAATTCATTTTCTCTGCATGTGGCTCAATTGTGCGCGCGTGTGCATTCATACTGTATGTGCGTGCGTGGTTGAAGTGGATGTTTCCCATTGTGGAGTGAGGGCAATTCTGAATGAGCAATTTGTCTTGTTTAATCAAATGCTAAGGGTGTTATTTAGATAACATGTTGTTTAGACAGATGCTATAGGCTAGATGTTTACCTGGTATCCTAGATACTTTGCAGCCCTGTGATTACTAGCGTTCACTAGGATTCATGTAATTTACTCCCATCTTTAATTTTAAGTAGCTCTGAGTCTGGATACGTGTCTGCTTGAAGCCTAAATTGTTTATCTCCTTTTCTCTCACACACACACACACACACACACACACACACACACACACACACACACACACACACACACACACACACACACACACACACACACACACACACACACACACACACACACACACACACACACACAGAGAGAGAGAGAGGAAGGTAGACAGAGAGAGAGAAAGGCAGACAGACAGAATCAGACAAGAATATGCAGACAATGCCTATTTGTTTTTACTATGGAAATACAGTAAAACACACGCATGCATGCAAGCCATAGACTGTATAAATGAGATGGACAAAGCCACTCCGCTGCTTTCTACAGACCGAAAATTAAGCCGATTGTTCCAAGACTGTAGGTCCGCCATCTTTCAATATCGCGTCATATCGCGTCATATCCTGCAGAATGAGACCAGACCATTATTGGTTGGGTATAGCTTGTCAATCAAGAGCGGGGGCGGGGAATGAATGCTATTGGTTGTGTAGCTTGTCAATCAAATCATCCCGCCCCTCCTAGAGAATAGCCTAATTCTTTCTGACACCGCAGGTCGGCTCAGGGTGAAACAGCGCCACGCTGGCCAATTTTTCGGCCTCACCGTAAATATCTGAGACTTGCCCCTTGATGCAAGCGCGCGCGCACACGCACACACACACACACACACACACACACACACACACACACACACACACACACACACACACACACACACACACACACACAGAGAGAGATATCAGTGATTGCCATACAGACCAAGGACAGTCAGAGCCTTTCTCACCAGGGAGTCTGTCGAGCTCCTTATCCAAGCCTCAGACATCATCTCCAGGCTTGACTATCATTGCAACTCCCTGCAGACGGCTGTCCAACAATGAGCAACTTGTATTTAATATCTCTGTATACGTGTACAGTTAAGTGCAGAATGATTCAGGCCTGACTACGATACAGTTAAGTGCAGCAGGATGACTACTGTCAACAACAAAAGAGCAAGGCTTATGCCTTAAATTGTTCGGTAAATTTAACTGCACATCAAAGCACTAGTGGCGGCTATTGGGCAAAGTGGGCAGTTGTCCAGCAATTTTGAGACATTTTGTGCTCCTGTCCGGTGCTGGAAGACAAGCCAAAAAACAAACAAAAAACGGTCTGCCACCCCCCCCAACATCTCTGCTCTATCTTGTTAATTGTGTGTATTATGTGTTCCATTGTACAGCACTTTGTAACACTGTTTCGAAAGGTGCTTTATAAATAAAATGGACTTACTTACTCTACAATAGTTGGATGGGCAGCAAATCACCTCCCCCCAACAACCCCTCCAAACTTGTCCATCAAAAATACTGTGGGAGCTGCACAAACTGCAGGAAAATATCTGTTGTGATTAATGGGCCATTACATGACAAAAGACAAAAGACAACAAAGCAATTTACCTCCCCGACAACACCTTTCAATTTTCCTTGCAATCAGGCTGCCTGGAAATAATATGATGAATCAAGATGGACAACAATAGACGTGCATGAATGTGTTCGGTGCTCAACAGTATAGAGAAAGTTCTGCCGTCTTTTGGGCTGGATTGGCATCCAGGGAGTGTGTGCGTGCCAACAAAGTCAACCTCGTTTCCAGAGATACTGCGGAAAGCCTGGTGATGTGAGGTTATATGTGATCATTTTTCCAGGTTTAACCCACAAGCACTTTTCTTTCACTTTTCTTTTCACTTTTTCTACTATACTGAGGCGATACATGTTTGCCTCCCATCCAATATTCCTACAGTATATGTTTGGCCTCCAGGCAGCTAACGTCATGGTATAATGATGACGTAGGGGGGCTTATGGGGCTCAAGTGGTTAACCCATTGAGACCTGAAGCCGATTCTACATGTCTCCTAAATCTCAACAGTATTATGAAAAAAACGTATGTTTCTATATCAGTGCTCAATCTTTTTCATGTCAAGGACCCCCAAAATGATATGTTTTTGGCCGCGGACCCCCATCAAAATATTTTGTTCCAGGGACCCCCCAGAAGCAAAGATTTGAGTTAAAAATGTTCGCTTTAAAAATATATATATTCAAAGATTTGCACACATTTTCACGATTTTTCCAAAATAGCAGATCTACAATAGCCTGGTAAACCCTCCCTCCGGAAATCTCATTTCCATTTGATTTCAGAAAGGAGTCTGGTCTGAAACGCCTTTCTGCAATAATCGCTGTGGGCTGGAGTTGGGCGGGAGTAATACCGTTGACTGACAACCCCTTCAACCAATGATCGTTTTCCCCTTCAGCCAATGAGCAGTTCATTTTGACGAGCTCCAGACTATGTGACGCAACGGGACTTTTGGGACGGCCATGCCGAAAATAGGTTGCCTTATTGGGATACATGCGTGTCACTCCCCGCCCCTGCCGGTTCTCTAAATTTATATTTTTAAATAGGCTCTGTCATGATTAATTGACCACATATATGAAGTTAAACAACTAAATTCTATCCAAACGATATCTTATAAGTAAATTCCGTGCCTCAAAAAAGAAGTTTGAAAGCGTTATAAAACTGAAAGTAAGAAGTGAAGGCACTCGCACAAACAACAATGGCTGCCGTTCGTCTTTTTTCGCCGGCTCTCAGGCTGCACTCGGGTTCATTCGGGCTCACTCGAACTCGCCACCTGATTGGCCAACTGTCGCTGTCAATCACAGAACAATGAGCGACGACGCTGATAGGCTCGTCGGCTCGGCGAGCAGAGCGATTATTGGAGAAAGGCGTTTCAGACCAGACTCCTTTCTGAAATCAAATGGAAATGAGATTTCCGGAGGGAGGGTTTACCAGGCTAGATCTACAACAGGGGTGCACATAACTTTTTCGGTCTAGTACTCAGAAGAGCACCTGGAGATGTGAGTTGGTGTGCACCAAATAAATTATCCCGTTTTGTCAACGGGGGGGGGGGGGGGGGGAGCACGGCGCCCATCGGACAGTTTTGTCAACGGGGGGGGCCCCGGACAGACGCTCTGCTTCTAAATTCCGCGATTTTCGCCGTTTTTTTTTTCTCACACGCCGTTAGGAGAAGCCCCCAAGGTTGGTGCCCTGTGCTGCACTGCTTTTATCCGCTAGATTTGGACGTTCACGGCATATTTTGCACCGTTATGGTGCGTTCATCATCGGTGAAGAGTGCCTCTAACAGCCGCTGCTGGCTGCGTGCACGCAGCGAGGCGATGCGAGGCGCCGCGAAGCAACAATCACACAAGCACGTGCAGCATGCGTCCCCTTCCCCTGCGCCTAATGGCTGTACATGGGGCCGACGCGTGCCTTAGCGAGAGTGTGTGAGTGTGGCTTCAGTAAGTAAATTCCTAACCTCGATCTCCAGGCTTTTATTTTTTAGTTTTGCTAAAAAATAAAAGCTTGGAAATTCCTGTCCCAGCTGTTGGTACGCAAAAGCGCCTCGCGTCGTCTGATGTGGTGCGCATGCGCACCTGCGCACCAGTTATGTGCACCCCTGATCTACAAGCTCGTAGCGCGGCACTCGGTGCCGTGCTATGAGCTTGTAGATCTGCTATTTTTGAATAGCCCAAAGTGTAAAATAATGCTTTTTAGCTCAAATCTAAAAATGACACAGTTCCAGGTCTTAATGGGTTAATAAAGATATCCACCTCCAGTTATTATCTATCTATGTGTGGCAGCAGCTCTCTCCCCTTGCTACCGTTGTGTGTGTGTGTGTGTGTGTGTGTGTGTGTGTGTGTGTGTGTGTTAAGTCTTACTCCTGCACACAGTGCTGCACTGAAAGCAGCACTGGAGACTGTTTTTTACAGTCAACTAAAAGAAGTGAAGTCGTTCATTGCCTTGTCTATAAGCCCAGACATGACTCATGAAACTCAACTGGGAATATTGATTAGTGTGCTGATGCATCTCTGACCACCGCAGGGGGTTTAGTGGAGGCGTAGCTGGTGCCAAGGCGTTATGTACTGTAGTTAGGTTTGTATCCTGATAGGATGCTACATTATTTTATTGCGTTAAATAGTTCTGGAAGAGACTGATCTGGTTCAGGTTGACGTTCTCCTCCTCCTACAGCGGAGCTGCAGGGCACCGGCGAGTGGCGACGCGAAAGACCCGGACTGGATAAGACGGATTGAACTGAACTGCACTGGGCGTCTCGTCACTGCCATGGCGAGACGCAAAACCCGGATCGGACTCACCACAAAATTGGACTGGACTGTTAGTATTTGCAAACCCCTGTCTCCCTTACTTTCTTCCTATTGATGTATTGTATTGAAAAGGGTACCCTTGCATAATTGTTTATATTTATATGTATATATATATTTATAATAAAAGGTCTATATTTGTATACATACTTTGTGTCGTGTCATTCACTCTGTATATTGGTGTGAACGCGAGTCCGAACCTGGAGTAGTAACAACTCTCTCCAAAAACCTGTTACATATCCACACTAGTGGTGCGGCGGTTTTCGATTTAAAACCGAACCGTACGGTTCGCTCTACACGTTTCAAAACAACTTTATGGACCACAATTTAACGGTTTTGCCGCTGATGAGACTCAATTAACAAGGGAGCTCTGTTACCTATTATATCGTTGGCTACGGCCCTGGTGTCATTACGGTGATGTCGGTCATATCCATATATGGAGCGGCTATGTCAGTTATGCCCAAACATGGGCCAATAGGCTCTATGCACAGCAGCCATATTGGGAATTAATTGGGCCCCTTCCTTACTTCCTTCACAGGTGTTACCATATTAATACTAATTAAGGCTCTGTTCCATTTAGTGTGGCATAGTGGTTGTCTTATTTTCAAGGACCTCCATAGCTCTGAGAGTGTACAAATGGAACCCGTAAGGGTCCATTTGGTTCCATTTGTACACTCTCAGAGTTACACACCCACCATAAGGGGCCATTTGGGAACCAAAATGGAGTGTTTCTAGTGAGCCAACATGCACAATATCAGCACCCTGACCAGAATTGAACAGAGCCTTCATTAGTATCATTGGTAACACCTGGGAAGGAAGTAAGGAAGGGGCCCAATTTGTTTCCAATATGGCTGCTGTGCATAGAGCCTATTATGTCAGTCCTGGATGTTTCGGTTAGCTCCATATATGGGGTTCAAGGTAGGCGTTCTCGCATGTCAGAGCTAGGTATGTTATCTCCATGTATAGAAGTCTAGGAGAGATTCTATGATGTCAGACTTGGGGAAGTTGACTGTCTCCATCTATGGGGATCTCCATATATGGGAAGGTTGGCATCGAATAGGTCACTAGGGGTCGGGAATAGATCATTCCTCCCCTTATATAGTTTTTTTTTTTTGCGACAGTCTCTCCCTCTATTCCCTGAACACGTCTGAGCAGTGTTGTTCAGCAGTGAGCGTACATGGCAACAGTTTGTGTTGTGTATGACATCAGAGCAGAGCTCTGGTCAACCTATATAAAAGGTGTGAAGATGCCTTTACACTTCCCACTTCATAGCCGTACCACCTAGAGAGAAATAAAGTGAGAGAGGACCGAAGGAGGGTAATCTTCCAGGAGGACAAATCTTCCACAAATCCACTCCACTCCCATAGACCTACACACTGTCCACATCGCAGTCCATGTCTAGAAGCAGCTTTGACAAACCGCCCCTGGAAGGAGTGACGTCCCGGTCTTCCCAGAACCAAATGCTGAGGAATGGACAGATCCCATCAGCCAACGGCCTTTCAGCCAATAACCACCTCTTTAACCAGCCAGAAACAAGGAGGCGCAGACGAAACAACAACATCTTACAGTCATCAACAGTTGAGCAGGACTTCAACTCAGCTTGGGGAACAACTAAAGAAACAACAGCTGACTTGCAGAGGAAAGGACACCCACATCTGTAAACCGTGTGATAAGAGCCTCACTTTAGGTGACTTGAATACACACCAGCATGTCCACACTAGAAAAAAACCTTTCCACTGTAAACAATGTGACAAGAGTTTCAGTACGTTAGGTATTCTGAAGACACACCAGAATATCCACACAGGAGAAAAACCTTTCCACTGTAAACAGTGTGAAAAAAGTTTCAGTGTGTTAGGTAATCTGAAGACACACCAGCATATCCACACAGGAGAAAAACCTTTCCACTGTAAACAGTGTGAAAAAAGTTTCAGTGTGTTAGGTAATCTGAAGACACACCAGCATATCCACACAGGAGAAAAACCTTTCCATTGTAAACAATGTGACAAGAGTTTCAGTCAGTTTGTTCATCTGAAGAGACACCATCGTATCCACACAGGAGAAAAACCTTTCCTCTGTAAACAATGTTACAAGAGTTTCAACAGGTTCGATCACCTGAAGCGTCACCAAAGAATCCACACAGGAGAAAAACCTTACCTCTGTAAACAGTGTGACAAAAGTTTCAGTGAGTTAAATAGTCTGAAGACACACCATCGTATCCACACAGGAGAAAAACGTTTCCTCTGTAAACAGTGTGACAAAAGTTTCAGTGAGTTAAAGAATCTGGAGAGACACCAGCGTATCCACACAGGAGAAAAACCTTTCCTCTGTAAACAATGTTTGTTTGATTGATTGATGTACTTTATTTAGTAAGACATGAGAACAACAGTACATGGAAGTACAAATTCACAATACAAGGTCTACTAAACTGGAAGACTCATAAAAGCACTGAGCTTGTTTCAAATGAGTTCCCCACGCACACAAATCATGATGACATATAAGAGACAGACAGATATACACAACTACTATAGAATGTCATACAATCAGTTTACAGGATACTGGTATGAAGAGTGAGAAATATGTACAAAAGAAGAAGGAGAGAAGAGTTTCAATAGGTTAGATCTCCTTACCAACAAATCCACACAGGAGAAAAACCTTTCATCTGTAAACGGTCTGAACAATGTTTCAGTGAGTTAGGTAACCTGAAGAAGAACCAGCGTCTCCACACCGGAGAAACCTTTCCACTGTAAATAGTGTGCCAAGAGTTACATTGATTCAGGTAGTCTGAAGAGACATCACTGTATCCACACACTAGTGGTGCGGCTGTTTTCGGTTTAAAACCGAACAGTACGGTTCGCTCTACGCAGTTCAATGCAACTTTATCGACTGCAATTTATCATGTGATTTATGTGATTTATGTATTGCAAAAAGAAATCACTCACGGAGTTCCCCGCTAACTAAATCCAGCTGGTGTTGCTCACCAAAAACAGCCAATCCACAAGCATCACAACACATTGGGAGCCTGTAGATCTTCTATATTTGGCGGGTGACACCATCGGATTAATGAATGAGTGTATTGATTATATCATGACATCAGAGCAGAGCTCTGGTCAAACTATAGTCACCTTATTCTTGGCCCTTCTCCGGGCGGCGACATTGCCCTTTTCTGCTGCTTCATTCAATATCTGTCCACTTCCTCCCTAGTAGGCTACAGGTGTAATGCAGGTAATCGGTGTGTTGCCAGATTTGGCAAGAGAAACAAGCGGCCAGGTCTATGAAAACAAGCCCCCAAAAAAGGAGACTAGGCAAGGTTTTACCACTTTACATCAGCTATTTAAAAATCGCCGATCTACTAAATATAAATTATTGTTACAGATGTTTATGACAAAAATAAATTGTTGCAGATTTGTATGTTTACGACAAAGAAATAAAAAGACTGTTAAAGATAAAGAATAAAATAGCAGATCTACAAGCTAGCAACGTGTTAGAGCGCAATATGTGAGCTTGTAGATCTGCAATTTTCCAAAAATGTTAGGGGGAAAAAGTGAGATTTTTTTTATATTTTTGAAACATTTTAACAACAAAAATCTATTATGGGGTCCCTTGCACAAAATATTTTCAGATGGGGGTCCGCAGAAAAATACATATTAATCTGGGGGTCCTTGAAACGAAAGTAATGTGGGAACCACTCGTTAAAAAGACATTAGGAAGCAAGCCAAAACAAATCAACACTGGTAAACAGGAAACCCCTTGATATGGGGCTCCCAACCCATAAACTGAATTCCAATCCCCCAAACTCTGTCACTCGCTCACTCTCCTTGCGTCCTCCACTCGTGCCTAAGCCCCGCCCCTGCGAGGAGGAGAGGATTAAATGTGAGGACGGAGTGGTCGACCCGTTGCCCTCACAGGATCAAAAGCCTGAACATGAACAATGCCAGTGTAGTAATCCGAATGTTTATAAGACTCAACGGATTCAGCTATTGACAATGTTATGCTCTTTTGTATGACATCTATATTTTAAGTGGCTCACCCTGCCACACTGAAAACTGCTGTTTGAGCATAGCGGCATGTGTTCGAAGATGACTTGCAATTTGTCTGAAAATTGGACAATTTGCCAACTGTCTGTTTTTGCAGACAGTGCTTGTATTGGGCTGGTGCTCTGCAGTACCGAGTACCAGTTCTGCTGACTTTTGCCAACCTTTATTACACCACTTACTGTTGAATCTAGATATGGATTTGCTCACACCGGCCCCCGAGTACTTTCAAGGCTATTCACGGTCATGCCAGTCAGCTTGACTTGAGGAAAATGGATTTAAATTGGATCGAACTGTCACCTGAGTTTAAAAGTTGGATACAGAGATTAAACTCTATGAGATCAAAAACGGAGACCAAAAACTATCACTGCAGAGAAAGTGGTGGGGAGTGTTGTCGAAACGGAACAGCAATCAGAAACGGAACAGCTCACACATTCAACCTCGTTCACAAAACATGTGTATTATGATAAGATTGAATGCTAAAGTGTAGCTTACCGTAATTTAGAATGCTTCCACAAACATACTGCAGTGGCATTCATCATTTATTTTGTCATGTGAATTTATTCTTTGGTACGATAAAAATGTACACGTTTGGAAACAGGAGGGGGGGGGGGGGGGGGGCTTTGCCCTGACGAGTCTTCGACAACAGTGTACTAGATTCCAATGCGTCAAATGAACAAAAGTTTCAGTACGTGTATCTGATTATAACCATATTAATAGTGCCAGGCGGACAGGACACTTGCTCCACCATAGAATGCATAGTTAGCTGCACACTGCATAGTTAGCTTCTACACTGTATGATAGGACTATGTCAATAAGTTACTCAATGAGTTTCTTAATCCTTCAGTCAGTCAGTCACTTAGTCAGTAAGTCAGGCCAGCAGGCAGACAGACAGGCAGGTTGGCAGGCAGACAGACAGACAGACAGACAGACAGACAGACAGACAGACAGACAGACAGACAGACAGACAAGTGGTCCATTAGTAGACTGTTGGCTTCATTAGCATATAAACATCAGACAAACGCAGCCAGCAGTAATAGTGCTAACTGCATTACATTCATGAGGGTATTTTAAAGACTCCTGGTTGTCTGCCAAACACTGAGCACCCACACACACACCTGCTGCTCTCACTCACTTACTCACTTACTTACTCTCACAAGTGTTTGTGTCTATGTCTCAAGGGACTTTTCCATAGTTGAAAATACAGTAGGAGTGTGTGTGTGTGTGTGTGTGTGTGTGTGTGTGTGTGTGTGTGTGTGTGTGTGTGTGTGTGTGTGTGTGTGTGTGTGTGTGTGTGTGTGTGTGTGTGTGTGTGTGTGTGTGCGTGCGTGCGTGCGTACGTGCGTGCGTGCGTGCGTGCGTGCGTGCGTGCGGGGTGGGTGGGTGGGTGGGTGAGTGAGTGAGTGAGTGAGTGAGTGAGTGAGTGAGTGAGTGAGTGAGTGAGTGAAAAGAGATGATAAGGCAGTTACAGCTTCAGTGCCTTGCCCAAGTACACTAAGACATGATGCCAGGGTAAAGGTCTGCACAGGTCCACTCTAAACCGACGACCTGAGACCAGACTAGGAAGACGATCAGCTTTATTAGTTCTTGGATATTGAATAAGCCAGGCTTCACTCATTGACTGCCAATGCCCTTTTCTCTGCTCTGTTGCTTTTTTGCAAAAAACAACGCGTCGCGATGCAGGATTGGACAGTAGGCCGACAGGAAATGGGGAGAGAGACGGGGGGGGGGGGGGGGGCACATGCAGCAAAGGCCGCCGGGATCTGGACCCTAACCCGCGACACGCTGCCAGGCCACCCCGGAGCCCTCGGCTAC
Organism: Gymnoscopelus microlampas; assembly: GCF_963454915.1. Taxonomy (NCBI): domain Eukaryota; kingdom Metazoa; phylum Chordata; class Actinopteri; order Myctophiformes; family Myctophidae; genus Gymnoscopelus; species Gymnoscopelus microlampas. Next base: position 12,589,370 of record NC_139951.1, read on the forward strand.
AGTACATCTTTTAAAGCGATAGGTGGATGGATCGTTGTGATGAATAATATTCTATGATTTTTTTCAAAGGTTAGTGAAAACACTCGAAATCGCTGGCAAGGTTGGCTATAGAAGATGTGTTACTCTGGCGGTTAATGAGTTAACATTAACAGCCGATTGAAACGCAACCAATCTCAAGCTCAGTGCGTGCCTGAACACCAAGGAGGTATTTCTTTTTTTGCGAGGTGAAACGCAAAATACAAGAGAAAGTACAGTGAGCTGAGCGAAAGCCACCGGGAAACGTCACCTGTGTGGACCACTTGTGGTTACTATCGACGGGGACGGAAATTCAGCTAAGCTAAAATGCATGTAATCTCTGATGTGCTCCTCACATATATTTGATGCAGCCAAGACAAGGCACGTCTCACCGTAGCTCCAGCTGTGACCTACGACCTCTGCTGTAGCTCGGAATCAGAGCTACAGCAGAGGGGGAGGTCACATTACTGTAGGTAATAGGCTCTATTCACAGCAGCCATATTGTGAAGACATTCACAGGTGTTACCAATGATACTAATGAAGGCTCTGCTCCATTCTGGTCAAACAGAGTCAGGGTGCTGATATTGTGCATGTTGGCTCACTGGAAACACTGCTACACCAGTGGGACTAAAACGTGGGTCCAGGGACCCTCATGGTTCCTTAAGGGGTTTCCAAATGGCCCCTTACAGGTGTGTAACTCTGAGAGTGTACCCTTACGGGTCCATTTGGTTCCATTCTCAGAGTTATGGGGGTGGGTCTCAGAGATGGGGGTGGTGGAAATTGAAAAATCTGAGAACCACTGTGCTACACTAAATGGAACAGAGCCTTCATTAGTATCATTGGTAACACCTGTTAAGG
>NC_139951.1:12600242-12650242 GCF_963454915.1 Gymnoscopelus microlampas
GTTTCGTTGCGCGCATACTGGCTGCACGCAGCCAGTATGACGTCGTCTGTTAAGGGGTCTATAGGGGAGAATAACTTGGTAAAACTATTTTATTGGTGCCTGTCGTCACAAATTAACCCATTAATACCTGGAACGCATCTGTGTCACTTTAGATTTCTTTGGCTATTCAAAAATAGCAGATATACAAGCTCATAGCGCGGCACCGAGTGCCGCGCTATGAGCTTGTAGATCTGCTATTTTTGAAAAATCTTGAAAAATGTTTTTTTAGATTTTTTTCAAAAAACTGTTAGGATTTAGAAAACATTTTAAAGAATGGCCTCAGGTCTTAATGGGTTAAACTAAATCACTCAAACATTTTACACTTTTTATTAGGGCTGTCAAAAAAAATCGATTCATGAATAAATCGCGATTCTTAATGCCACGATTTTAAAAATCGATTCAAAATATTAAAATCGATTTTTTTTTTTTTTTAATTTAATTTTTTTTTTTTTTTTTTTTAATTTTTTTTTTTTTTTTTTATAAAATCGCAATAAATCGCAGAATCGAATATCAATTAATCGCAGAATCGCAATTTTAATCGAATCGGCACCCTAGAAAATCGCAATAAATCGCAGAATCGCAATTTTAATCGAATCGGCACCCTAGAAAATCGCAATAAATCGCAGAATCGAATCGAATATCAATTAATCGCAGAATCGCAATTTTAATCGAATCGGCACCCTAGGAATCGATTTTGAATCGAATCGTGAGGTAAGTGAATCGTGACACCCCTACTTTTTATTGTATTTATTTTTTCAAATTTAGAATAGCCTATATGTGTTTTACCCCTTTTTCTCCCCAATTTAGTCGTTATGCCAACTGATTCCTCCCCACACACATTTCTGTGTTGTCACGGTTTAAGTTTACGTGGATGTACTAAGGAAAAATGCTGGTGCAGAAAGCACGAAGGAGCTGGCCAGATGTATGGAGAACCGAGATGACTGGAGACTCCGATGGCGGGCTCGCCTGAGGACGACGTACTGACGCTCCTCACCTGCCAGTGAGGAGCCCCCACTGGGAGGATGCAGAGCCTTCGCCCTATACTCCTCCTGCCCAACACTCCCCGTTGACAGGTGCCGCCCCCAGCCTGTAGGATTACAATCACCCTCCCCGCCCCGGCTTCCCTCCCCAGAACACGGGCCAATTGTGTTCACATAGGCGCCCGATGCACCGCGGTAAATATTTGACACTTTCTAACACGAGACCGATCTGAATTGTGTTTTCCAAGAAATCAACTATATTTTCCAGATGAAAAACAAGGAAATGCACTGTGTGTGTATGTGCGTGTGTGTGTGTGCGCGCGCGTTTTTGAAGGTAGTATTGATCAACCTTCAAAAACACCCCAATATCCCTCTTTATTTCTCGTCCCTTCTCTTCTTGGTGTACACTCATCCAGGCTGTACTTCATCTGGGTTTAACTTTAACCCTTTAAGACCTGATGTCTCCTAAATCTCAACAGTATTCTGAAAAACGTATGTTTCTATATCAGTGGTGGTCAATCTTTTTAATGTCAAGGACTCCCAAAATTATATGTATTTGGCCGCGGACCCCCATCAAAATATTTTGTTCCAGAGACCCCCAGAAGCAAAGATTTGAGTTAAAAATGTTCACTTTAAAAATATATATATTCAAAGATTTGCACACATTTTCACGATTTTTCAAAAATAGCAGATCTACAAGTTCGTAGCGCGGCACTCGGTGCCACGCTATGAGCTTGTATATCGGCTATTTTTGAATAGCCTAAAGTGTAAAATAATGCTTTTCAGCTCAAATCTAAAAATGACACAGTTCCAGGTCTTAATGGGTTAAACAAAAAGTTAACAAAGTTTTACCTTTGTAGTTTAGCTCAACACATCCCCAAACGTTCTATCGTGTCCGTTTCTTCAGTCTGAAACGTCAAAACGTGAACTGCTGCTCTCCCTATATTGTTTTCGAACAGACATTTGCAATTAAATGTAACAAAGGCTCTACTGCGGTCTCTCTGGCCAGACCCCCTCTCCCACGGATTAATTGCAATTTCAATACCTGGAGTTCAAGGTGAGAAAAACAGTAACTTTCTTGTGCTGGAGGCAGGCAATTAATCTCCATTGTATTGTCTCACTTGCTGTACAGTACGTCTTTTTTCACAGACTCAAAGAAAAGAAACGATGCTTTCGTGTCACGCTGCGACGCGTCGTGAGCTTGTCGATTGGCTATTTTCGGCGAAGAGATTTAGTTTCGAGGGGGAAAAAGGAGGACACCTTGTATAGCCCCCCGGGGGACACCGGTCAACTAAATAAATAGGGTTTAAGTGGTTAAATGATCAGTTTACCATTCAGGCGTTTAGCAGACGACAAGTGTGAATAAGAGTATGTGTGTGCGTGTGGTCCAACCAGTCGACTTCAAAGTTGGCGTCATAGACTGGCCCCCAATTGCTATGATAATGGGTTCTGCACTAAGTACTTTGACAACGCGTACGACAGGTATTGCATAACTGGAGGGGCGTGCGATCCCAACGGGCATCGTTCCCAATGGCATCGTCCTAGTTTAAGGAAGGAGAGAGGTGTGCTGGGGCGGTGAGGTGGGGTCTTGTTACTGCCCTGGGCAATTGGGAGTGAGGAGAGACAAGAGTCTAGGATACTATTTCCCAAACAGTGGGCCGGGATCCATCTTTGTGTTGCGGACCAATCTTTATGGGTCGCAAGTTTCCTACATTTAAAATATATATATATATATATATTTCAAAAGATTTAAAAACAAAAACTTTTCATCAATTAAAAACAACAATTCCAACATTTTTCAAAAATATCTCATAAATGTAATGAAAAAACTAATAATTTCCATAAATATATATATTTTTTTAAGTTTAGCGACAAGTTGTGAGCTTGTAGATTGGCTATTTTCAATAGTTTGGGTCCCGGGCAATCGTCAAAGGGTGTTTTAGGGTCCCTTTACTTTGTATTACTTTCATCGACTGACAGGCATCATAGTACTGACATCAACAAAAATGACAGACGCCATGGCGTCCGAGATCCATATGGAAGCCACTTCGATATTAGCCCTTTAACCCCGATTCTACAAATGTCTTCTAAATCCCAACAGTATTCTGAAAAAAACGTATGTTTCTATATCAGTGGTGCTCAAACTTGTTTCCTTGCGCTATGAGCTTGTATATCTGCTATTTTTGAATAGCCAAATTGTAAAATAATGCTTTTTAGCTCAAATCAAGAAGTGACACAGATGCGTTCCAGGTCTTAATGAGTTAGACTCTGTGTTGACCATGTCACCCAGACCTAGTCAATAACAGTTTGACCTCAGAAAACCACAATTTATCATTATCGGGGAGAAAGAAAAGAGAAAGAGAGAGGACTGCCGAACAACAAATGAGGTCAGGTGGAGGCAGGGTCAAGGTTCAAAAATGAGTGTTATACAAGGCAAGCGTTATGCAACACACGAGAAGTCGGACGAACTTTCAGTGCAGCTTCAGAAGGCCAACGTCACGTACAAAATGTCATGTGCTTTAATCCCTGAAGACTGAATACAGGTTGTTGTTGGGTAAATGTCATGACCCTAGTGCCTTTCCAGACAGCGTCATTGCACGACAGAGAACAGTCAAAACAATGTTTTGAAAATACTGTATATTTTATTTAGAAGCTATGTAAGCCATCTATTTTTGCGTATTTTCATGCGTGCACTGATGACATAATCAACATCTAGGTTGAAATCCCGGGGCCAATCTGGCGAACGAATCAACAACCACTAAAACCATGGAATGGTCATCTAGATAAATGTGACAAGCGATGTATGATGATGAGCAACTACAGCATATTGTGAAGTAATGTTGACGTTTTAAACACATGGTTGGTCTCTAAGGTGAAACAGCAAACTACATAAGTACTGTACGTTTGTGAATGTCCTATTGGCGTTCACAGAGATCAGATAATGTTGCTATCTGGTGGGAACCTCATATGTCCAAAACTGTTTTTTCAGGAAAGGCCAAAAAAAAGAACCTGTGTTCCAATAGATCCAATCGTAGTTATCATTTTGTCACAAGCTCTACTAATACTTTTCATTGGTTAAAGTAGTAATTTATACAGCCCACAGACACACTTAACCACTTTCACCGCGTTGTGAGCTTGTAGATGTGATTTTGTGTGACACTTTAGTATCACGAAGTAGAGCATTAATTTACAAAAACTAAAAACATTTAAAAAAAGTTGAAATATTATGTAGATATTTCTGACCAACAGCAACGATATGATATTGGTTGGCCAGTTGTCCTTACCTTCCATGACGTAGACCAGAGAGCCCACATCTCCCTCCTTGATGATGCAGGCGTCTGGGCCGTACTCCACCGGGTACATGCAGTCCACTATCTCCTGGATCTGAGACAACTCCAAGTTCTTCATGAAGTCGTTGTCCAGGATGGCCTCCTTGATCAGACCCTTGGACCTGGGAGGAGAGGAGAAGAGAGGAGAGGAGAGGTCATATTTTATTTTCTGATTAGGTATATTTAGTAGCTATAATTATTTCATTATTAGAATCATTTGTACCCCTTTTTTTCCAAGCTATTTAGTCATTATGCCAAATAGGCTCTATGCACAGCAGCCATATTGGAAAGAAATTCACAGGTCAAATAGAGTCAGGGTGCTGATATTGTGCATGTTGGCTCACTGGAAACAAAGTGTGGTCCAGGCCCCTCATGATTCCTTGAGGGGGTTCCAAATGGCCCATTGGTTCCATTTATTTTGTACACTCTCAGAGTTATGGGGGTCCTTGAAATTGAAAGGTTTGAGAACCACTGTGCAACACTAAATGGAACAGAGCCTTCATTAGTATCATTGGTAACACCTGTGAAGGAAGTCAAGAAGAGGCCCAATTCTTTTTCAGTATGGCTGCTGTGCATAGAGCCTATTAAACCCCCCCCCCCCTTCACTCTTCCAGTTCAACACCCCCCACTGAATACTCCAGTCCCAGTCCCTAAAAATGTTACTAAGGTTACTGTACTTGAGTACTGTACTTAGTTACTTTCCACCAATGAGAGCAGAACATCCTATCCGTCGGTCGCTCTTCCATTCTCTGCATGTCTCTCACTCACTCACACACACACACACACACACACACACACACACACACACACACACACACACACACACACACACACACACACACACACACACACACACACACAGAGTTTAAATCCCTCCTCAGTCTCTCTTTCTGACAAAGCCTAGTATTTCTCTCATCCGTATCTCTGTTTCTCTATCTCTGTGTGTGTATAACCAAACAAATTTCGCTGACAAGAATAACAGTCTCTGTAATACCGTGCCCAAACTACATGCTATGCGCCGCGTTGAGAACTTGTAGATCTGCTGTTTTCGGTGCGCGACACCGGCGAGCAACCTAACATTCAAGCATTACAAAAGGCATTGGGACCAGGCCTGGTATCACAGCATTATACAAGTGTTTGGACAAAGCATACTCTTTGGCAGCATTGTTCTTGAAACTTTTATGCCAATAAAGCCTTTGGAATCAATAGAATTCAAAGAGGGGGGGGGGTTATAGAGTAGTTATTGTGGGGTTATTTGGACCCATATAATGAAAAATTCCGCACAGAGAGAGTGTGTGCGGGTGCGTATGCGTGTGCGTGTGCGTGCATGTGCGTGTGTGTGCGTTTGTGTCTTTGAGTCGAGTGTCAGCCCTAGAGTCTTCTGCTCACGTCTCTTCACAGCTGAAACACTAATTTCCTGTGCTCCAGACAAATATGACCCCCTCGGGAGTCTACACAGAAAGGTTCCCATAAATGGAGAGAGCATGACAGAGGGGAGAGGAGCCCGAACTTAACCTCTAGCATTTGTTAAGGTCCTTACAACATGTTTGTGGAAGCTTTTAGCTGAAAAGAAAAACCTCTGATAATTCTCTCTGATTTTCTTTGTCTCTGCAGGTTCTGAGCCTTTTTCAGCTTCAATTATAAATGACCTGTTCTGGCTTCTGGGAGAGCTTTTAACGGTGGCCATAGCTGAATGGGTATAGAAACATAACAAGGCTCGATTCCTGGCGCTGGCAATGTGTCAAGGTGTCCCTGAGGAAGACACTTAACCCTTCACTGCTCCCCCACTGCGCTCAAGTCTAACCAATTGGGCAGCAAGACAGCTGGGTGAAGATGAAAACTGAATTCCCCCTGCAGGGATCAAATGGGTCTAAACTATTATTTATTATTGAGGGAACTTTCCAAGAAGTCACTTTTATTTTATAGACTAAAGAGAAAGAGGAGATGAGTGGGACAGAGAGAGGAGAGAGAAAGAGAAAGAGAGAGGGACAAAGAGAGCAGAGGGAGAAGAGAAGAGAGGAGAGATGCATGGATCTCCACGGAAGCCACGGATATCTGCGGGGCGGGCGGATTTGGTCATACAAATTTGCATAATGAATAGCTGATCGGTTTATGGGGCTGGGGAAATAATACATAATGAGGAAATTATATTAACCCATTATGACCGGGAACGCATCTGTGACCACTTCAACCGTTATTTTATACTTTGGCTATTCAAAAATAGCAGATCTACAAGCTCATAGCGCGGCACCGAGTGCCGCGCTATGAGCTTGTAGATCTGCTATTTTTGAAAAATCTTGAAAATGTGTGCAAATCATTGAATATATTATACTCAATATGAACTCAAATATTTGCTTCTGGGGGGTCCCTGCCACTGGCACAGCGTATTTTGAGATGGGGGTCCGCGGCCAAATACAGATCATTTTGGGTGGTCTTTGACATGAAAAAGTTTGAGAACAACTGATATTGAAGCAACATACTGTACGTTTTTCAGAAAACTCTTGATTTAGAAGACATTTGTAGAATCCCCAGAAGCAAAGATTTGAGTTACAAATGTTTTCTTCAAAAAAAAAAAAAAAAAAAAAAAAAAAATATATATATATATATATATATATATATATATATATATATATATATATATATATATATATATTCAAAGATTTGCAAAAATGTTCAAGATTTTTCAAAAATAGCAGATCTACAAGCCCATGAGCTTGTATATCTGCTATTTTTGAATAGCCAAAGAAATAAAAAAATGACACCGATTCTTTCCCGGTCTTAATTTGTGTGTCTCTTCTTCCCATTCTGCGAATTCCAAGGCCGCCAGCTTCTTTTTTTCTTTGTAATGCTCATCCGCTGCCATGTCAACGTTACATGTGTGCAACAGGGCCGGCTCATTACAGTGCCTATGGCATGCGAGGCACAGCAGCAGAGCATTCCACAGATGTCATGTCCATCTCTCCAACAGGAGAGTGCACAGTGCGTAAAGCAAGGGATCAAGGGAGGAGAGAGAGAGAGACCAACAGCGAGAGGGAGAGACAGAGCAAGGGATAAGAAAGGTACCGACCAGAGTGGTGTTGCCAAGTCTGATTATTATAAGCGACCTTGGGCTTTTTTTTCTGTAAAGTTGCTTGTAAATGTTGGTTAGTTGCGGGTTGCGTTTTTTTTGGGCTTGTTTCTTTTTTTTCTATAATTTTTATCCCACGATTTTGTAACCCTTTTTTCACCCGGTGCCAATTTGCTAAGTGATCCTGGGCACTACACTCCCCCCACCAGCCTAGGGAGGCCAGGGCCGAGCTCATGCCTCCTTCAATGCATGAGAGCCAACTGACCTTCTTGCCACCTGACAGGGGGGAGTTTCCCTGGTTGGACGTAGCGCGTGGAAGGAACACGTTATTCCAACCAGTTCCCTTGCCCTCCATCAGGCGCCCCGGCTGACCAGGGGGAGGCAGTATAGTGACCAGGATTACTACATGTTTTTGTGAGGGTATTAACTACCCTAGCCCTTTCGCCAACCCCACCTAGGGTATGGGCGCTGATGACGCGGAGGAGGAGACACGCCCCCAGCGCCCACGGCGTCCCCGGCGGGAATCGAACCCAGGACCTTCTAGCTGTGAGGCGACGGCGCTACCGACTGCGCCACCGTGCCCCTACATGTTTGGGCTTGTTTCTAAAGTGTAGTTTACCTACGATCAGAATGACTTGACAGGACGTCGGAATGTGAAATTGAAGCTTGGCTTTATATAGGAATAAGTGGCATACAAAACCATGTCTTGGCATCTCTTGGCATTCACGTCTGCTCTCTGACATAGCTCAATATATATATATATATATATATATATATATATATATATATATATATATATATATATATATATATATTTCTTTTTTTTTTAAAGATTTTTGAAATTTTATTTTTATGCCTTTATTGATAGTTAAGTGAAGCTAGACAGGAAACAGGGAGAGAGAAAGGGGGGGTGACACGCAGCAAAGGCCGTCGGGATCTGGGCCCGAACCCGCGACACGCTGCCAGGCTACTTTGGAGCCCAGGCGCCCGGACCGCTAGGCCAGCGGTCAATATTAACTGAATAACAATAGAACAGAAATAGGTTTAAAGTGGTAAAACAGATTTTTATGCTAAATTAACACATTTCGCTGGGGACCCCCTTTGTGTGTGATCATGTGACCGAGTCGCTTCTTTTGGGCTTGTTTTAATAGAGCGGGTTGCTTGTTTATCTCTCAAAATCTGGCAACACTGGCACACAGAGAGAGAGAGAGAGAGAGAGAGAGAGAGAGAGAGAGAGAGAGAGAGAGAGAGAGAGAAGGATCACACACTGTACCATGGTTGTGTCCATAGTACAGTGGTTAACAGAATCCCCTCCAGAACATCAAGAACATGCAGACGTTAGACACCGTTTGAGCCGAGAGAATCTTTGGAACAAGCTTTGGTACAATCAAACAAACATGTCCCCAAGCAACAGATCATCAAAAGGTATAGATTCAATCGGGCAATAATTACTGGATTGGAAAAATCTAAAGTGAACCGTGAACCTCCCACATTCCTATTCCACACTGGCAAAAGTCAGGTTTCTTGGAACGTCACGGATGTTGTTGTGCACTGATCATGGTCTTGGAAGCGCTGTATGAGCACACATATACATAGGTTTACCCAAATCTAGGCCGGTAACTATTGAATATTTGCTTATAGATTATTCTATTCTATTCTATTACTTTTTTTGATTAATCACATAATCAAGAAGCTTTTTTCTTTTTTTGTCACAGTACATTTGCAGATTATGTGAATTTAACAAGTGGTGTAAAGTAACTGATTAATTGATTGATTGATGTACTTTATTTAGTAAGACATGAGAACAACAGTACATGGAAGTACAAATTCACAATACAAGGTCTACTAAACTGGGAGACTCATTAAGCACTGAGCTTGTTTAAAGACGCACTGAAGTGACATTTTCGGTCATTTTATTTTGAAGGTTCAGCCTGAAATGTCGGCTCAACGACTCTAAACCAATCAGAAGGTCCCATCCCTTCAGGCTATGGGACGTTGGATCTCAATCACTTCAGCCGTGCGCAACACGGCTAGTGTTTGTTTACAAGTGAGAGAGAGACGGCCAGTGAAGCACGTTTGCTACTACCTGGCTTATTTCTAACCTATAATGTTGTCAGATACATATTTTAGTGTGCAGATGAAGTTTAAAATGAGTAATACACTCATCTTCAATGAGATTCAAAACGGAGTATCTCTGTAATTAAAATCAGCTGTGTTTGAAGAACGTGCAGCTATGGGAATCAAACAGGTGCATGTAATCAAGATTCATTTATGTTCATGAAGGCTGCGTTATGTCATCACGCAGCACGTTTTCGTTTACAGGAAGTAATTAAGATTGGCTTTTTAGGGACTTTAGATGTAAAAATACACAAAAAAAAAAAAAAATTCATTTTTTTTGGCATCTATTGTTAGGTATGCCCATATGATGACCACGGATATGCTCTAAAAGTGTGAAAAACATATTTTTAGCGGCGCTAGCCGAGCGGATATTAGCCCTCTATACCTGGCTTTTGCGTCAACGTTCTGATTGGTCAGGCTCGCCAAGGTTCTGATTGGTCAGGTCCGTCAACGTTCTGATTGGTCAGGCCCGCCAAGGTTCTGATTGGTCAGGTCCGTCAACGTTCTGATTGGTCAGGCCCGTCGAGGTTCTGATTGGTCAGGTCCGTCAACGTTCTGATTGGTCGGCCCGTCGAGGTTCTGATTGGTCAGGTCCGTCAACGTTCTGATTGGTCAGGCCCGTCAAGGTTCTGATTGGTCAGGCCCGTCAACGTTCTGATTGGTCAGGCAAGGGAACTATTCATGACATCAATATTATATCATGAATACAAAATTAGATGGTTTATATAAACTGTAAAAGTCCGGAACATAAACACTCTGGGTACGGCTTATAAATTGTATAGATTATTTCATAACACATACATATCTTTCTGGTACCACATGTATACACGCGGACACACAAGTTTATTTTTTAGGTACCCACTCTATCAGCTATGACAGATCAGTTTTTGCCACTTACCTTGGAATGCATTTGGTGATTCGCTTCCAATGGCACTATTTAGTGCCACTGGAAGCCTTGAAATAAATTTACAGAGATTTAATATTGTTTCTCTAGTATTTCTCTGTGTGTACGTATGTCCGTGTCTATGTCCAGGTGTATGTCCATCCTTATGTTCGTCCTCTGTATTCTTATTAACTGGGGTATATAAACTAATATTGATATTATATATTAGATATTAATATTGAAACACAAAGGCGCCGCTACCTTCACACAGGTGTGATTTTTCATTTCACTACACCTTTAAGATGAGATCCCCATGCACACAAATCATGATGACATATAAGAGACAGACAGATATACACACTACTATACAGAACGTCATACAATCAGTTTACAGGTTACTGGTATGAAGAGTGAAAAATATGTACAAGAGACAGGGGAGGGGGGGTGGGGGGGGGGGTAGGTTAAGACTTAGACAGGGGCCATTTTCGAATTGCAGCCTCCTGAAGGTGTATCTTTATGGCAGTTTTGAAAGTGAGTAGGGTTTTACACTCCTTTACTCCTTTTGGTAGGGCATTCCACATTTTAAAACTAAGTACATTTACTCAAGTACTGTATTTGTAGGTACTGGAGTGAATACAAACAGTATTTAAAGATGTGTTTATTAGCAGGAATATGTAAACGTGAAAGCATTGCTCTTTTGATATAATCTAGTGTTCATTTTTGGTATTTAACATGGATTTTGATTCAACCCTACACTAGCAGGAATGTACAATATAGCACAACATGCATGTGAAAGCAGTGATATGCTTGTGTCAACAAACAAAAAAGGCTAAAAATAATCGTGTTAACTTCGACAAGGAGGGGGGGGGGACCATGGACCTTCTGTTTCCCAGGTGACCCCTGTACCTATTCAGCTATGGCCAGCAGTGTTGCCAGATTCTGTGAGGGAAACAAGCAACCAGGTCTAGGAAAACCAGCCAAAAAGAAGCAACTATGAGCCACATGAGTACTTTAACATGTACATCAGCTATTTGAAAATAGCCGATCTACAAACTCACAACGCGTCGCGATGCGACGCGTTGTGAGCTCGTAGATCGGCTATTTTCAAATAAAATCTTGCGGGGAAATTATAATAAGCAGATCTGGCAACCCTGATGGCCAGTGCCACCCATGTACAGTAGATGAGCTGGTATTTACTGTGCACAGGTGGTGTGGTGTGGACACAGTAATGTGAGTTCCAGTCTGCTGTTATGCTCTAGTAATCTCTTAATTGCCACCTGGTAGCCTAGAACCGCCGTCTGGCAGATCGTCTGTGTTGCGTGGACAGACTGCAGGCCTATTTGTGACCCTTGTACCGCAGCTCTCATGCACTTGGGTCAGTTCCTGCAGCGCCCCAGTGTATGTGGTTGTAAGCAACCTTTATTTTCTCTCTGTTTGTCTATCTTTTTACCATTTATCATTGGGAGTTTGTTTTGTGACCGGATTTTCTTTTTTTTTCTTTTTGCGGCAATAGTTGACTTTTATACATTTATTTTACCGGGCAGTTCCATTGAAATCAAGAATCTATTTTTTTTACAAGAGAGACCTGGACAAGGTATATACCAACATATAATAACATAAGTTGAAAGTGGTTAAAGACGGGGTGCCGTGATTTTCAGTGATTTCCCCCCCCCCCTAAAACATAATCATCAGGTATTATGGTTATACTAGGAGGAAGATTTTTTTTCAAAAAAGTGTACAGAAATTGTTAAAATTATGTTTTTATGTGGACACGTCTCCAGTTCATTAAGTATACCTGGTTCTCACCTTAGTACCTCCTCCACCACAGTCGGGGAGAGGCCTAGTCCACGGTGGTGAACAGGTACTTTACCCCTGTCACTGGGTGAAAAGAATTCAATCTGGCTCATTCTGGCTTTTTATAATCATTCCTAAGCCTTCTTGTCCACCGTTCAACAGCATCTTCTAAAGCTCTGCTTCACATGCTAAAACGCATAATGAGATGCTGCCTCTAGTAGGAGTTCATTTCACACAGGTTGCCATTGAAAAAACGTGTGAAATGCCTTTTTCGTGTGCCGTGCTATGAGCTTGTAGATCTGCTATTTTAGAAAAACTGTGAATATTTTTGTTAAACATTTTTAACAAAAATCTTTGCTTATGGAGGTCCCTTGAACAAAATATGTTGAGATGGGGGTCCGCAGCCGAATGCATATGATTCTGGGGGTCCTTGTCATGAAAAAGTTTGAGAACCACTGATATAGCAACATAGGTTTTTCAGAAAACTGTTTAGAAGACATTAGAGGGAGCACGGTGGCGCAGTCGGCAGCGCTGTCGCCTCACAGCAAGAAGGTCCTGGGTTCGATTCCCGCCGGGGACACTGTGGGCGCTGGGGGCGTGTCTCCTCCTCGGCGTCATCAGCGCCCATACCCTAGGTGGGGTTGGCGAAAGGGCCTACTCTGTGTGGAGTTTGCATGTTCTCCCCGTGTCTCCTAGGGTAGTTAATACCCTCACAAAAACATGTAGTAATCCTGGTCACTATACCGCCTCCCCCATGACAGCCGGGGCGCCTGATGGAGGGTCCTTCCGCGCGCTACGTCCAATTGGGGAAACTCCCCCCTGTCAGGTGACAAGAAGGTCAGTTGGCTCTCATGCATTGAAGGAAGCATGAGCTCGGCCCTGGCCTCCCCAGGCTGTGGGGGACTGGTGTAGCGCTGGTGTAGGGCTGGTGTAGCGCCCAGGATCACTTAGGAAATTGGCACCGGGTGAAAAAAATGGGTTACAAAAATCGCAGGATAAAAAATGTATTTAAAAAAAAGAAGACATTAGAATCGGCCCAATCTGGGAACCCAGAGCTAACTGAAAAGGAAAAAACAGCGACCTCTGCTGTTTGTGACTATGTCAGTTAACTCTGGGACAATGACGACGCAGCACATGTGCGCAAGGAAACCGGGGTTTTGGTCTGCCTTCACCGCTCCACTTCCGGGTGGTGCGACTACGTTTTCATTCCCACTAACAAAATTTCTAACACCACTTAGAAAACAACACTAACACCACTTCTCCCAGAGAACATGGATCGTTTTGGTTATAAGCCCACTTGTTTCTATGATGAAAGAGTAAGTTCAAATGTGAATATCTTTCCGTGGTTTTGTCTGCTCCGCGGACGCTATTGTTAAATTAGTTTCGGTTAGTTTCTAGGGGGGAAGGATCGGTACACACGTGAATCCCGCCCACTACATTTGATTGGGTAAAGCGCGGCCTGCTTCCTGATCTGAAGGCACGCCCACTTGTAGGCCAGTGTACACGTTATGACGAACCTTCACGACAGATTCCAACGCAGTGCAGAATCTGTTCTTGAGAGATTAGAATCGGCCACACAAATTAGAAATAGTCGCAGTGTATGAAGGAAGATATTGACAATTTTGTGATAATTAGGATTTTCTACAATACAATTGTTGTGAGTGTTTTTAGCCCAAAGACCCAACCCATCCCCACACACACACACACACACACCCCTTATAGCAGTGACTAGACGATCAATGCAATCATAATAGAACTCCCTTTTTATCAGTCACTCCCACACACACCAACTTATATCAATCACACTATCATAGCAGGCTACAAGAACCGCCCCCACGCATGCACACGCACAGCTTATATCAATCACAATTATAACAGTACTAGAAACCCCTCACACACACACACACACACACACACACACACACACACACACACACACACACACACACACACACACACACACACACACACACACACACACAGCTTACAGCAATTACATCACAATCGAATCATGGCTCTGCGAGCACTGAGCAGTAATATGAAACAGGATTTTGTTAGATGGAGGGATAGTGCTTTGTTAGGACAGAGAGGGGGGGACAGAGAAAGGGAGAGAGAAAGACTGAAAGAGAGACACAATCAGAGAGAGAGAGAGAGAGACCAGGCGAGTGAGAGAAGAAGAAAGACACTGAGAGGAATGAAGGAGAGGAGAATGAGGGGAGAGAGACCAAGAAGGAGGGAGAGATAGGAGAGAGCGAGACGGGCAGAAGAAGAGAGAGGGAGAGAGAAAGTAGAGTAGATTTATTTTGTGATACAAACAGGAAATTTGGCATGAACATTATTCAGGGTCAACTGTTTAGAAACTTTAGAAACCGGGCCATCCAACAATCTAATATGGCGGTAATTTTTTCAAGATGGCCACCAAATCAACAAGTCATATCTATATTTCTTGACGGACGGACGGACGGACGGACGGATAGTTAGATAGATACACAAAGGACAGATGGGGATGGGGTGAGAGAGACGACGGCCATCTTGAAATAAATGGATGCCATCTTTGATTTACGAGTGGCCCAGTTTCCTAAATCGAAGAGTGACCTCCAAAGATGATTTGTACCAAATCATCAATCACCATTTGAACAATTCTCCAAAATGTTTCTGTTATCTGCTTCACTTTATGGCGTGTTTTTGAAATGTTTTAACAACCAACCTACCCACCCACGCATTAGTCACTTTTAATATGCAGTATAAAGGATGACTGCATATTTGGAACTGACATATTTGAACTGAAATCATAGTGACGACACAAGTGTTGAATCAACTTGGCTTAAAAGCAGATGACACAGTGAGAATGGAGAGAGAAATCAAGCAAGCTTATACCATCTATAGGAAGAACCATTCCAAAAGAGATCCAAGGACTTCAAGCGTTACCACTTCAAGCAAGGACTTCAAGCAAGGACTTCAAGCTTTACTTCAAGAAAGGACTTCAACCTTTACCATCTATGAGAGGAACCATTCCAGAAGAGATCCAAGGACTTAATATTCTACTGGTAGTCACACTGTAACCATTCCTGTATTGTAAGGTCACACATCATTAATTAGATTCTTGGCCCATTACAGCCCATGTATAGCAGCAGGTTTGACAATGAACTGATGCTCCCGACAATGAGCAAGCAGCACGGAGACACAGAAGAACCAAGATCTACAAATAATCAACCGTTTACCAAGACTTTACCTCAATCCGAGGTAAAGAGACGTCAGCTGACTGACAAGGGAAGGAAAAGTCACATCTGTAAACAATGTGACAAGAGTTTCCGGCAGTTAACTCACCTAAAGACACACCAACGTAGCCATACCGGAGAAAAACCTTTATATTGTACACAGTGTGACAAGAGTTTCAATACGTTAGGTAGCCTGAAGACACACCAGCGCATCCACACTGGAGAAAAACCTTTTCATTGTAAACGGTGTGACAAGAGTTTCAGTCAGTCAGGTTCCCTAAAGACACACCAGCGTATCCACACTGGGGAAAAACCTTTTCATTGTAAACAGTGTGACAAGAGTTTCAGTAGATTAGACAACCTGAAGATACACCAGCGTATCCACACTGGGGAAAAACCTTTCCATTGTAAACAGTGTGACAAGAGTTTCAGTCAATTAGATAGCCTGAAGATACACCAGCGTAGCCACACTGGGGAAAAACCTTTCCATTGTAAACAGTGTGACAAGAGTTTCAGTAGATTAGATAGCCTGAAGATACACCAGCGTATCCACACTGGGGAAAAACCTTTCCATTGTAAACAGTGTGACAAGAGTTTCAGTCAGTCAGGTTACCTAAAGACACACCAGAGTATCCACACTTGGGGACAAACCTTTCCATTGTAAACAGTGTGACAAGAGTTTCAATATGTTAGGTATCCTGAATAGACACCAGTGCATCCACACTCCACAACTTTGACCACCAGAGCAGCGGTTCCCAGACGTTTTAGCTCGAGACCCAAAAGAGAAATGTTACGCGTTGTGAACCTGTAGAACGGCTAAGTTCACTACTTCATAGACATTTGTTTTCTAATTTATGGAATTTCTTTGATGTTATTTTTATTTATTCATTAATCTCTTTTGAAAAATCATTGAATTTATTATTTGTTTTTGTTCTTTTACATACTCCTAGGTAGTACAATTGAGTGCCATAATTGCCAGATTTTTAAAAACACGTCAAACACGTCATTGGCACGTTGCGCCATAGCGGTAAAAACATGTGAAACACGTTAATGGCACTCAATGAGTTAACATATTCTCTGCCATTGAAGTAGATCTAAGTCATTTCAAATCCAACCCTTGACTGCCATACATACTGACATACTGACATACAAGAATAAATTTAGTTTAATATTATGCTAGAGGGCGCTCTTCGCTAACCTATGAATGACCCCTTGACTGCGAGAGAATGATAGAAGCAAAAATGACATCATCCCCAAAAAAAGTCAGTCCATCCACTCCCATTTTATGAGATGTTGAAAAACACATCTAGCTCGGATTCCTTCTTTTTTTCAGTGGTGCCAACCACTCCTATATCTGACTTTGTCTGTGTGTCCGGGTGTATGTATGTCCAATAAACAAACATTGATGACAACACGGGTGATGACAATACGGGGCTCATCAAAGGCACCACTCTCTTCACACAGGGTGTGATTTTAAGATAACGAGCCATGTTCAACTGCCCATAACAACAGAATGGACGGTCGCAGTGAAATCTTTTTTTCCCCCCGGTGGATAGACGAGACCCTCCCCCTCCCCAGACAGCCTTTGTTTACATCCGTGTCCACATTGTGGCTTCCGTGGCTCGTCAAAATAAGGTACAAAACACCTGCAGTAGCGGAGCATGGCTGGTCTCACTACAGTCTTATACATCTTCCCTCTGACTGGTACCCCTTCTGTCACAAATAACTCCCGACACATCCGTTCTCTCAAAGTACTCCTTCCATTTCTCGAAACCAGTGAACAGGTACATTGGCCAACCAAAACCACGGGTGCAAATGTTGGCTTGACAAGTTGATGTGCGTCTCCACCCCCATAAGACACAGGTGTCTACAACCTAATTTAAACGACTTAACCCATTAAGACCTGAGGCTGATTCTACAAAATGTCTTCTATATCCCAACAGTATTCTGACAAAAACCTTATGTTTCTATATCAGTGGTGCTCAAACGTTTTCATGTCAGAGACCCCCAAAATGATATATATTTGGCCGCGGACCCCCATCTCAAAATATTTTGTCCCAGGGACCCCCAGAAGCAAAGAATAGAGTTAAAAATGTTCGCTTTAAACAATAAATATTTGCACACATTTTCAAAAATAGCAGATATACAAGCTCGTAGCGCGGCACTCGGTGCCGCGCTATGAGCTTGTATATCTGCTATTTTTGAATAGCCAAAGTGTAAAATAATGCTTTTTAGCTCAAAATGTGACACAGATGCTTCTTCAGGTCTTAATGGGTTCATTGTTCTAAGGTTCTTATGCTGTGTTCACACTGTCAGATGAAAAGCTACAGTTAACCATTCATTTTCAACGTCAGCTAGTGACATGAAGATACAAAGATACAACAAAGTTGAGCTGGTTTCAACTTCAGCTACAAAGATCCAAATCTACAAAGATGCTGTGTAGCTTTATATCTTTTGTACTATTGTATCTTGAGGATCTGCAAGAGTGAACGCAGCATAAAACATTAATTTTGTGAACTTTCTTAACACGTTCTCTGCCAGGTATTCATTCATTCATTCACCCGCTACTGCCAGAGTTCTTTAACTTATTTTGACGATTCACAGGGAGTGCACGGAAGCTACGATGCGGTCTGGGGGGAAGGGGAAGGTCTCGTCTATCCACCGGAACAATGGCCGTTCTACAAGTTCCAAAGATGATTTGTACCAAATTTCCCACTTGTATCACCATTTGAACAATTCTCCCAAAATGTTGCTGTTATCTGCTTCACTTTATGGCGTGTTTTTGAACATTTAGATGGCTATAAATAAACATAATATGGGAGTGCTATTTGGTGATTTAGTGATTGACATCACAAAAGTATAGGCAAAGATATGCTGAATATCAAAATCTGTCTAATTTCAGACAAATGAGTCTGTGCATTTGATTCCACATAATGTGCATTTGACTCCATATATGTGCATTTGACTCCATATATGTGCATTTGACTCCATATACTGTATGTGCATTTAACTCCATATATGTCCATTTGACTCCATATATGTGCATTTGACTCCATATATGTGCATTTGACTCCATATACTGTATGTGCATTTGACTCCATATATGTGCATTTGACTCCATATACTGTATGTGCATTTGACTCCATATATGTGCATTTGACTCCATATATGTGCATTTGACTCCATATATGTGCAGTTGACTCAATATATTTTCATTTGCCCCGGGGCACCCACCTCAAGGACCGTGGTCCACCGACCGGGCGACCAACCCGCCCATCCCCACAGTAGTCACTTTTAACATATCTCTGCTGTCCGGCAGGAACCAGCTCCAATCAACTCCAAAATGTTCATTTTTAAGGAAATGAAAAAAAAAGTGGAGTTAGGAGGTTTTGTTCATCATTGATAAGAACAGCTGAATGGACCTCCAAGCTCACAATGAGGTTGGAGGTCAAAAGGGGGTGGAGCCTGGAGTGAGCAAAACCAGCTAACTCCGGTGGACTTCGCTGGTTTAGCAGAACATTTGAGGATCCAATGGAGTTAGCTGGTTTTGTCAGAAGCGCTTTTTAACACATTAACCGCCAAGAACGTAGTCCTACGGTCCGTTAAATCCAACTGTTAAGCGCCGAGACCGTAGTCCTACGGTCCGGGCGTTTTTTCCTTTTTTATTATTTTTTTTTATTTCTTTCAATTTTCTAGGGGGACCATTTTCAGTGTAACACCACCGGAAGTGACCCGGAAGTAATATCCCGTTTTTTGTTTCCCGTCGGCCTCCATTCTAAGTGGGACACTAAAACCATTATAAAACCTGTGTAGTTTTTCCTCCTCGCATTTCCCATGTTAACATAAACGGTCAGAACTCAAACATGGCTGCTCCGTTTGACTCCCGGTCTGGACTAAAAGACGAAGCAACATGTGCAGGTTGTTTACAAACAGTCCATCGCGGATTCTAAAGGATTTTAACGGGGCCTATGGCGACTTGAAAAGAACAAAAAACAACAATAAAACCTTGGCACTGGTGAGTACATTATGAGATTAGCCCTTGGCGGTGGATGTGTTAATGGTTTAATATTTGTTTTACCAACACACAGACGTAATGGGTGTTCAATGGCCCTGATTTATGGGAAAACATGCTAAAGTGTCAAAATGGAGTTAGCTGGTTGCTGCCGGACAGCAACAGGATGACTGCATATTTGGAACTGACATATTTGGACTGACATCATAGTGACGACACAAGTGTTGAATCAGCTTGGCTTAAAAGCAGACGACGTAGTGAGAATGGAGAGAGAGATCAAGCAAGCCTTTACCATCTATAAAAGGAACCATTCCAGAAGAGATCCAGGACTTCAAGCTTTACAACTTCAAGCAAGGACTTCAAGCTTTACTTCAAGTAAAGATTTAAACCATTGCCATCTATAAGAGAAACCATTCCAGAAGAGATCTAAGGAATATTCTACAGGATTCCTGTATTGTAAGGTCACACATCATTAGTTCAATTCTTGGCCCATTACAGCCCATGTATAGCAGCAGGTTTGACAATGAACTGCTGCTCCCGACAATGAGCAAGCAGCACGGAGACACAGAAGAACCAAGATCTAAAAATAATCAACCGTTTACCAAGACTTTAAATCAATCCGAGGTAAAGAGACGTCAGCTGACTGACAAGGGAAGGAAACGTCACATCTGTAAACAATGTCACAAGAGTTTCAGTTGTTTTTCTATCCTGGAGAGACACCAGCGTATCCACACTGGGGAAAAACCTTTCCATTGTAAACAGTGTGACAAGAGTTTCTATCGGTTAGGTGACCTGAAGACACACCAGCGTAACCACACTGGGGAAAAACCTTTCCATTGCAAACAGTGTGACAAGAGTTTCTATCGGTTATGTGACCTGAAGACACACCAGCGTATCCATACCGGAGAAAAACCTTTCTACTGTACGCAGTGTGGCAAGACTTTCAAACAGTTAGGTAGCCTGAAGACACACCAGCGTATCCACACTGGGGAAAGACCTTTCCATTGTAAACAGTGTGACAAGAGTTTCAATGCGTTAGGTGACCTGAAGACACACCAGCGTATCCATACTGGAGAGAAACCTTTCTATTGTACACAGTGTGACAAGAGTTTCACTACGTTAGGTAACCTGAAGAGACACCAGCGCATCCACACTGGGGAAAAACCTTTCCATTGTAAACAGTGTGACAAGAGTTTCAGTCAGTCAGGTTCCCTAAAGACACACCAGAGTATCCACACTGGGGAAAAACCTTTTCATTGTAAACAGTGTGACAAGAGTTTTAGTCAATTAGATAGCCTGAAGATACACCAGCGTAGCCACACTGGGGAAAAACCTTTCCGTTGTAAACAGTGTGTCAAGAGTTTCAATAAATTAGATAACCTGAAGATACACCAGCGTATCCACACTGGGGAAAAACCTTTCCATTGTAAACAGTGTGACAAGAATTTCAGTCAGTCAAGTTCCCTGAAGACACACCAGCGTATTCACACTGGGGAAAAACCTTTTCATTGTAAACAGTGTGACAAGAGTTTCAGTCAATTAGATATCCTGAAGATACACCAGCGTATCCACACTGGGGAGAAACCTTTCCATTGTAAACAGTGTGACAAGAGTTTCAGTCAGTCAAGTTCCCTAAAGATACACCAGCGTATCCACACTGGGGAAAAACCTTTCCATTGTAAACAGTGTGACAAGAGTTTCAATACCTTAGGTAGCCTGAAGAGACACCAGCGCATCCACACTCCACAACTTTGAGCACCAGAGCAACGGTTCCCAGACGTTTTAGCTCGAGACCCAAAAGAGAAATGTGACGTTTCCACAGGACCCAAGCTAGTGAAAAAGGCAGATCTACAAGCTCACAACGCATCGCGACACGTTGTGAATTGGTAGAAGGGCTATTAGACGAGACCAGATGAAAGGCCATGAGCCAAATATCTAGAAAGCGGTGCTCAGTGGAGAGCATTTCTCTGCCAGAGAATTTGGCATCATCAATTAGACATCAGTCTTCTTGACCAAATATGTAGCCGTGTGGAACAGCAGAATGTTACTCATTTTGGGGAAATCACGGGAATTAAGAAAATAGGTCTGTATTTTCTTCTCATTTTTTTCAAATTAAGAAAAGTTTACAAAATGAATGTTTTATGCTGCGTTCACACTTGCAGAATTAAGTCGTTTAAATTAGGTTGTAGACAATTGTGTCGTCTGGGGTGGAGACGCACATCAACTTGTCATGCCAACATTTGCACCTGTGATTTCGGTTGGCCGATGTACCTGTTCACTGGTTTCGACAACCGGATCATCGTGTGTGATTGTGTCTGCCATACATTCTTACAATGGCTACCAGGATGAATGACGCAAAAGATTTCTACTGCTTACACAATCATTCAGCTGGTCGATAACGGCGGAGAATTGCTGAGCGTGTACGGTATATATTGGATTTCTTGCACGGTAGCAATGACTCTGATTTAAGATAAGGAGGGAAATTCAGTTGCCAAAGGCAGAAGTTAAGTATACAGATTACAGGGCAAGAAGAAAGTACTGTAGATACAGCATGATATAGTAAGACATCCCCGTCACGGGGCAGCCCGTGCCCTATAGACAAATCCACCGACGCGCTGCCTGTAGGCAGCCATAGCTGCGGCGGTGTCAACAATGAGGACAATGCACACACACCTAACTACACAGCTGCTTCCACTTGACTAACATCGCCGGCCGGCTTGGAAATGACTGTGTGTAAGTGTTTGTTCATGGACCACAGTGTGTTGCTATGTACCTGTACACAACAATAAAACACAACATTGAACCTTGAAACAAGCAACAGAACATTACAAGAAAAGGGAATATAAAATGACTACAGGTTCGGACCTCTAGCAATCACACCTACGTCGCAGCGCCGATCTAACCGAAAGGTTATCTTCTTGTCTGATGAATGTTTGTTGATGGAATATTTTGTGTTTCTTGTTTCTGTATTTTCAGTTTACTTCCCTGTTCAAGTGTCATTAAAACTGGAGCTAGAACGCTACATCCTGACTCTCCGCGTGTGGAGTTCGGCTGGCTGTCAATTAATGGTTATTAGACACACCATTAGGAGGACAGCACACCCCTTTTGTGCCCATACTGTATACGGAGCTGACTGATTTGTTTGCGCCTGATGCCATGACGACACGTTGAGGTTAGACAACACACTCCATATTTGGGACGTAGCTGCGTTTGGAACTCTTTATATGGTTATGGCTGAGTCGTGGTGATATGAGCGTGACATCAGAGGTCCGCCCACCCGCCAACCGGTCCTCCCTTAAGCCAATTTCAATATGTATGTTTGTATAACCAGGGGTGCACATAACTTTTTAGGTCTGGTACGCAGAAGAGCACCTGGAGATGTGACTTGGTGCGCATGGTCCCGTTCCGTTTTGTCAACGGGTTCATAGCGCGGCACCGAGTGCCGCGCTATGAGCTTGTACATCTGCATTTTTTGAAAAATCTTGAAAATGTGTGCAAATCTTCGAATATGTATATTTTTTAAAGCGAACATTTGTTACTCAAATCTTTGCTTCTGGGGATCCCTGGCACAAATGATTTTGAGATGGGAGTCCACGACCAAATACATATCATTTTTGACATGAAAACGTTTGAGAACCACTGATGTAGCGACATCTAGAGGATTTAGAAGACATTTTGTAGAATCGGCCTCAGGTCTTAATGGGATAATCCACACATGTACAGTAGAGCGCCTGAAGCATGCAACGGTGCGGGTGGAGCTCTGTCGCAGCCCTAGGCGATTTTTGCCTCTGCCACAAGGGGGGGCAAAGAAAATGCATGAACATATATGTTTTACGCAACATATATATGTTTATCATATACGTGACATATACGAAATTGGACATATAGAAGAGACATATATTTCCTATATGTCCACATATATGCACATATATGAACCTGAATATGGCATATATGCAGCATATATTCTGCATACTTGCCATATATTGGCAAAACATGTATATATAAAATTTTCAAAAAGGAAAAAAAGAAAGGGAAAAAAATGGCCGGCCACCCCCCCCCCCCTAAAAATCACCTATGGTTGCAGCATGGGGCATGTCTGAATACAGAGGAGGAGAATGCCATTTTGACAGGTAAATGGTGCATTTATAGCCCTTTTATCCAAAACGCTTTACAATGTGAATTACATTCACCCATTCACACACACACACACACACACACACACTGATAAGACTCCCTCTTATCCCAGGTGTTTCGCCCAGGTGGGCATGGTTTTGAGGTTACAGGTGAAGTCAGTGGTTCCCTAACAGTGGGTCGGGACCCATTTGTTATGGGTCGCGACTCGCTTCTAATTTAAAAAAATATAGATATATATATCAAAAGATTTTCAATTTTTCTTTTTTTCTTTTTTTTCTTCTTCCAATTATTCATAAAAAAATCTAAATTCCTTTTTTTTTTTTAAGTAGTGAAAATAGTAAATCACTCACAACGTATCGCCACGCGTTGTGAGCTTGTAGATCGGCTATTTTCTATCAAATTTCTCTTTCGGGTCACGACCAAAAAGGTTTGGGAACCAGTGGGTTAAAGCATATTTCCTGTAAGGTTAGGGTTAAACCTAACCCTAACCTTACAGGACCAAAGAAAGAGGGAGTCCCGCCGCCACCCCGCCAAGTCCCAATGAGCAGCAAGCCCAGCCCACAGTGCCGCTGTCCATCTCTCTCTCTCTCTCTCTCTCTCTCTCTCTCTCTTTCTCTCTCTCTCTCTGGGGTCAGATCTCAGCAGATTTCATTTTAGTTTCGCAGCACACATTTCACATTTCTCTTGCAACTTCTAGAACCTGATCCCTGACCAGACCAACCTGCTGTCCCAATAATGAGAGAGGGATGCAGCCAGTCCAACCTTAAAAGAGACAAGACAACCTAAAGACATGAACCAAGTCTGTAAACCTGCCGAAGCTGATGGCAGCGTTCAGTCCTCTCCGCTTCAGGGAAATTAATTATACTTACCTGACCAGGGTCCCCCAGGGCTCTATACTAGGTCCGCTCTTTTCTTCTCTCAAACACCAAATCTCTATGCCAAGATTAGCCGATCTAAAAGCTCCTGTGTTTTATCTTTTGTTTTTGTCTGTTTTTTGTTTGTCGAGGAATTCTAGGTACATGTAACTTAAGTCATTTGTTTATGGGCTTTTATATCTAGTTTATAAAATGATAGCCTAAAGTGAAGAAAATGATGGGGTGCCGAAGTGCATTCTTATTAACCACATGAGCTGTGGCTCCTGTGGTTAAGGAGAAAAGAGAAACTTTGCAAGTTCTGCGTGTAGCTGTCTTTGTTTCCATAGTAACATGAAAACCGTGCAGTGGTGTGTGTAGTAATTGTGTACACACATATCAGCGTTTCTAACCATTTAGTTTTCTGTCGAATTGCATGAGAAATAATGCACTTGAACGCGTAATATATTCCACTATAATCAACAGTGAATTATGCCATTAGCATCATGGCTTCTTCAGGTTGGCCCCTCAGGTGTTGTTAATGAATACTCAGTGCTGAGATTAATTAAGGTCAAAATGGAGGTATATGCTCACTTAGCCTGCTCTCATTATTGAGCAAAATGTGAGACTATTTTTCAAGGGAGTTCACACACTAAATCGGGCACACTGTTGTGACAAGGCAACTTATACTGTGTATACTGTCATAATGTATTTACTGTCATGTCATTGCTGTCGGGCAGAAACCAGTGGTGGAAGAAGTACTCAGATATTTTACCTAAGTAAAAATATCAATACTGCAATGTAAAAATATTCTGTTACAAGTGAAAGGCCTGTGTTCAAAATGTTACTTGAGTAAAAGTACAAAAGTATTAGCATCAAAATATACTTAAAGTACAAAGATATTTGAAAATAGCAGATCTACAAGCTCACAACGCGTCGCATCAAAATTGGAAATACTCCAGTAAAGTAAAAGGACCTCAAAATTGTACTTAAGTACAGTACTTGAGTAAATGTACTTAGTTACTTTACACCACTGGCAGAAACCTTGTATCTCCATTAGGGATGTTCGATATTGACTTTTTTTTACCGATAAACCGATATTGTCGTATATATCGGTATATTAGGAGTTAAATATAACTCCTAATTTCCGATACCGATAAATGCGGGCTTTTTCACCAAAGGTCAACTAATTGTAAGGTAACAACACCACATATCTAATAAAATAAAATAGCTATAATATCAATATAATATCTAATAAATCTAATATAATAGAGTGATGTTGTTCGAGTTTCAATAAAGTGAGTCCCAGGAATCTTATTAGATGTTGGCCTATTTGACAGTCCAGAAGCATAATTGCTCTGATGCCTATAACATTAACGAGTGACAACGAGCGTCAGCTGGACCCAGACACACACACCTGCCCTCTGCAGTGCTCTAATTTGAAAGTGATTGGATTTCTCTGCAAAAGCCCTTGAATATGATGGAATATGATTAAGGATTACAGTGATTATGGTAAGCTCACATTTCATATCACACACACCATACAGTAAGTACTCCTGTAACTTTTTGTTTTTTAATTTTTTTTTTCTTCAAAATACTGATACCGATATTTTCCGATATTGATTTTTATGCTAATATCGGCCCGATAATATCGGGGGGCCGATAATGTCGGGAGGCCGATAATATCGGACATCCCTAATCTCCATAATTCAACTTTTGACGTTTTATTTTGACCTTGCTGTTCTCCCCTTGCCTGCATGGCTCTTCAGAATCCTTCTGCCACTGTGCTCCACATCCCTCCTCCGCACCGTGTCCAAACCATCTCAACCTCGCCTCTCGTCTCCCTCCTTGTGTCACTTCTAATGAGAATCGCAGCGACTTCAGTTCTGCCACCTCTTTATCCGCCTCCTGTCTTTTTGTCAGTGCCACCGTTTCCAAGCCGCACGGCACAGCTGGTCTCACTACCGTCTCATACACGTTTCCCTTTCACTCTGGCTGGTACCCCCCTCCTGTCACAAATCCCATTTTTCTCAATCCGTTCCACCCTGCCTGCACTCTTAGTCATCACCTCTCTTCTGTACCCTCCATTATTTGGTACAAGTATATTTTATTTTATTATTAAGCCATTAAGACCGGGAACGCATCTGTGTCATTTTAAAATGTATTTGGCCATTCAAAAATAACAGATATCCAAGCTCACATTGCGGCACCGAGTGCCGCAATGTGAGCTTGTAGATCTAAAAATGTTTTAATCGTGAAAATGTGTGCAAATCTTTGAATATATGATTTTTTTTTAAGCGAATATTTTTAAATCCAATCTTTGCTTCCGGGGGGGTCCCTGGAACAAAATATGCTGAGATGGGGGTCCGCGGCCAAATACATATAATTATGGGGCACCATTGATATAGCAACGTATTATGATTTTGAAAACATTTTTAGATATAAAATATATACCATACCTTTTATTTGGGTCCAAAGAAAGCCATTGACAGCTACCCCTTTATCTTCCTTTTTTCCCCAGGTATCCCAATTTATGTACAGGTCAAAAGTACAATATTTGTCTTTGAAATGTATAGTGGAATGAAAGTTTCCCAAAAAACTAAGTACAGATACTGAAAATGTTTGACTTAAGTACAGTATTCAAGTACATGTACTTCATTACTGCCCACCACTGAATGTAGACTATTATTTGAGAGCCAGTGGTCCTCAAAGTGTTTAATTTCACTACAAGTTCTCCAGCTATAAGTTACCCCAATGAAATCATGCATAAGAATGATTCAGATCATAGGTTTCACTCACTCCACTGTTACCTCCCCACCTACAGCATACAAAATGATGTACAAAATCTAATCCAACAACAAAAATTCTTCTGTTAGGGTGTCCCTTGCACGATCTCTTTTGAAATGGGCCTCTGCGGTCTAATACGTATCGTTTTGGGGGTCCTTAACATGAAAACGATTGAGAACCACTGCTGTAGATTGTTAAAGGGATATTTCACTTTCAAAAAAACTTTGGGTCATTTTATCTATCTACTCAGGCTTTTGTGAGCCCCCCAGACCGTTTTTAAGTTGCTTGATTCAATATTTAGATATTTGATATTCATTTTATCAGACACGCTCCCCTTCCTATACAAACCCATTATAACTTCAAACTCCATTTTTAACATGTGAGATTCATCAAAAACACCCGTTGTTGGTTCTGGTTACTCTCCCTGCCCTCCTAATACGCGAGGGGGCCGTGTTTTTTCGATAACCTTTTTCATTTATTTTTTATATATTTTTTGGAAGAAAAAGAAAATTAAATACAATAAATACATTTTTTTTAAAACATGAAAAAAAGTAATCGAAAAAACACGGTATTAGGAGGGCAGGGTGAGTCACCAAAACCAAGGACAGGTGTTTTTGATGAATCTAACATGTTAAAAGTTGAGTTTGAAGTTATAATGGGTTTGTATAGGAAGGGGACGTGTCTGATAAAATGAATATCAAATATCTAAATACTGAATCAAGCAACTTAAAAACGGTCTGGGGGGGCTCACAAAAGCCTGAATAGACGATAGAATGACCCAACGTTTTTTTTTAAGTGAAATATCCCTTTAAGTACTGTAAACTGCCTGTAGATAGATGCTCGCAGACTCTATACTCCAAGATATTAGGGAAACTCAAGCTTGAGGTTGCAAATTTAGCGAGACACTTTGACCGCCAAAATTGAATGCGCTAGGGAGGGAGGGAGATGGAGCGAGGGAGATGGCAGGTGTTAATAATCCGTTATTCACTCATACCACCCACTGATTATTCGACCATGACAAATACGAGCTGTGTGCACGTCCCTATTCAGCAGTCAAACTGAGGTCTGTCTGTGTCACACACACGCACGCGCACACGCACACACACACACACACACACACACACACACACACACATTCATAAAAATGAAAGACTTCCTCAGATGTGCCAATTTCTTTACGCGCCAGATATTCTACACAATACTGAGTTCTGGAAGCTGTCTGATACATTCATCCTGTGCATGAAACCGCAACTGCTTGCACTTAGATTATAATCAATGGTGGAAAAAAGTACTCATTTTTTAGTATCAATACCGCTGTGTAGAAATACTCTGAGGTAAAAGTGAGGTATTCAAAATTGACTTGAGTAAAAGTACAAAAGTATTGGTATCAAAATGTACTTAAAGTCCCAAAAGTAAAAGTATTCATTGTGCAGAATGTCAAATGTCAAACAAATCTTTTGAAAATAGCCGATCTGCAAGCTCACAATGTCTTGCATCGCGACGCATTGTGAGCTTGTAGATCGGCTATTTTCAAATGGCCGAAATATATATATAGGGCTGAAGTGGTTAATGTATGTTTAGTGATAATAATCTAAATCTGCAAAGTAACTTGGGACTAAAGCTGTCAAATAATTGTAGTGGAGTAAAAGTTCATTATTTGCCTCTGAGATGTAGTGGAGTAGAAGTAAAAGTACTGAAAATTGGAAATACTCCAGTAAAGTAAAAAATCTCTCAAAAGTGTACTTAAGTACAGTGCTTAAGTAAATGTACTTAGTTACTTTACACCAGTGGTTCTCAAACTTTTTCATGTCAAGGACCCCCAAATTGAGACTTATTAGCCCGCGGACCCCCATTTGAAAAGATATGCCAGGGACCCCCATAAGAGAAGATTTTTTTACAGCTCTAGCAGTGATTTTCAACCATTTCAATTTCAAGGACCCCCAGTTTGACATGCATTAGGGCTACGGACCCCTTTTTAATGGCATTTCTATCTCTTGGACCCCAATTTATATTGTAAAATCAATGTTAATTTAACTCTGAGAGTGTACAAATGGACCCTAACAGGTCCATTTGGTTCCATTTGTACACTCTCAGAGTTACAGACCAATAAGGGTTCATTTGGTGCCTAATCTATCATTTAGCTGGGGACCCCCTGGAACTCCCTCAAGGACCCCTAGGGGTCTCCGGACCCCACTTTGAGAACCAATGCTTTACACCACTGATTATAATATTCATAATATCTGATATATATATATATATTGTGGCAAGTTGTCACTGCTTCCCCCGACTGGCTCACCTGGGGAGCTCCTACTGGGAGGACATGGCACATCCACCTTACTATACGGCTCTCAACACGCACCTGCTGACCATAGACTGTATAAATGAGATGGACAAACCCCCTCCGCTGCTTTCTACAGACCGAAAATGAAGCCTTTGCTGCAAGACTGTAGGTCCGCCATCTTTCAATATCGCGTCAGAATGAGACCAGACCATTATTGGTTGGGTAACTTGTCAATCAAGAGCGGGGGGGCGGGGAATGAATGCTATTGGTTGTGTAGCGTGTCAATCAAATCATCCCGCCCCTCCTAGAGAATAGCCTACTTTATCGTCAATTTTATAATAAATAGAACCATAATTTAGCAAAACGCATATCCTGATGATTGAAAGGAGACTTTAAACTAGCGACTGGAAGCATATAGAATTGATGACAATTTTTATTACAGTAAGAAAATCTAGTCTAAAGTTTGTCAAAAAACCCATTCACTTGCGCTAAAATAAATTCAGGGTAAAACAGCGCCACTCTGGCCATTTTGTCGGCCTCATCGTAAATATCTCAGCCTTGCCCCTTGCTGCTGACAGGCGCTGCCCCGAACAGTAGGAATCACTGAAACATCACACCCCTCCCCGTCTGGCTTCCCACCGGCGAACACATCCAATTGTGTCCATGTATCCGCCCCGGAGGATTCCTATAAGTCTCTCCACGGTGGCGGACAGTAGTGAAGTGTGGGTCAGGTTTTTTGTTTTTTTTTCTTCAACTCAACACATACTGTATTCGAACGTGACCGCTCGATTGCACTCACACTGTCTCTCCCTCTCACACACGTGCAGGCGTGTACAGTCGCACACACACTAACGCAGTGGTTCTCAACCTGTGGGTCGGGATCCAACATGATTTTGGGGGGGGGGGGGTCCAGAGATGGCAGTGAAATGACAATTTAAGGACTTTTAAGACCTTTTTATTAATAGGCTACCTCAAAAAAAGAAAGTACTGGTCAAACATTGGTCAAATTGTCAAATAACATGAGAAAGATGCAAACATTTTGAAAATAGCAGATCTACAAGCTCACAACGCCTCGCGTTGCGAGGCGTTGTGAGCTTGTAGATCTGCCATTTTCACAATATTTATCTGTGGAACCGAGTCAAACTAAATTAAATGCCTACATTCCAAGGGCTCAAATATGATTATTTTGCGGGGGTCCCCAGTTCAAATATGATTGTTTTGGGGGGTCACGGCATGAAAAGGTTGAGAACCACTGCACTAACACATGCTTTCATTGGGAATTCCTGTTGCAGCATCATTTCGGTCTGATTCATTCATTCATTCATTCATTCATAATTCATTCATAGAACTCTTTCATTGCCAAAAATGGGAATTCCCATCCGATTCTACTATGGCTCTCATTGCCAAGGACGTTTTTTTGTTTTTTGTTTATCTCAAAGGAACTAGGAGATAACGCTATCCAAAAAGTTGCTGCTCCATTCACTTCGATGTTAAAAAATAAACGGAGAAAAAAAAACACATTTTTCCTGTGTTTTTCCTGTGTAATCAGACTGCAACACATACACACTTTCACAACCTCATTGCATTGGAAGTTCAATTCTCTGGTCAGAATAATTTCTCCATAGTTGTCCAACCAAAGCCAGTCAGTCAGTATGTTCCTGATGTCCCACCCTCACAGACATCCTTCAGACCATAACAGTGAACCATGACGAAATAATAGCCTTGGCTATTGTGTAGGACCATACTGTGGCAGTAGTTGACAAACCATTGACAGCTCTACATGGGTCTACACATGGATCGATTGGTGAATGGTTCAGCGCCACCGCTGATGGACATCGACCAGTGTTGCTAGATTTTGTTCGAGAGACACAAGCGACCAGGTCTACAAAAACAAGCCCAAAAGAAGCGACCGGTTGTACCACTTGAACCCTATATACATTTTGAAAATGGCCGATCTACAAGCTATTTTCAAAAGAAATCTCGGTTTTGTACAAATCTTGTATGGGGATCCCTGACACAAAGTATTTTCAGATGGACGTAGAGCTGCTATTTTCGAACACATCTTTTATTTCAACACAAATCTTGTATGGGGGTCCCTGGAACAAAATATTTCCTGACGGGAGTCTGCAGCCAAATACAAAATGTTTGAGAACCACTGGTTTAAACAACATCAGACAGCAAATAAGCAACTAAACAAGCCAAATTAAAAGCAACCCGCTACTTTCCAATATTTACAAGCGACTTTACAGACAAACAAACACTGACGGCGACAAGCCAATGCGCGCTGTGACCCAGCAGCAGGATCAAATACACAGGAGCAAAGCACTGTGAAAATCTCACCAAATAAACATTTCTCTTTGAACTCTGAAAATTGAAAGACAGCGCAGATAGGGCGGCCGACAACAAAACAAGACATATTCCACAAATGCTACAATGTCACTGTTTGTTGCAGAAACTTTTTCTACTAAAGAATTTAATTAAAAAATGGTGACAATGAGCATCAAACAGGGGTTTGTACATGTCATACTGTTTGCCTGTAAGGCTTCACATATACTATATACTATATATTACATATACATAATATAGACACACACACACACACACACACACACTTTGCAGTGGTGGAAAGTAACTAAGTACATTTACTCAAGTACTGTACTTAAGTAAAATGTTGAGGTATTTTTACTTTACCGGAGTATTTCCAATTTTCAGTACTTTTACTTCTACTCCACTACATCTCAGAGGCAAATATTGTACTTTTACTCCTCTACAATTATTTGAAAACGTTAGTTACTAGTTACTGCAGATATCAATTATTATATTATAAAACATACATTAAACATTTTAGCCCTATTTTATACCTAGGCTATTTGACAATAGCCGATCTGCAAGCTCACAACGCGTCGCGATGCAACGCGCGTTGTGAGCTTGTAAATCTGCTATTTTCAAACATTTTAGTACTTTTACTTTGGTACTTTAAGTACATTTTGATACCAATACTTTTGTAACTTTACTTGAAGTGCATTTTTAATTCCGGACTTTCACTTGTAACAGAGTACTTTTACATTGCAGTATTGATACTTTTACTTAAGTAAAACATTTGAGTGCTTTTTCCACGACTGACACTTTGTCAGGTGAAATTCCTGGCTTCCTAAAAACTTTACTTTTAAGGACAGTCAAAACCAGGGTACCCTGCAGTCAAGGTTATCAGCAACCCGTCAAGAAGAGCTTCAAGGCATCATTCACATCTTAAGAATTCATCAAGGTCCTCAAGGAGAGATCTTTTTCCCCCCCATGAACCTGACTGACTGAAAAATGACTGACGAAACAGTCTGGGGACATCCACGCTAGACGTGATGTTCCTTTACCATTAGGACCCACCTGAGGGTGGCCAAACTGGCCATTAACTTTGAGCCTGTCGGTGCAATGAGGTTCAAGGCAGGACACAGAGCGAGGACGGTCCAACATTAAGCATTCTCTTGAGCCGTGTTGTCAAAGTGAATGCAATGATAAAATGAAGTTAGCTGTTTTGGAGATCATGAATTGAGTTGCATTTTAAATAAGGATGTTAAACCGTTTGAACCATAGTGTCCCAATCTATTTTGGGCATGTCGAACATTCAGGGAAAAAAAAGGTGATTCAATGAAAATAGCATATCCACAAGCTCACACTGCATTGCGTTGTGAGCTTGTAGATCGGCTATTTTGGTGTAGAGGGAAAAAGGAGGGGCCCAAGTATAGACCCTTGGGGGACCCGCTCAACTGCACGCAAGCACACATAGACACACACCAAGGTTAGAAATTAACCTTTTTTTTTTTTTTTTTACCATTTTGTTAACACAATTTTGGGGGCAGTGAAATGTTATAAAGACAAAAGTTTTAAACCCTATATACCCTGCCTATATACTGTACGTCAGTTGAGCGGGGTCCCCCAAGGGTCTATACTTGGGCCCCTCCTTTTTTTCCTCTACATCAAATCTCTTCCCGACGAAAATAGCAGATCTACAAGCTCACACTGTATTGCGTTATGAGCTTGTAGAGCGGCTTTTTTGTCGAAGAGTTTTGGTGTAGAGGGAAAAGAGACCCTTGAGGTACCCCGTTCAAGTGATGTAGCCTACACAGTATATAGGGTTTAAAGGCATTGTAGGGAGTTCAGACATAATCAAAGAAAAAAACTGTTGTCAAACACCGCCCCTCCAGCAGTTCTTTTTCCCGACCACCAGGGGGTGACGCAGGGGGGACTTTTTAAATGAGTCATGCCCAAAATAGGTTGCCTTATGCGGATACAATTCGCGGAAATGCCCGACCCTACGGTTCTCTGAATTTATATTTTTAAATAGGCTCTTTCATGATAAATTGACCACATATATGAAGCTAAACAACTAAATTCTATCCAAACGATTTTTTAAAAGTAAATTATGTGCCTCAAAAAAGAAGTTTGAGAGCGTTTTAAAACCGAAAGTAAAAAGTTGATACGGGCACGGACGCGCACGGACACGCACATGCGTGCGTTAATTTACGACCCGGACATAAACAACATGAACATAAACAGACGGGAAAATACGGATTTCAGACAGAGGACTGTGTTTCAATGAAGGAAAACACCCCAGCATCATTATATAGTGGCTGATAGAGGGGAGAAAATGCAAAAAATATATATATACATATTTTTTAAATTTAGGCTTAATGTTCCCTACAATCCCTTTAAGTGGTTAATAACTTTTTTCATTATAGCATTTCACTGAACCCAAAATGTATTACAAAAAAACGTTTATTTCTAACCTTGGTGTGCGTGCGTGCGTGCGCGTGCGTGCGTTCACAGGTTAGAACTAAGCACTGGTTCAGTGGGAGCAGGACATCACTTCATATTCAAATATAAGCAAAGTGGACTGGAGTAGAGATGTTGGCAGCTCTAAAACAACCGATCTTATCTGTCTGGTTTTGCATCAATGTAAAATGTAATGAAAACAGAACAAGCCGCTTTACTTTACGTCCATCACCATACAAACGTCAGCGCTGTCGCGCCGTCACTGTTACGCTATATTGCTTAAATATGCTGACATGAGGGTGAGAGGTTTTTTTCTTCCACATATTTCATCCTGAAGCCGAGTGAGCGGTCTGTCTGTCTGTCTGTTAGTTTCACTCAATTTAATATTCATGTCTGTCATCATTCACAGCTCCATGTCACCTCTTTCCTAAGTAGAACTGACAGCTTACATCTCTCTGGATGTTATGAGACAGTGGGAACGCTAAGCTGAGAGGGAGACAGGGTGGGAGAGACAGACAGTAGGACAACTGCGAGTGAGATGTGTAGGAGAGACAGAGAGTAGGAAAGCTGAGAGGGAGACAGTGTCTGAGAGACAGACAGTAGGACAGCTTAGAGGGAGACATGAAGGAGAGACAGACTGTCTGAAAGCTGAGAGGGAGATGGTGTAGTTGAACAGACGGTAGGACAGCTGAGAAAGAGACAGTGTAGGAGAGACAGACGGATACATGGGTTGATGGCCAACTTCTTTTTTCCTTTTTTGTTTTCTTTTCTGCAAATAAGCTTTGTTTGGTTTTAGTCCGGCCGGCGTATCAAGCAAACGTGACATAAATCTCCTATCCTCATTAAAAGAATGTAACTTCCTGAAACATTCCTGTCCCTTCTTTACAGACCATCTCAGAAATTCAGAATGTGCCTAAAATGTCAGACTGAGCATAAATATTTCTACTGACATTACACTGCAATGACATTACCCTTCAGATGGTTATAGTGTGAGATGAATTGACCTTAAACTCATGTTTATCCCATTAAGGGAAAGCATCTGTCATTTTAGATTTTAACCACTATAACCATTATCTTATACTTATTCCAAAATAGCAGATATACAAGCTCATAGCACGGCACCGCGTGCCGCTCTATGAGCTTGTAGATCTGCAAAAAATATATATATATATACATGAAAATGTGTGCAAATCTTTGAATACATATTTTTTTGATTGATTTGTAACTCAAATCTTTGCTTCTGGGGATTCTACAAATGTACTGTACACATTTTTTTTACAAATCGATATGTATTTGGCCCGCGGATCCCCATATCAAAGTATGTTGCTCCAGGGACGCCCCAGGAGCAAAGATTTGAGTTAAAAATGTTCGCTTTAAAAAATATACATATTCAAAGATTTGCACACATTTTCCACGATTTGTCAAAAATAGCAGATCTACAGGCTCATAGCGCGGCACTCGGTGCCGCGCTATGAGTGTGTATATCTGCTATTTTTGAATAGCCAAAGTATAAAATAATGGTTAGGAGTGGTTACACATATTGCCTTTCCGGTTTTAATGGGCTAAGGCTACCATTTTACCTGCCCAGAGGCCATGGGAACATTTCTATCTGCGCTGCATACATCCTGCCCAGTGGGAACACATTCCAAGGTTGCCTCTTATGTAGCAAACTGTGTTCATCAGCCAAAAAAAAATCGAACCTGATGCACCGATATTTGTATTAGGAGACTCCAATCCTTTTAAGATGGACTACGCTCGCCCAGCGTTCCGGTAGCATGTCAATAATAGCGCACAAAATGGTAAAGGAACAGAACAATTGTTAAACTCAGAATCAGATCATAACACCATTCAGCTAATTCCAACTTTCATGTCCACCCTTAAAAAAAGCAAACCTGTCGCAAATAATGACTGGCAGGATATTTCCCCAACAAAACAATAATATTGACAGTATTGCAAAGCCGGTTACAAGGTATATCTGTGAACACCAAGCCAAAAAGGACCATTAGGGTATATATACTCAAACAACAAAGTCATCAGACATCAGCCATCAGACTTCCAGAACAGTGATATAATGGAACTGAGAGCAGTTCAAAGGGAACTAACAGGCAAACTAGACGTGCGAGCCCAACACTGTCTACTTGTCAGAGATGCCTTTTCAACTAAGAACTAGACAAAGATTGTGTTGATGCACCATACCTACAATATGATTAAAAACAAGCTGTCAGTGTTCCCGTTTCAACAAAACCTTGCCAGCAGGAAAATAATGATTTGTAGACCAGTAGCATTGACATCAATATGGATGAGATCATTTGAACACATTGGGGGAACCTATCAAAGTCAGGTTAGGGCCCCTAACAATTGGGCGGCCGTCGCATCTATAATTAATTACGGCATCACAACAGCTTGCAACCTGGTCAAAACGTCTGGAAAAAATATATAATTGGCATGTTACCACCACTTTCTCTGCAGGAGATCATATTTGAGAAGACCACCTGCACATGCAAGACTCTGAACTGTGTACCAAGTTACCAAACTATAAATTGAATGGGAGGGGGGGGGGGGTTCTGATGTGGACCTGTGTGCTACTGAAAGCTAACTGTATTGATTGCATGTATACGGACAAAAAATGTATCCGTTGTGTGTACATGGAGAGGCTGCGTGCTGCTATGTCACCTGTGTTCTCGAATGCTCTCGACACAATAGAGGCCAACATTAAACATTTTTTGGAGGAATGCCTCATCTTCGCACCATTTGACAAACCCAGCGTTGGATTAAGAAGATATCTTATGGCTCCACGTCTATGGACTAAACATTTACATGGAGCCTCTTAATGCAGCTCAAAGACAACCACGAAAAAAAACACTTAATCAAAACTCCTAATCAAACAGCACCATCATGATAGAAGCTATCATTATATAGCTGTCATGTTGTCCAACATGTCACAGCTCCCTACATGAAGGACGCTGTAAGGGCTTTGCTTGCCGTTTGCCGCAATGCCAGGCAGCTGGCCATGTCGCTTTTGGGCATGTTGTAGGCGACTAAAGAATACAGGGGGTTTTCCAGAGTAGAGAAGGATACAGTCAACTAGTTTCCTGTAAATGAGAGGTAACTTGTGGATATTGTAGAGATGTAGTCTATGTTTCCCTTAAGGTATTTGAAAATACAATTGCACTTTTAGTCGCATCACTACTTTCCACAGCATGAAAACAAACCTGGAACCAACACTCTTAGTCCATGAGCCAGACAAGATTTCATTACCGAAAGAGTGGGCAAAACCATACCTATATTAAATTGTTCATAGGGTCAATATAAGTAAATAAATATATGATACCCTTTCCACAGGAGTAGCTTTTTCATAGTTATCACACATTTTGTTATTTTCCCCATACGTACATGACAGGTGAAAAAATCACAACATTAAAAAAAAAACGACGTGTTTTCCTATATAATGCCTAATTTGCATATTTAAACATACAATTTCAGAAAACTTGTAATTCAATAAATCATTGTCTTCATGTAAGTAATCAACTGGGGAAGTTTCATTATGATAACTATTTTCACCTGTCATGTCTCGGGTCTAATGGACTGGCTGAGACTTCACCTTGCGTGACGGACAAACTTACTACAACTAGCTTGAACTTCGAGGCACATGCTGAAGCTCAAGCTCCATGTAGTTACTTACCGCTGCGCTCAGCACGGTGCATTGGTTTCAGAGCAGTCACATGTGTAGGTATAGGGTTGTTTGCAAGGCCCCCTGGACTCACATGGACCCAAGGCTGCTGCCTATAGAGGCTACTGTACTTAGAGTTAAAAGCTCATCTACCACAGGGCCATGCTCCGATTCATCATCATGAAGCAAGCTGATGAGTATAGCCTACAAGCAAACGTCAGGGTGGGCCTGTTTTCATGCTGGCTTCTGCAATCATTTCTGTAAAGAAGAGGATAGGACATTGGGCTGTCAACTGGCAAAAACACATTTCTGCTCGATGTATTGCATTTAATAATGTTACAAAAAGTAATGTGAAATAAAAATGTATTTCATGTCTCAGCCTCTAACTGACTTTGGACAGGTGAAAAGCTACAGCTAAACTATTGCAGAGTGAACCATTCTTATTTTACCTGGTTTACACTTTCTGATAGTTCTACTTGAATGTTGTCAGATATGACGAAATAATGACATGTAGCCTATATACCGGACCAGTATATGAATCCCGCCAGTGTTTCAGTACAACGAGCAATCATCAATAACAGCACGCTCGGGCATGGATGTAGGCCTACTGTACGCTTGAGGGTGGTTAAAAAAGGCTATAATAAAGATACTGGGATTTGTCCGGGATGGCACGGGATGTGGAACTGTTTCAGACAATGTAGGTTGCACAGGTTCAATGGACATAAAACAATGAGCTGTAGCCATACCTGTAAATTTGCATATATTTTTTACAATCGATTAACCCTTTAAGACCTGGAGAAGCATCTGTGTCATTTTTCTTTATTTGAGCTAACAAAGCATTATTTTACACTTTGGCTATTCAAAAATAGCACATATACAATAGCGCGGCACTGAGTGCCGCGCTATGAGCTTGTAGATCTGCTATTTTTGAGAAATCGTAAGCTGCCATTTCTGTATCGTTGCTGTCAGGCAAAAAACGTAATAAATTAATGTCCTAGTTAGTCATACTACAGTGTGACGCAAAAGTAGCAGAAATAGCAGATCGACAAGCTCAAAACGAGTTGTCGACCTGCTATTTTTGCTACTTTTGAATTTGAATCCTGAAAAGTAACAGTTTTGGACATATGAGGTGTCCACCCGACAGCAACGATATATAACATGCCTTGAAAGTTGACAGGAACTTGACAGTAAGTAGTAGTAGAAGCTATAGTGTCAGTCAGTCACTAGACTGAGAGAACGAGAGCAATCCATGGTCTCGAAGGGCGGATCCAAACCCAGGCGCCCGGAGCAGCTGCGTCCTCCGATTGCTTCACCAATCTATGTCCCCGCCTCCCCTCCCCCCCCCGGTCTGTGCACGGAGTAGGCTGACGTCACCAAATTTAGAGCGACGCCCCTCTGCACTCTGGTTGGTTAGGAGTTAACAAGGTCCTAAGACCATCGTTCCTGCACCGTTCGCCCAGACTTTTTTCTTTTGTCACTGACAATCGACAGATCTGTGAGCTGTATAGACTTAATGCTAGTTCACTGGCTCACGCCTACGTTGTTCAATCTGACAATGGAAGGAAATCTACTCAAAAAAACAAGACAAAACCTGCACTCACACTCACACACACACACAGTGTGTACGGTATATGTGAGCAGAACAAACACACTCTCAGCCGTCGTTCAGGCCTACAGATCAAATCCTACAGCTTATGTAAGACAAAATGTCATATTGACTTTAGCTGCAGCATAAAAAATATCACACTCCCCCACAGACCCTGTTAAACAAGCTGAAGAGGATGCAGGTGAACCCCCTACATAACATATAACATAATATATAATGGTACCATGCATGCATTTCTCATAGAGAGACAACCGCAGGTTCAAGTTAAGTCAACTTTCTCTGACATTAAGGTTACAAGTACCTCAAGGATACAGTACTAAGGCTCTCCTCTCCCCTTCTTTTTCACATTAAAAAATAATTGTAGAAAAGAAGTACACAAACAACTAGCTACCTTATCAAGTTTTCCGGTAATACAGTAGGCCATATAGCCCGTTTATGGACCAAAGATTCACTCATTGCTATTGTATGAATCAAGAGTCAGAGGAAGAGTTTGTGCAGTGGCGGTGTGATGGGTACAACCTGATGTTAAACATTAACCACATGAACCCTCATCTCCATATTCTGGGCATGTCATAAAAAGGCATACATTACACATGAAAACAGCCGATCTACAAGCTCACAATGCATGATGCTCCACAACACGACACGTTGTTGTGAGCTTGTAGATCGTCTATTTTAGGCAAAGAGATGTGGTGTAGACTAGAGGCAAAAAAAGAGTGGACCAACCCCCTGGGGGCCGGGCCACTCAGGTCAAATGATTATATAGGGTTTAAGTGCTTAAAGAAAATAAAGCTCTAATCAATGAGGGAGCGCATACATACACACACACACACACACACACACACACACACACACACACACGCTCTTAAAAGGTAGAGCTTCTTTTTGTTACGGAAATCAAAATAGCTTAACATTCCCATAAAAATCAATGCTCGAGTGTATGTTCAGTACAAGGGCTCTCCCTGTCCCTCGTCTCTCCA
The DNA here is from genome assembly GCF_963454915.1 of Gymnoscopelus microlampas. Taxonomy (NCBI): domain Eukaryota; kingdom Metazoa; phylum Chordata; class Actinopteri; order Myctophiformes; family Myctophidae; genus Gymnoscopelus; species Gymnoscopelus microlampas. The sequence goes on from NC_139951.1 coordinate 12,640,759, forward strand.
GCTCTTTAGTAAACATAAAATACATGTTCAGGTCAGGATATCAATTTCATCCAATCAGGAGAGAGCTACTCATACCTGCAGGACACGTACGTATGGGATAATCAAGTGAAATTGAATACAATTGAAAGTGATAAATGGGTTCTCTCTACTGACTGGATGAAATTCGCAACCCACCCGGAAAATGGATTTCCTGTTCATCAAAGAAAATACTAGGGGTCTCCCCGTCTGGAGAGACGGGGAGACCCCTGTTACGCAACAATGAATGAGTGCTATCAGAATAGAGCAGTGGTTCTCAAAAGTGGGGTCCAGGGGGACCCACAGGGTTCCTTGAGGGGGTTCCAAATGGACCCTTATACAGGTCTGTATAACTCTGTGAGTGTTGCAAATGGAACCAAATGGACCCGGTCCATTTGGTTCCATTTGCAACACTCTCGGAGCATATGCGGGCTCCTTGAAATTGGAAAAGTTTGAGAACCGCTGGAATAGAGGTTTAACTTTTTTCACACACGCAGGCGCACACACACACACACACACACACACACACACACACACACACACACACACACACACACACACACACGACTTGTTATAACGAAACAAAACAAAAATCACGTACACTACCTTTATCCTAATGAACACACCATATGACATAATATAGACCAAATATAATTTGCCCACACAGATGTTCTAGCGATCTAGAGATACTGCTCATTTCCACCTACTGGGGGCTCTTGGGGTAGAAGGGCAGGGTGACATGGCTGAGCTCGGTGATGTCGAAGGCGGTGGGCTCGCCGGAGATGGCCTGCCGCTTGGTCCGGTGCTGGTCCTGATGCTGCGGCTGATGCTGCTGATGCTGCTGCTGCTGCTGCTGAGGCTGCTGCTGCTGCTGTGGCTGGAGCAAGATGCTCTGCCGGTGCACCTGCACCTGCTGGGCGGCGGCGGTGGCGGGTCGGATGACGGAGCGGTACTTGTCCAGCTCGTTCTGCAGCCGCTGGATGAGCTCGTCCTTCTGGTCCAGCTCCAGCTCCAGCTCGTCTATGAGCGCGTCGCGCTGCCTCAGCTCCTCGATCTTCTCCTGCAGCGCGTACTGCAGGTCCCTCAGCGTTCCCATGCTTCCCAACGGCTGTGATGTTGTTGTTGTTTTTTTTAAGTTTGAAACTAATATGCTAAGTAAGTGCTGCTGGAGGGCTGACGGTAGGTGTGGCGCTCCACCTCAGCAATCCATCTCCCAGGGGTCTAGCGCATGGTACCTGGGGACAGACTCCCGAGTTATCGGCTGATATGATGACAATAAGCCTCTCCAGGGCTATTTACTCGAAACTAAAATAATAACAAGCAAATTCCTTGTGGTTCAAAGAAAGGGGGGGGGGGGCGGGGGGGAGTAAACGTCAATTTAAAAATCTATGCGAAAGTTGGGAAATTTCTGGAGTTCAAAAAACTTCAGGGAGTGTTGTTGTTTTGAGAAGTTCGTCAGAGGCGTCAAGATCATCACTGAAGCGAAATAAAGACTAAAGAATGAGAAATATATCCAACACACCGGTATATCCGCTGGAATATGCCTCTGTTTTGTTCGTTTTGTTAGTTTGTTTTGTCCGCGACGTTCCAGACAGAGAAAAACGGGCAGAATGATAATCCTCCACTCCGTTCCGTGTCTTCAACAGGTGTGTTGATGAGACGCAGCAGCTCGCGCAGAGTCCGGCGCGAGACACACACTGAACTCATCCATCCGTCCGTGAGTCCATCCATCCATCCATCCAGCATCCATCCATCCATGCACGCGCCAAGGAAAGTTCTACTAGTATCCACGACAACAACACAGCAACGGACGCGGGAATGTCGGTCCGTTTGAAGTCAACAGTTGTCGGTTGTTTCGTTGTTTTCAACAAGAAAAATAACTATCTCTCCACTCCTCCCTCTCTATCTTTTAAAAGTCTCTCTCTCTCTTTTTCTCTCCCCTCATTCACTCCCACTTCTTTCTCTCTCTTTCTTTCTCTCTCTCTCTCTCTCTCTCTCTCTCTCTCTCTCTCTCTCTCCCCCTATCTCTCTCTCTCTCTCATTTAAAGTCGGGAGTTTTCACGCCATGCTCTCTGGCTGACGGTTATCGTTCATTTCCTCCATCCTCATGTCTCGCGTCTGGTCTCGTGCGTCAATAAAACATCCACACGACCGTGACGGCGCGCGCGCGCGCACACACACACACGCACGCACGCACGCACGCACGCTATGTACATCGACGTGTATCCAATCCTTAATATGAGTCTAACCGACTGTGACGTGTTGTGTGACCAATCAGGTTCACCTGTGTGTGTGTGTGTGTGTGTGTGTGTGTGTGTGTGTGTGTGTGTGTGTGTGTGTGTGTGTGTGTGTGTGTGTGTGTGTGTGTGTGTGTGTGTGTGTGTGTGCGCGTGCGTGCGTGCGTGGTGGAATGCACCTGCCTGGTGGAACTGAACAGAGCAATGGTAATAGTAATAGCCTATAATCATCCCTCACACAGAGAGAGGAGAGGAGAGGAGAGGGAAAAGCAGCAGAGCAGATGAGGAGAACAGAAGCTGGGGGCCACCGTCAGCCTAACCTCGGATCCCAGATTGGAGTGCTGGCCACGTGTCAGCCAGACAGAAATCACACCCCAGCCTATTTCATTAATCTTCCATTTATGCCCCCACCGATCACACGTGTGGTGATGTGATTTGTGAGGCATGAACGGCAAGAACACATTTATTCTTTCTGATTGCAACCCACACATTTCTTATGTTCAACAGGTTAGGAATAATAATGGTAATGCACCTTTTAATTTAACCACACCACAATTGTAGATGGACACACCTCTAATAGTCTATTGGAGATATTTCTGGCACCCCAATCTACTCTGTAAAATCCCCTGGAACTTATTCAAGTACCCCTGGGGGTCCCCGGACCAAACTATGTATTCCTTGATTGTTCTCTAATTGTATTTACTTGTACATGTAATAATGGAACATGGAAACAGTACAATATGCAGATTTTAAAACAGCATTTTTATATGAGTTAGCTTCTTTATAGCAGCCAGTTAACTCCTAAAACCAGAATACCAAAATACACCATAATTCTTAACCAATGCGGCCTTATACTGTACATGTTTACCCTGTAAGTGTTTGGTGTAAATATGACCACTGGTCTATGCCACCCTCTTCAGGTTGATTCTTGTCATTACAATGAACTTGACTTTACAACTTAGAATAGAATAGAAAAATACAACAGAATAGAACTGATTTGCTGCGGTGATTTAATTAAAAACACCACAATAAGCTCCCAGTTAATTGCTCATGGTGAACTGATAAGCATTACATTAATCTACAACGGTAATGATTACATTGATGAACAATTAGGCTACAGCAAACACAACTATGGAATAATGTTCAGTTAACACTGACAGTTGATGATAATGATGTTTTATTATGCCTTCATATAGAAGAAATATTGCAAAACCAATGAATACAGTGTATCAACCAACTGTACTGTATATCACTGTTTCCCAAACAGTGGGTCGGGACCCAGGACCCATCTTTGGGTCGTGGACCAATTTCTATGGGTCGCAAGTAAATATCTCCTTTTTTCCCTTTCCTACGTTTAAAAAAAGAAATACATATACTGTATATATTTTAAAAAAAAATACGTCTAAACAAAAAGGAGTGGAGATGAGAGGAGAGGAGATACAGTACAAATTGTCTAAAATTGAATCAGTCACTCACAGGAGAAGGTGTGATAACACAGATAAAAATACAGTGAACACACACACACACACACATTAATTTGGTTGCTGTATACTTAATGAATCAAACCTACAAAGTGACTGAATAACTAAGTGCTTGTGTGCGTGTGTGTGTGTGTGTGTGTGTGTGTGTGTGTGTGTGTGTGTGTGTGTGTGTGTGTGTCATAAGGCTCTTGACAGCGCATGCAGAGGCCTCAGCTTGTTATCTTTACAGCTCACACAAAAGACTCAGCACACACACACACACACACACACACACACACACACGCGCGCGCACGCGCTAGCTCTTTCAATGCCTCACTCTCTCAATGCTCTTATCAGACATTCATGAGTGCACATTGAAAACATACGCCTGTGTGTGTGTGTGTGTGTGTGTGTGTGTGTGTGTGTGTGTGTGTGTGTGTGTGTGTGTGTGTGTGCGTGCGTGCGTGCGTGCGTGCGTGCGTGCGTGCGTGCGTGCGTGCGTGCGTGCGTGCGTGCGTGCGTGCGTGCGTGCGTGCGTGTTTGTGTAAATTGCACATGCAGTGTCTTCATTTATTCAGCGTAAACATTATTAAATTATTAATTAATATATATTACAGCAGACTGGGAGAGCATGCATCCATTTGCATTCACATGAACTAGAAAAATACATGCATGATTAATTTAAATGAATAGTACCCAATTTAATATATCAGATAGAAGCATATTATTATTATTATTATTATTATTATTATTATTATTATTATTATTATTATTGTTGTTGTTGTTTCCCTGGCCATCCCTTATGGCCAGCCCTTACGGTCACACCGCAAGATGTTGAGCACAATTATACTGTCTACATTACCCAAAAGGAAATGCATGTTCAGTCTGAACAGAAGTAGGGATAAATTGTTCCCATTGGTGATAAAAAAAATGCAGAGGCCCCCACCTCCTAGCAAATGGAACCCTGTACACATGGACGTGGGAGATTCAGCAGATTAAATCAATAAAGCATCACCTGTCACCTGAATGCTTAGCCGCGTTGTTTCTTATTAATATTCCCCGTAAGAACCGGCACACAATGTTCCCTTCATGTGTCTTTCTTTATTTACAAGTAGTATTACATTTCACTGACGGCTAATTACACAGACTAATCAAATATGTATAGCTTACAGCTGTTACAGTTTAAGATTGATCTTAGAAAACACATACAGTACATGTGGCGGTAGTGCCTACGCATAAAGATAAGAGAGCAAGGAAATTACTTTCAGGTGTGTTGTAATTAATACATTTTAGTTGTGGTTAGGCATGGGTTAAATTGATTCACTTTAGTTAAGGCTGGACACTGTTAGTATTATTATGTTTAGTCTTGGGCTTGGTGTGTTTAAGGTTAGGGTAAGTTCAGGGTACGGCTCTCACCATGGAGCTGGGTCGGAAAATGTGGGCTTAGGGTTAGTTGCAGTTTGGAAAAACAGATCTTTAATCACTTTCTATCTGGTGTCCCTATTTTGGGCATGTCATTATAGGCGAACATTCTGCAAAAAATAGCAGATCTATACAGTAAGCCCGCTTGTGCTTGCAGATTAAGTTGCATTATATCTATATACTGTACCAATGTGTTGAGGTATTGTGATTTGTGCAATTGGAGTTTAGGCACTAGCCAACAGGGCTAGTACGGTGACATTTCCTGACACGATATTGATAATATTCTATTTTAAAAAGCCAAATCGTGCTTTAAAATGATAAACTACAGCATACTGTACGTATAGAGGATACAGTTTGTCCTACAGCATAAATAAAAACACTATCAGAAGGTCAGCAGACAGGCTGTCTGCCAGCTGTCACAAAGTTATCTCATGCAAAAGAAAGAATGCAGTCACACACTCTAGCCCCGACGCAAAGTTTATTTAATATCAAAATAAAGCCAACGTTTCAGCAGGGTTACGGGGTAAACAAACTTTGCATTTAGAGTATGCGGTGGCATTCTTTCTATTTCAGTAGATTTCTACAGCCTGGCCTGCACCTCAGTAGAAGGTGTGTGTTTATTTTAAGTTACAAAGTGATCTTCTTTGTTGGAGCAGGACAGGACAGAAATGTGAATCAAAAGACGCCTCTAGCTGCGGCCCCCTCTAGCTAGCCTCTAGCTGGCTTTATTGCAAAATGGCTTAAAAGACAGAAAAGAAAAGAACGAAATTAGCCAAGCAACAGTACAAGCTCACAATGAGTTGTGAGATTGTATCAGCTACTTAACGCTAATTTAGAACATTTTCCCAAAAGCACACCCAAACCCCCCGCCCCTGAGGGGCCACGCCCCCCACTTTGAAAACCCCTGCTCCAGGCAGCAGGTGAGTTGATGTTCTCAAGTACTGTGAGAAATGAGTTAAATGTATTGATTTATTAATGACTCCACTCTGTGTCATGCCTAAAAGAGTTGTTAGCTGGCCCTTATATGGTCTAAAATCACTGTAAACCACGGCCTCTTATGGGGCTTATCGCTTAAACCTAAGAAGGTCATGACAAAGTGCTTACACGCACGCACACACACACACACACACACACACACACACACACACACACACACACACACACACACACACACACACACACACACACACACACACACACACACACACACACACACACACACACACACACACACACACACAATCACCCACCCACTCACTCACTCACTGAAAATCTTGAGTGCCATGCATGGGTGAAGTGCATCATCTCATGCTAGCTTTGTGTGTAATGGCTGCATTTACAAAAGTATTTCTGTATTGTTTATTTAGGGGCCACAAACCAACAGCAAGAGCGAAACATGTATCTTAACCAATTAAACCCTATTCTGGGCAGGTCATATTAGTTGAAAATTCGCCCGAAAATAGCTGATCTATAAGCACACAACGTGTCACAATGCAACACGTTCTGTACTTGTAGATTGGCTATTTTCAGCACAGAGATTTGTTGGAGGCAAAAAAGGAGGGGGCCTGGGATAGACCCCTGGACCCCCCCGGTAAATGAATTACTGTAGGCTATATATGGTTTAAGTGGTTAAATTATTCTTGACTTTGACCTTGACCTTTGACCAGACGCTAAGTTATCACAGATCTAACGTGAAGTTCTTTGCCCTTGAGACATAGCCAGGCAGGCAGGCAGGCAGGCAGGCAGACAGGCAGGCAGGCAGGCAGACAGACAGACAGACAGACAGGGAGGCAGACAGACAGACAGACAGACAGACAGACAGACAGACAGACTCAATTCACTAGTTTTACGATCACTTCATGGCTCAAATGATGATGATGATGATGATGATAATGATAATGATGATGATGATGATAAATGTAATAATAATAATAATAATGAGTGCAGAATGCAGATGGCTAGTTGCATATATGGCTAAGTCTATTCATTTTATTTGATTTAGTATTAGTTATTAATGTCTTATGTGCATCCCTACTCTTACCTGTACCTATTATTATTCTTGTCTTCTTTTGCTGCTATATGACACCCGAATTTACCCACAGTGATCAATACAGATCTGTCTGTCTGTCTGTCTGTCTGTCTGTCTGTCTGTCTGTCTGTCTGTCTGTCTGTCTGTCTATAACTTGGTTCCTATAAATCTGTAGCCTGGTGAAACAAAATGTGTGTCGCAAGCTTCTTCCATTTGACAAAGTCAGGTTAATACATCTGAGCATCACATTACATTACACAGTACGTACCTCTCAGTCTTGGAGTATTTCCTCAGGGCTGCAGAGTCCTCCGTGCACCGGGAAGCCTGGACCGGTTCGGCCGAGATGCCCTGCCCTCTGATCCGGACCCGGGGTCCACTGGGGGGTCCGCTGGGGGTCCCACTGGTCCGGTCCACGTGAGGAAGAACCGACTGACACTTGTGCAGCCTCCGTTTCAACTCCTGTATCTCCTCGTCCTTCTCCTGCAGTCTTACCTCCAATGGTGTAAAGTATCTTAAGTACATTTACTCAAGTACTGTACTTATAATTCATATTTTGAAGTACTTTTACTTTACTGGAGTATGTCCAATTTTTACTTTACTCCACTACATCTCAAAGGCAAATATTGTACTTTCTACTCCACAATTATTTGACAACTTTAGTTACTAGTTACTTTGTAGATGTTGATTATTATTACAAAACATACATTAACCACTTCAGCCCTATATACATTTTAGCCATTGGCATTGTGAGCTTGTAGATCAGATTTTTCCACTTTTTCTTACCTCCATGTCTCTGATCCGCACGTCCTTCATCAGTAACAGCATGGACAGGTCCTCCTCCACACCAGATGTCATACTGTCAAATAAAGAATATAGCCTATAAGCAGAAAAAGACCCAAAATATCTTTAAAAAATATATATAATAATAATAATCAAGGCTACAAGGTCCGGAGCAAAAATGATACGATCAAATCGGAGTAAAAGAGCGAATATGAAACATAAATCCTTAAAAAGGCTCCCGGCAAACTTTAATTCTCTGATCTTCAAAAAGAGGAAGAATTGTTGAGAAATGAAAGCGAAAGGTTGTCCCAACACGTAGGCAACGGTAGGACTACTAGTATTCCGTTTAATTGATCAATTTATTGTTTTGATCAATAACTCGGGTGACGTGATTCAGCCTATAGCAGCCGCTCCGCTCGAAGAACATGTAGCTGAAGCTTACAGAGAGAGAGAGAGAGAGAGAGAGAGAGAGAGAGAGCAAGCGAGCGATCGAGAGAGAAAGAGAGAGAGCTTGTGTGTGTGTGTGTGTGTGTGTGTGTGTGTGTGTGTGTGTGTGTGTGTGTGTGTGTGTGTGTGTGTGCGCGCGCGTGTGCGTGTGTGCTGCGTGCATTCGTGTAGTCTTTACACGCAAGTAGCCTACTTTTAAAAAGTCTTTAATAAGCAAATATTACTTCCTGCCTTCAACTATCAATGTATAATTCATAGGTTTAGGCTACCATGAAAATGTCTCAATGTCTCTCTCTCTCTCTCTCTCTCTCTCTCTCTCTCTCTCTCTCTCTCTCTCCATTTTTTTATTGGGCTTTATTGCATGGGGAAAATTGCCTATCCACACTGTAAATATTAAAGATGTCTGCTCTGTTTGTATACTCTGTAGGTCTATTGAGATCACACAGTGCAGATGATTGACACACACACACACACACACACACACACACACACACACACACACACACACACACACACACACACACACACACACACACACACACACTACAAGCTAGGCGTTGTGAGATCTTGTGAGAGCTTGTAGATCTGCTATTTTCACAATTTTGCCTCTTTCTTTTATTATGATTTGACAATTTGGCCAATGTTTGACCAGTTTTTATAGTATAGTTTGTTGATTACTTTGGATGCAGTAATGGTTCGTTCTTTTCTTTTCTTTCTTTTTGAGGTATTAAATAGGTCAAGTCCTTAAAGTGTCACTTTACTGTCGACTGGGGACCCCCCCCCCCCCCAAAACCATCTGGGGACCCCCCTGGGTCCCGACCCACAGATTGAGAACCACTGTCATAGAAGGTCTGCATTATTGTCTCCGCCAGGCCGAAAGGCATGGCGAGAGAGTATGTTTTGCACCCTGTCCGTCCGTCCGTGTGTCCTGTCCGTCCGTTAGCAGCTAATCTCCGGCACCGTTGGTTGTTTTATATTACTTCCTAATTTTATCCAAACATCATGCAAATTGGTACACAGTATCTCTATAGTCATTTGATCAACACGGATCTGTCCGATTTCCCATATTCAATCCTCATTGGCTAAGGTTGGCT
>NC_139951.1:12655242-12692742 GCF_963454915.1 Gymnoscopelus microlampas
ATTTATGTCATTTTTGTGACAGATAGATAAAGTTATCTTGAATCTTGAAGCTGTCGACGTCCACTTCCTGTTAGCTTCCTGTCTAGGCTAACGGCGACAACACACATGATGGATGGAGCGGCTGCATTTAGAAACAGCAACAACATTCAAAGCGTTCCCACGCTGACGTCAACACTATGTTTCTGGAAACCGTGACGAATATATATATATATATATCATTTTATGTTTTATTAGTTGTTAGGAACATGATGACTAAATGAAAATGAAGCTATGAAAACACTCATGGACACAAAGAACATGAACCATCATAATGGCATTCAAAAGACAGATGCTCTGCCTCCTCTCTCTCTCTCTCTCTCTCTCTCTCTCTCTCTCTCTCTCTCTCTCTCTCTCTCTCTCTCTCTCTCTCTCTCTCTCTCTCTCTCTCTCTCTCTCTCTCTCTCTCTCTCTCTCTCTCTCTCTCTCTCTCTCTCTCTCTCTCTCTCTCTCTCTCTCTCTCTCTCTCTGTACCCTCCTCACAGGCAGCTCTCTCCCTCTCCCACACACACACACACACACACACACACACACACACACACACACACACACACACACACACACACACACACACACACACACACACACACACACGGTAAAGGATCGGTAGGGAATTCTGTAATGTAAATATGCATAGAAAAACTATTCATACGAACACAAATTATTCATAGAGTATGATTGAAATTAATTATTAACAATTGATCCAAACAGGACAAACTATATTTCATGGCCCACAGAATTCTTCAACTTTCTACTGTTGGTCATTGGAGCTGACCAGTACAACCACAGTCTTCTACTGTTGGTCACTGGGAGCTGACCAGTACAACTACAGCAATAGTATTATTGGTGTGGTTCCTCACCAACATTAAAAAACAAATCAGCATTGAGCTGGGAAGGAGAACACTACTTCGTCAGAAGCTCAGACTCAGTTTTAACACACATATGAAAAAACATATAACACCTTCACATGTGTTTTTTCCCGTTCAAATCTGAGGCTGAGCCAATCAAACAAAGCTGTGGGGAAATGTACTGGAACAGGAACATGAACTGGAACATCTTTAATTGAACAAGATGCCATCCCATGCCTGACACCTAATAGGTATTAAATGGTACGCAAAAGGTCTTTTAAGTGGGCGTGTCATTTCTTCATTGGAATAAAGTGACCCATACAGGTCTCCAAAACCCACATGACGGAGACACAGGACATCAAGTTGGCCGGTCTTGGTTTTCCATTGTCTTTGACATAGCCTATTCCCATTTTCTGACCGGTGAACAGGTGAAGAGGCCACGATACCAGCACTGACCACCAGGAGGTGGAAATACTTCCACTGGAACAGCTGTGATTGTCAGAAAACATTAGAACTCTGTAGTAGCACATTGAAAAAACGAATGAAATAAAATCCAAGTGTGTGTGTGTAGGGGCGTGCGTGCGTGCGTGCGTGCGTGCGTGCGTGCGTGCGTGCGTGCGTGCGTGTTCTCTCATACAAAACAGAAACATGTCAACAGGACAGAAAGAGGAGTGATAAACATAAGGTAAGACAGGAAATAAAGCTAATGAAAGGAGAGAAAGAGAGAGATAGAGATAGAGAGAGCTCTGTTAATTTAACTCTGAGAGTGTACAAATAGAGCCAAATGGAAATGGAAATAGGGTCCATTTGATTCCATGTGAGTTACAAACTGTACAAATGAACACTGAAGATTTTACAGTGTATCTTTGTACTAGCATTTGTATTTACTCTAATACTGTGTGTGTGTGTGTGCGTGTGCATGCGTGCGTGCGTGCGTGTGTGCACGTGCACGTGCGTGTTTGTGTGTGCACGTGCGTGTTCGTGCGTATGTTTGCGCTCACTCCAATATTGTATTATGTTTCCATAAGTTTTGAAATAACAGAGAAACAGTGTTTGTTAAGAAAATTGTTAAACTAGTAACAACACAGGCTATTAATGCAATCTTTCTCTCTATCTCTCTATTACACACACACACACACACACACACACACACACACACACACACACACACACACACACGTATTAATGTGTGTGTGGGTGACTACCTGCAAGTCGACCTCCCTGTCCAAGTTTATCTAAGCTTGTGTGTGTATGTGCGTGCGGCGTGTGAGTGTGAATTTGTGTTCTCTCTCTCTCTCTCTCTCTCTGCAGGGAGATAACTGGGTTAATCATTAACGACCGGTGGCTCGTAAAGCTAACACCAGGACACTGAACCTTTGGAGTTTGATATGATGTGATCACACACACTCACACACACACACGCAGAGGGACTGTGGCCCCCAGTGACACGTCAACACACACACACACACACACACACACACACACACACACACACACACACACACACACACACACACACACACACACACACACACACACACACACACACACACACACACACACACACACACACACACACACACACACACACAGCACTCTCTCACAGACACAGGAGGCCTCAGAATGACACAGTACTGATCGGAGTGAGGTGATCTCTGAAATTGCTCAGGTAGGATTTCAATACTTTTCCTCTTTCTGACATGTTTTACTGGGAGTCATCGTGCAGCATGTACTTCATTACAGAGATTGAACAGAGACAGTATAGACTACTTTACACAGAGAGCTGAAACAGAATATATTGTTGCTGTCGGGCAGAAACCTTGTATCTCCATATTTGTTTTGTAAATGAACGCTCTACTTCGTCATGCAAGAGTGTCGGACAAAAGCGCAGTGAAAATAGAAGATCTACAAGCTCACAACTTGTCCTAACATTACACGTTGAGCTGAGACAGAGACAGTATACTTTATACAGAGAGCTGAGATATAGTCAGTATATTTCATTCAGAGCTGAAATAGAGAGAGAATACTTCATAGAGCGCCGAAACAGAGTCTGCTTTGATGGTAGAATGCTATCTTATGCTGCAGTGGTTCTCAAACATTTTCGTGTCAAGGACCCCCCAGTTTGGCGGGCATCAACCCACGGACCCCCATAACTCTGAGAGTTCACGAATGGGCCGAAGATTCGTGAACTCTCAGAGTTACAGACCTGGAAGAGTCCATTTTGTTTTTAACTATCAATAATTTAGCTTTGTTGGATCCCCTGGAACCCTCTCAAGGGCCTCCCGGGGGTCCCCGGACCCCATTTCGAGAACCACTGTTGCACTGAACTGTCACCATGAAGCTGACATGGAGAGAGTTGAGAATAGAGAGAGCAGTGTAACGTAAATGTACAATTTGGGCATTTATCAGACGCTCTTATCCAGAGCGACTTACAATATGCAAGGTAAACATAAAATGGCCCAGTGTGGTGCCCCGGTAAACTAGGTTCACACCACGGGTAAACCAAGAACCTATAGCATCAGTCTCTAACCAATTTAACATCAAATAATAATCATGAAACTATTAGGATACCAGGTAAACAATGAACCTGCTAGCATCTGTCTAAATGACATGCTATCTTAAATTACATGTTTAACCTTTGCATAATAAGTCTGTATGGTCTGCATTGGTCGTCAAAACTGTTTGCTTTGGCTCTAGAAGCCATATTTCTTTAAAAGGGGGGCACGAGGTGCTGTTCGTGTTTCTTCTTATCATCTGTTTGTGAGCCAGTTTAGTATAATTGAGTGCACAGTTTCTGCATTTCGGGGGTTTGGACTTCCTTTCATTATCTAAAACTGCAGTCAAGCTATTGAATTCATGAGCGTTGGCGTTTGGCTGTGCATGTATTGGGGTAATGATTGTAGATAGCGGTAAAGACCTCTGTGTCGAATGCACGGTTGTATCTTGTAGTTTGAATGGACTTTTGTACAGTTGGAAGCACACCTGGGACAGCCAGTAAAGCCGCATGCATTTATAGTCGGTAGTGAGGCGGTGTCGCTTCTCAAAAAAAGAACACCTCTATAAGCCGCGTCGAGATGAGACAAACGACAGCATCCTGCTACAGCCGTTAAGCTTTTAAGCCTTAAAAAAAGACAACAACACGGGGCGTTGTTGTCTAATAGAGACAGATTTAGTTGTCCCTGAAAATTCGCATTCTCAAATGTGTGACCGGATTAAAGTAAGGCTCTTAACCTGTTGTTAGAAGCATTGTTCCTGGTCAGATACTATCGATGGCGCCGTTTGAGCAGTGTTGGAAAAAGTACTCAAATGTTTCACTTAAGTAAAAGTATCAATACTGCAATGTAGAAGTACTCTGTTACAAGTACAAGTCCGGAATTCAAAATGGACTTGAGTAAAAGTACATAAGTATTGGTATCAAAATGTACTTAAAGTACCAAAAGTAAAAGTGATATGTTTGAAAACAGCAGATCTGCAACGCGTTGTGAGCTTGTAGATCGGCTATTTTCAAATAGCTGGTATAAAATAGGGCTTAAGTGGTTAATGTATGCTGTATAATGTAATATATTTATATCTGCAAAGTAACTCGTAACTAAAGTTTTCAAATAATTGTAGTCGAGTAAAAGTCAAATATTTGCCTCTGAGATGTTGTGGAGAAGAAGCAAAAGTATAGACAATTGGAAACACTCAGAATTGTACTTAGGTACAGTACTTGAGTAAATGTACTTAGTTACTTTACACGACTGCGTCATATCATTTGGTAGGTCACCAATTTCACAGACCGGGCATATCTGTTTTCAGTCTGCAGCCAACGTTTTGGCTATTCAGCAGCCACAAGGTTGCTCATCCATCCATACTCTCATTATCCATGCCAGACAGTGTCTCAATATCCTATCAGTGTGAACAGAAGAACAACAACAACAACAAAACTGTTTTCAATAGTTTGTTGACAAATGCAATGGATTCAGCTGGTCTGTGTGTACAGAAACTGCATAGGTCTAATAACCAATGGTGTAAAGTAACTAAGTAGTACCACATTTACTCAAGAACTGTACTTAAGTACAATCTGGAGGTATTTGTATTGCCAATTTTCAATACTTTTACTTCTACTCTACTACTACATCTCTGAGGAAAATATTTTACTCCACTACAATTATTTGAAAACTTTAATTACTAGTTACTTTGCAGATATACATTATTATATTATAAAACATACATTAACCACTTTAGCCCTGTTTTATACATACAGTAGGCTATTTGAAAATAGCCGATCCACAAGCTCACAAGCTTGTGAACTTGTAGATCGTCTATTTTCAAACATTTTAGTATGTTTACTTTATATTTTGATGCCAATACTTTTGTACTTTTACTCAAGTAACATTTTGAACACAGGCCTTTTACTTAACAGAGTATTTCTATATTGCGATATTGATACTTTTACTCCAGTAAAAAAAAATGAGTACTTTTTCCACCACTGCTAATAACCTTGGAGCTGATTTTACTACTTGAAATGTCAAATTATGAGGTGTCCTGAAAAGAAATCCATTGTGTCTGACTAGACACAGACGAACCACAGATCACTTGAGCATACGTAATGCTCCTCTGAACTTTACAGTGGAACCAAACAAGAATGTTTCTTGTTTGCGCAAACGAGACCTGAATATCGGATAGGGGGACGTTGGCCCCCCAAAAAAGGTTGAGAGCCACTGATGTAGAAGTATGCAGGAGATGTCACAAACTGAATTATTACCTGACACATTATCCTTTACTCTCTTTGGAATGAGCTTCCTCTGTGTGTCAGGCATTTCTCAATCTAAACTGTCCTTTAAAAAATGTTACGGAAAAAGCTACAGGCTAGTGATGCACTTTAGATTTGAGTTTTTATGGTTTGATATTTGTCAGGGATTTTAGGTGGTTTTCAGTGGCTCTGTATTTTGAGAGTTCGTGTTCGAGTGGCGTGTAATGTATTGGTGCTATGTTATTTTATTGGACTATTCATTTCTATTTATGTACTGTAGCAGGGCCACATTGTAAATAAGTGTTTCATTTACGCTTGTATGTGTATATCCTGGGTTTAAGTTATATTGTGACTAATTGTATTTCTTTTTACTAAAATCAAATCAAATGAAATTGTGCATACATCACTGCGAAAAACAGAATTTTGGAAAGCGAGAGAGAGGGACTAGACGGGCTGTTAAATGAGCCTGAATGTGTTCAAGAAAAAGTAGATGGATGGAAATATATACATTCTAGACTACCTAAAGGTATTTGGCTTACTAAGTATCCTTAGCAAGTCAAATAGCACGTGAGATAGCGAGATGGGACTGAATGGTTTGGCATGCTACTGTAGGTGTTCTCAGAGTCAACGTGCACGTACATACACACTCCCATACAATCATTTGGACATACATAGGACTGAATGTAAACAGCCCTGTTCTTTGGTGCACTGGTTCCAGTTAACTCCAGTGACATCCTGGCACTGGGAGACGGACTGAACTGAGTGACCCAGTTATCTCAGGTCTTATTTACACTGGCACGACATGAGTTATTTTTTTACCAGGACGACAACAGCGGTTTCCATTGCTACCAGGAGACCCACATTACAACCGGTTTTCTGAAGCGTAATATATAAATGTGTATAAACTAACAATACATGCAAGCTAACAACGAATCACGACGCGTTGTTAGCTTGTGTGTATTGCTAGCATGTACAGCAATCAAAATATAGTGAAAAACAAAAAAAAATAAGAAGTGGGCTTTTGCTCTTAGAAGAAACACACACACACGCACACGCACACGCACACACACACACACACACACACACACACACACACACACACACACACACACACACACACACACACACACACACACACACACACACACACAGTGTTTGTTTACCTGGATGTGTGTACTGTGTTCAGATATCACACTGTGTCCTCCGGTGTACTTTGGTCTGACAGACCAGACACATGCAAGGACCATCTGTCTCTCAGATATAAAAACACTCTAAGCCTTATTGATCAAATCATACACCGACCTATGTACAGTGTACCACTGTCGCTTGATTAATGTCAGTCATTTGCTCATTTCACATGCATGTGGATTTAAAAGTGGTTCGATTTCAAGCATGATAATTAACCCATTAAGACCTGAGGCCGATTCTAAAAGAAAATCTGAAAAACATATGTTGCCACATTTATATGTATTTGGCCGCCAACCCCCATCTCAAAATATTTTGTTCCAGGGACCTCCAAAAGCAAAGATTTGAGTTAAAAATGTTTGTATATATTCAGATTCGCACAACTTTTCATGGTTTTTCACAAATAGCAGATCTACAAGCTCATAGTGTCATATGAGCTTGTATATTGTGACACACACACACACTCATATATATAGCTAAAATCTAAAATCACACTATACTTTCCCGGATTGAATGGGTTAATGTAATGATACGGCACTAAATCAAGTAACGGCAGGTTAATATTGATTAGACAGTGGTCTGGTATTGACTTTACATGACTTGCTAACATGATAATTAAACATAAAGAGAAACAAATAGTTAAGTCGGTGTCTTCTTTTCAATTACTTGTTAACACTGGTTTCCCCTAATTTTAGTTCAAAAGTGTTTTACTTGTTTATCTTAGTTTTTGTCTGCTTTTGGTATTGTGTTGTACTCAACACAGTTTTGTTGTTGTATGTTTGTTTTGTTTTTAAACTTTTATTATGAAAAGCGCTCTATAAACAAACTAAAATGTTATAAAAGGGTAACATGCATGCATGCATACATGCATGCATACATACATGCATATGCATGCATACTGTAGATATTTATTTAGCATTGACTACACAGTAACTAAAATGATCTGATCTTGTTTTGTCAGAGCTAGTGCATTGTCTGGTCTCATTGAATCATAATGGCGCCGCTGTTATCTTGGCCCTAAGTCTGTGCTATTGATTCCCAGTGGAGAGTTCAGATGATTGTAATTATGCTAATATAACGCCGCCTCTATCTCATTGACGTTTAATGGAAACGCTAATAATAGCGTCCGCAACGTATTGGCACAATGGAGTAGCATTCAATATGGTATTTAAATACACAGACCTAGCCTACACTCATAATAAAGCCCTTGGCTTTCATTTAAAGGTGTTGTATGTAAGTGATATGTTTTGGTTAGAAGAAAAATCATTTTGTTATCATTGCTATGTTTGTTCAAGAGGGGTCTCCCCGTATCTCCAGCTCTTTAGTAAACAGAAAATACATTTTGAGGTGGGTCACCAATTTCATCCAATCAGGAAAGAGAACCAATTTATCAGCTTAGATTGTTCCAGAATTTTGTCTGCTCATCATTGCTTTGTTTATGACTTCCAATTCCATGTGTATTATCATGTATCCTGTATATGAGTTCTCCTTGACTGGTAAAAATGTGTTATCCTGACCTAAACCTTTATTTTCGGTTTACTAAAGAGCTGGAGAGATGCGACCCCTGATATTGAACAAACACTGTGTATCATTGTTTACTATGGGAATATAGACCTATAGACCACTTATTTTTTTTAATAAATAAGTAATTTAACTCTGAAGAGTACAAATGGAACCAAATCTCCCTGGAAGGGTCCATTCGGTTCCATATGTACTCTTCGGAGTTCATTTAACAGTGGGGATTTACTGTACACACAGAACTCTCTCACACAAACACAAACACTTGTATGAATTATTGACAGACTAGACTAGTCTAGACTATAGACTAGACTATAGGCTAGAATAGAATAGAATAGAATAAAATAGAATAGAATAGAATAGAATAGAATAGAATATCTATGGCACGAGTGAGTAGGTTTACTGTGGGTACTGTGAGAACTGGTGTACGCTTGCATGTGCCGCCACTCTTTTCCAAGCCATGTTTTAATCACTTGAACCCCGGCATGGTTATTATTGGGGTAACATAGGGCAAAAATTGCCGATTTGCAAGCTCGGTGATTTTTGTCAAAGGCATTTGCTGTAGACGCTGGGGAAAAAAAGTCTGTTTCAGATCAAAGGAACCTCCATGGAGGCCTTTAGACCTTTGCATCCATCCATGTGATTCAGTAATGCTGCGTGTTGAGAAACAGGCCAGGCTTACATACATACAGTCAGTAGATAGGAGGACCAGGGAGCATTATTCAGTACGAGGGTCCAACAAGATACCGAAGGGATTTCTTTTGAAGGCCCGCGTGCTGATAGGTTTAAACTATAGATATTCAAGCCAGACTCTATCTCGTCCACAATCTGTGAATGCTATCGCTACAGAGAGTCTGTATTTCTGCCCGGTCAGAGTTGAGAACAGGAAGTCGCTGTCCTGCTTTGGGTTTTAAAATGTTCTAGAACAGTGGTTCTCGACCCCCCAAAAGCATCATACTGGGACCCCCCACCCCACCCCACCCTGACAAACACCTGGAATTGTAGGAGTTGGGACATTACATTTTTACTCGGTTCCACAGATAAATATTGTGAAAATAGCCGATCTAGCATGTAGAACAACGATGTTCAAAATGTTTTTGTTGTTGTTGTTCAACTTCTTTCTTAGGTAATATTTGACAATTTGGCCAATGTATGCACCTATACTGTACGTTGGTTTGTTTACTGTTGAGTGAGAAACCCCCCCTGGGGGTCCCAACCCACAGTTTGAGAACCACCTTGAAGGGTATGGGTTCTGTAGCTAAGTTTCATTTCTATGGGAGAACACTGAAGTGAAGTGAAGTGAAGTGAAAAGCACTATTTCTTTTTACTTAAGTAAAAGTATCAATACTGCAATGTAGAAACACAAGTAAAAGTCCGGTAATCAACATTTACTTGAGTAAAAGTACAAAAGTATTGGTATCAAAATGTACCTAAATAACCAAAAGTAAATGTAGTCATTATGCAGAATCTCCCATTTCACAAGTTTTCAAATGCATAAGAATCTTTTGAAAATAGCCGATCTACAAGCTCACAATGCGTCGCATCGCGACGCATTGTGAGCTTGTAGATCTGCTATTTTCAAATAGCCAAAATGTATATAGGGCTGAAGTGGGTAATATATGTTTTGTAATAATAATCAAAATCAACAAAGTAACCAGTAAGTAACTATAGTTTTCAAATAATTGTAGTGGAGTAAAAGTCTAATATTTGCCTCTGAGATGTAGTGGAGTAGAAGTAAAAAGAAAATTGGAAATACTCCAGTAAAGAAAAAAAAAACTCA
Organism: Gymnoscopelus microlampas; assembly: GCF_963454915.1. Classification (NCBI taxonomy): domain Eukaryota; kingdom Metazoa; phylum Chordata; class Actinopteri; order Myctophiformes; family Myctophidae; genus Gymnoscopelus; species Gymnoscopelus microlampas. Next base: position 12,665,345 of record NC_139951.1, read on the forward strand.
GAGTTGTATTTAAGTACAGTACTTGATTCAATTTACTTAGTTACTTTACACCACTGGTGAAGTGACACTGATAATAATAAGAATAGATTAGACTGCGAGAGAGAGATGATTAGGTATGAAGAGAGGAGAGAAAGAGAGAATGGTAAGAATGACAGATGAAGAGATAGAGATAGTGTGATGAAAGCTGAGGGGTTGGTTAATGAAGCCAGATGGGATTAGAGAATGAGGGGCTTTGATGATAATAATAGTGTGTGTGTGTGTGTGTGTGTGTGTGTGTGTGTGTGTGTGTGTGTGTGTGTGTGTGTGTGTGTGTGTGTGTGTGTGTGTGTGTGTGTGTGTGTGTGTGTGTGTGTGTGTGTGTGTGTGTGTGTGTGTGTGTGTGTTCTTAAATGATAGAAAATAAGTAGTACTGTGGTCCATATGCGCACAAATACACCATATGCACACCGTGTATGCACATGCGCACACACACATGACCACACAGCCTGACACCTAACAACACATCAGATAGTATTGTGACAGTGGCAAATTGCCAAAACAGTTCCGTCTGTATTATATTAACACAACAGTGATACAGCAAGTCAGGTCTGTCCGTTAATAATAATTCTATTCTGCACTACACACTTTCCATGTTTGTGTCATGACTTTATGCAAATCACTGACATTTACACGGAGAGGAGAGGAGAGGAGGGGAAATATTTAAGCACACGTAGAAGGAAAGAAAGAAAGCAGGAAAGATGTATACAGTATGGAGAGGTAGAGAAGAGACAGGGGGGACATCGACCAAATGAGAGGGGAAAGATGGATGGAGCAGAGATGAAAGATCTGTTCACTCAAGAGGTCAATCACACCGAGACTGTGTTGTGTATGTTATCATGTTTGGAATGTGCGCGTGCGTTTTTTGTATAGTGTATTGCGGGTGTTTTGTAAATGAAGCATAGCGTTAGCTCATGCAGGACACGGTAGTCGCAAAAGCTCAGCTGTAAATCAGCTGTCAGTCTGCTGATTGCTTTCAATCAGCCAGACACTTTCCTACACATCAATCACACCTCACTCCCTCAACAAGGCGGCCCGTTTAAATATGGCTCTCTCCTACGCTACATCTCTGCTTCAATGGGCTCTATGCGCAGCAGCAGCCATGTCGTAAAGACATTGGGCCTCTTCCTTACTTTCTTCACAGGTGTTACCAATGATACTAATGAAGGCTCTGTTCCTTTCTGGTCAAACAGAGTCAGGGTGCTGATATTGTGCATGTTGGCTCGCTGAACCTCAGACACTCCTACACCCAGGGACGTGCACAGATAGACTCTAGGTGGTGCTTTTTTTTTTCAGTTTACAGCAGGGGTCTTCAACAGGGGGTCCGGGAACCCTGTTGGGGGTCCTCAGAGTTACTACAGGGGGTCCGCCAATTCTTTATGTGATATGATTTTTCTTTTTACCATAACCACTCGAAACTTAGCATCCCTTTTCTGAGGAGAACTTTAGCCAAAAATAGCAGATCTACAAGCCCACAACGCCTCGCGCTTGTAGATCGGCTATTTTTGGCAAAGAGGTATAGGTGTAGAGGGAAAAAAGAGCAGACCAAGTAAACCAAAAAAAAGTATAATTTACTTGAGCACCTGCCCCTCAAAATGTCTGTGCACGCCACTGCCTACACCAGTGGGTCTCAAAGTGTGGTCCAGGGACCCTCATGGTTATTTGAGGGGGTTAGAAATGGACCCTTGGTCCATTTCTGGACCCCCTGGGTGTGTAACTCTGAGAGTTTACAAATGGAACGGCTCCATTTGGTTCCATCCATTTGTACACTCTCAGAGTTATTGGGGTCCTTGAAATGTAAATGTTTGAGAACCACTGTGCTAAACTAAATGGAACAGAGCCTTCATTAGTAGTGAAGGAAGTAAGGAAGAGGTCCAATTTCCTTCCAATATGGCTGCTGTGCATGGAGCCTGTTGCTGCCATAGATATAGACAGGTTTCCTGTTAGTAAACATTGAGAGGAATATGACCGCGCAGCTGCGGGGGGAAGCCTATGGGTGCGTTCGGAAATTACGCACCGGAGCACACTCGCCTATTAGTTTGTATTGGCCAGTGCGCTCACTGCCGCTCAGGGCTGTATTTTCGAACGCGCCTTCCACCCCCAGGCATGCGCAGATAGCGCATTCTGCTCTGTGATGACGTCGCTCGGAAACCCGTCTATAGAAACCTAGATACCTCATTGGCCTCTACAGTTCATTGGAGCGACGTGCTTGGTATGGTGGCCACCATATTTCCGGGCGGGACGGGCACTGGCCAATCACAGCGAGTTGACTACTGGCCAATCACAGCGCGTCTTTTCCAGGACTTGTCAGAATCTAGTTGTCCCGCCCCCACCTTCCTCTGATTGGCCTACCGAACGCCCCCTTCTGTGACGCACACGGAAGTTTCCAGCTGGCCCCCACAAGCATAGAGGAAGCGGAAGTGCGTCCGAGATACACACGCTTCAGAGCCAGAGGAGGCGTCTACCTTTATATGTCTATGGTTGCTGCCACACTCTGCTGCTGCTGGCAAAGCTCTCCTCCACCACCCCAGATAGTTCAGAGTCTTGCATTACTCAAACGTTTAAACTGACTGTTGGAACTGAAATTCATCTGTGCAAACTGGAGTTAAATGTTCGCATGGCTCTAAACTGAATTCAATGTTCTATGGCTTTAATGTTAAAATGCATTCAAGTTTGCATGACTCAAGTTACTCTGATTACTGTAACTGTCTTGCTATGGGCCAGCTCTTGTATACCCATGGGGGCATTTTGCATAGCGTTCCCTTATTTCGTTTAGCAAAATTTAGGGAACATCATAAAGAGCAGTTTACAGTTTAACTGTATTCCCTTTGTTACAAAAAAATGGTTAAATCTACTTTGACGTGAGTGTTCCTGACAAAATTGTATTACATGTGTGTGCATCTATTTGTACGTGTATATTGTTTAGTGTGCATGTATGTACTGTACGCATATAGCATGATATTGAGTACAGTGTCTTCATGAATCATGGTAATCATACTAGCGTTAGCACCTCAATGACTGGCTGTGGATGATATGCATGTTGAAGATGAGTGGTCATCCTCTCTCTCTCTCTCTCTCTCTCTCCATTCTCTCCATCTCTCCCTCTCTCACTTCTTCAAGTCTCTTCCTTTGTCACACTATGTCTATTTTGTTCTCTCTCCATCTATTCTCTCTTCTTTGCTTTTATCTTGACCTGCAGTAGCTCTCTCTCCCTCCCTCGCTCTCTCTCGTTCTCTCCATCTTTCAGCCTTCCTTTCTGTAATCCTCCACGCTCATCCCTTCTCTATTATTCTTTCACTCTGAAGTGAAGTGTGTCTCCCTTCTTATGCTTCTCTTTGAAGTGACACAAAGAAAGATGATGCTTTGTCTCTCTGTGTGTGTGTGTGTGTGTGTGTGTGTGTGTGTGTGTCCAATCCCCATGATAATGGATGCAATGAAGAAGCACGAAGCTCTTTAACATCACCATCATTAGGCTGAGGTTCAAACAGCTGCATGCTTGCGTGTGTGGGTTCATGCGTGTGTGGGTTCATGCGTACGTGCATGCACGCGTGCGTGCGTGTGCGTGTGTGTGTGAGCGAGCAAATGACTGAGGCAGATGTGACTATCATTGTAGAACATCACAGGTTGAACTTGATGGCTGTAATGCAAGCTTCATTGAATTTAACAGTAGCTATCAATGTAGGCTAGGCTGAATACAATAATGTAGGCTAGCAATCAATGTAAGCTAGGCTGCATTCAATGTAGGCTAGTAATCAACGTAAGCTAGGCTGAATTCAATAATAGTCTATTAATCATTGTAAGCTAGTCCAAATTTAACAATGTACTTTTGGCTCGCAGGCTGAACTCAGCAACGTAGAAGTCAAATGAGAAGTGTAAATAGAAATGTAATGTGTAATGTGCTGTAATGTAATCCCAATTTAAATTAATGTCCTGAAAAACCTTTGAACCCACTGACATAGAGACACATGTCAGTTGAATGTAAGCTGACTTCAGGTCAGTCTATTAATGATTGTAGAGCTCACCTTGACCTTTCACCTCACACCTTCAAAACAACATACTGTAGGTACTACAGTTCATTCCTAAATCTGATCCTAAGTCAGTCTTTCTGTCTGTCTGTCTGTCTGTCTGACTACCCGTCTCTCTGTGTGTCTGTGTCTGTTTTTTTGTATGCCTGCCTGTCTGTCTGTCTCCGTTCACATCTAGAAAACAGCATTTAACCACTTAAGCCCCACATATTTCATCACATAATGCACATAATTAAAGTAGTGGTTCGCAACCGTTTTGCCCCCTATGTGAGGAAAAAGTATTTCCTGTAATATTATTCCAGGGTCCCCAAAGGACACCGGGCTGCCTGTCATCATAGTGGTTTCATCTTTACACTCCGAACCTCTAATGGTACTACAGTACATAGCAACTATGTTTAAAGGTGCTATGTAGCACCTTTAAAGATAGGTGCTATGGGTCCCCTATGATTATGAACCAAAATAAAAAACACTGCTAACGCCATTTAGCACTAAGCCCTATATATTTCAACAAACGAGGAATAGTGTGTCGTGATGTAACACATTGTGAACTTGTAGATTTTATGTTTTCACAATTATTGAAAATGTGTCCAAAATAGGGACGCCAAAAATGTGTTAATCAGGACATTAAGAAAGAAATATGACTCTCTCTCGTCATGAATTTACAAGATCAATGTAATTGTAATATGCAAACACTCAAGTCAATGTAAATGCTTGTCAGCATCAATTCAATACATAACCAGCTTCCAGGCATATGTTTTCATAATTCAGATGCCATAGTTTATCTAATGAACATGTAAATTCTACTGAGCCCAATGAAGGTGTGAGGTGAGGAAGGTTTTGAGCTCAGATTGAAGAATGTTAATTAGTGATTTTGAAGAATGTGAATCCTATATTTTTCTAGAAGTTGCTGTCAGTTGTTTAAAAAAAATGTTTTGTTTGTTTCTTTGCAGTGAGCACCGCTAATTTCCCTGATTTACATATCGCTGTCAATCACACCCAATGGAAACCAATCAGAAAGCAGGAGACGGTCTGGCGGGAACACAGAAGGAGGCGGCACTCAGAAACCTGATCCAACAAACAGGATACCAGCTAGTACAGGTAACACTTACACACGTAACACCCTATACCAGCTAGTACAGGTAACACTTACACACATAACACCCTATGATACCAGCTAGTACAGGTAACACTTACACACATAACACCCTATACCAGCTAGTACAGGTAACACTTACACACATAACACCCCATGATACCAGCTAGTACAGAGGTAACACTTATACACATAACACCCTATGATATCAGCTAGTACAGGTTAGTGTGTGTGCATGTGTGGGTTATGGCTATATTCTGAAAAGAGATCAGGATGTTTACAAAACAACATACCTGTAGCCTCCATCATCACAGAGGACAGTGTCACATGCCATGAGCTCTCAAGTTCCACAGGTTTGATTCCCACTCATGTTTCACCAGTTGCATGTCATCCTCTCTGCCTCAATCTCTCTCTCTCTCTCTGTCTCTGTCTCTGTCTCTCTCTCTCTCGTCTTTCTGAGGACAAACAGACAGCAGTTGGAGATCAACAGTTTTTCAAACACAAATTAATGTATTAAGTTTACACTCAAATCAACGAATGCAGTAAAATCCTTGGTGTTAATTTACAGTACTGTAACTCGGGAGAGTGTACAAATGGAACCAAATGGACCCACCAAATGGTGGTTATTCAGCACTTCTGCAGTGGTTCCAAACCAGGACCTGGTGTAGCGGCGTTATTATCTTAACGGGAAAGCGTCTGTGTCATTTTAGATTTTAGCTATATATATATATATATATATATATATATATATAGCATCATACGTTTTTCAGAAAACTCTTTTTCGGATTTAGAACATTGGTTTAGAACATTGCATGGTTCTTAAAAATAGCAGATTTACAAGCTTTTAAGTCTTCTCTCCTGGGGGTCCCTACACCCTGGCACAAAACATTTTCAGATGGGGGTCCGCAGCGCACATATATATATATATATATATATATATATATATATATATATATATATATATATATATATATATATATATATACACACACACACACACACACACACACACACACACACACACACACACACACACACACACACACACACACACACACACACACACACACACATATTTGGGGGAACTGGATTGTTTAAGAGATATTTGTTGGGAATCGGGACACCCAGCTTGAAACCAGGACAATCCCAGCCAAACCGGAACTCCTGGTCACCTTGAGGGGGTTGGGGGTGTTTGGGGTGCTAAATAACACTGCTGCCGTATAACCAAATGTCCCTGTGTGGTTCTTTAAAGGTTCTTCAGCGTTGTTTAGTCTAACTGGAGAAAAAAGAACATACATACACTAAAATATTTCCTGTATGTATGCATTTGCTGAGGACACATTAAAGCAGTGATTCTCAAATGTTTTGCCCCTAAGGCACACTTATGTAAAGAAATATTCCTAGGTCCCCAAAGGACACATGGCAGCCTGTCATCAGAGTGACTTCATCTTTACACTCCAAACCTGTAATGGTGCTACATAGCAGCTATCTTTAGAAGTGCTGCGTAGCACCTTTAAAGATAAGTGCTATGGGTCCCCTATGATTACCAACCAAAGAACCACTTTTAATTCTATTTAGCACTCAGCACAGCTGATGTATAGGGTTGAAGTGGTTAAACTGCTATATTAAATAATGTAGCTGGGGACCCCCTACCCTCTCAATGAACCCTGGGGGACCCTGGACCCCACATTTAGAACCCCTCCTGGACTAGAGAGTTATATACACTGGTTTAGAGTGGAAATATCTGCTTTTGTTTGAACCGCTGCATAAGACAGAATTCATTTTTTGTATTTTTGTCATTCATAATTCATTCATGCGTGCTGGATTCTTATTATGACTTTCTTATTGTGAACTTTCATGTTTGACATGAGGCTATGATGTGTTTCTGTGGCTTGCAGCTAACTAGGATTCAAAATGGCTTTGAATAATGCAGTTTGTTTCCTTACCCAGTCACAACAATCACACATCATTGTATCTTCATTGGGAAAGGAACAAAGACTGAATAATCAACTTGTCACACCAGCGATAAACACCAACAACACAGCTGAGACTGGTGTGGTGTTGTTAGAAACTAGAATTCTTCTTATTCTGTGGTGGTTATGTCCCTCTGGCATCACCCGGTGGCGAAGCTGACAAACAGCGTTCTTTTTCTTCTTCTTTAGTGCTTAATGGCAGTTGGCACTGACAAACAGCTATCTCTAATACTATACCACTAGTGTTTCTCGTCGGGCTCCGGGAGACCACCAGGGGTCCAAATGGTCCTGTAACTCTCTTGAGAGTGTACAAATGGAACCAAATGGACCGTAAAAGTCAGGGGTCCATTTGGTTCCATTTGATTTGTACATTAAACCAGGGGTCTTCAAACGTTTTCAGGCCAAGGACCCCTTGGTTGAGAGAGAGATAAAGCAGGGCCCCCCATTATTGTACACAATATATTCTTTCTTCATAGATTTCATAGGCAGCTTCATAGACTTGTTTCACAGCACTATCATGTTGGATTCACGTTAATGTGTATATTTCCAGACATTTAACGATGCTCTAAACAATACTTAGTAAACGAGAAAACCTGACCTTTCACTCTGTACTTAGTCTGCTCTTTTCCCCCTATACCAAACCACTTTGCCGAAAATAGCAGACCTACAAGCGAACAACTTTTGGCTAAAGTTCTCCTCAGAATAGGGATGCTTGGTTGAAGTAGTTAATGTAAAAATCACACAAAGACTGGGCGGACCCCCTGTAGTAACTCTGAGGACCCCCTAGGGGTCCCGGACCCCCTGTTGAAGACTGCACTCTGCACTGAACACTTGGAAGATTTTACATTATAGATCAGGGACCCAGAGATTTAAAAAAAACGTTGTATGAAATGGGGGTCCGTGGCCTGAAGCATGTCAAACCGACGGTGCTTGACATTAAAAAGGTTAAGAATCACTGATCCCCCCCCCCCTCCTCTCCTCTTCAGGAGAATGGACAGAGGAGGTACGGTGGACCTCCTCCAGGCTGGGACGGACCACCTCCTGAGAGAGGAAGTGAGATCTTCATAGGGAAACTACCCCGAGACCTGTTTGAAGACGAGCTGGTTCCTCTCTGTGAGAAGGTAAGACACACAGACACACAGGCAGACAGACAGACAGCCAGGCAGGCAGACAGACAGACAGACAGACAGACATCTCCTATAGAAACTATAAACTTCTTGTTCTCTTTCATATATTGTTTTTATTCTTCTCTCTCTTGATGCTTCAATCTCCTCCCTCCATCCCTCTGCCTCTCTCCCTCCCTCCCTCTCTCTCTCTCTCCCTCTCTCTCTCTCTCTCTCTCCCTCTCTCTCTCTCTCTCTCTCTCTCTCTCTCTCTCTCTCTCTCTCTCTCCCTCTCCCTCTCCCTCTCTAGTTTGGTAAGCTGTATGAAGTGAGGATGATGATGGACTTTAACGGTAACAACAGAGGCTACGCCTTCGTCACCTTCACCGCCAAACAGGAAGCTAAGACGGCCATGAAACAACTCAACAACTATGAAATCAGGTCATTATTAGTATTATTATTATTATGAGACAGAACCTGAAGACCACCCCCCATGACCAATTATAGAACCATCTCAAACTGTTGACGCGTCATAAACCACCAGTGGTGTAAAATAACTAAGTACATGTACTCGAGTACTGTACATTTTGACATATTTTTTTACTTTACTTGAGTATTTCCAGTTTTCAGTACTTTTACTTCTACTCCACTACTTCTCAGAGGCGAATATAGTACTTTTACTCTTCTACAATTATTTGACAACTTTAGTTACAAGTTACTTTTCAGATAAAAAATGATGATATTATGAAACATACATTAACCACTTTAGCCCTATTTTATACATAGGCTAATTGAAAATAGCCGATCTACAAGCTCACAACGCGTCGCAATGCGACGCGTTCTGAGCTTGTAGATCGGCTATTTTCACTATTTTGTACTTTTACTTTTGGTACTTAAAGTATATTTTGATGCCAATACCTTTACTCAAGTAACATTTTGAACACAGGCCTTTTACTTGTAACAGAGTATTTCTACATTGCAGTATTGATACTTAAAACATTTGAGTACTCTTTCCACCACTGTAAACCACAGAGCAGCAGTTGCGGGTTCGATTCCCAGGCAGTCGCTTATATACGGGTCATTTTTTGTCCCAAACAGGAACGGTCGCCTGCTGGGCGTGTGCGCCAGCGTCGACAACTGCCGCCTGTTCGTGGGAGGGATCCCCAAGACCAAGAAACGCGAGGAGATCCTCTCAGAGATGAGGAAGGTCACCGACGGGGTCGTGGAGGTCATCGTCTACCCCAGCGCCGCCGACAAGACCAAGAACCGAGGCTTCGCCTTCGTCGAGTACGAGACCCACCGCGCCGCCGCCATGGCAAGGAGGAAGCTACTGCCAGGTATAGACATCATGGGGTTTACTATCGGAGATCGTGTGTGTGTGTGTGTGTGTGTGTGTGTGTGTGTGTGTGTGTGTGTGCTGTGTGTGTTATTATACTTGTGTGAGGCCCACATGTCCCCACGAGTATAGTGGAATTTGAGAAAATACACATTGTGAGGACATTGTCCTGGTCCTGATGAGAGAAATGGTTGTTTTATTTAGTTCTCCTGGGGGGGGGTGGGGGGTGAGGGTGGCATACGTATAGCCTGGCATTGGCCAGCCTGATAACGTAGATTCACTCTCACGTTCCTCCCCGGTATCAGTCTGGACTTCGGCCCATAGGGAGCGAGTATGAGAAATCAGAAAATGATCATCGGGCTAATCAGTGTCTGCGTTTCAACTGCTGTCCGTACAACAGTGAAAAGCATCAAAATACATTTTCTGATTTCACATACTCGCCGAAGTCCAGACTGATACCGGGGAGGAACGTCAGAGTGAATCCATGTTATCAGTCTGGCCAATGCCAGGCTAGCATACGTACAGATCAGTGATGATCAGGCTTACAATTAGGAAAAGATTCAGGTTAGGGTTAGCATATAGACAATTAGAAGTTAGGTTTAGGGGTTGGGGTTAGGATTATGCCTGAGTTATACTTGTGGCTTATCTCCCATACTACTAGGCCGATCATATTTCTTAAAGACAGCACACCAAAGAACACAATGGATCGGGTGCCTGTCAGTCCGGCTGATGGGATGTACCGGCACTAGTCAATTGCAGACATGCAAATACACTGGCACAAGAAGACGTTAACGCCCCAAAATATACTACACATTATTTCAATAACATCCATTTCGGAGTCCCCTGTCCCTTCTGGAGAATAATGACACATAGACTTTAATAAAAATGACTACGTTAGCGAGGACATGTCGTCACTAACTTAACCTAGAAAACATCAGCCATGTTATCTTGAAGGCCGACAATCTCGACATCCTCTGGACACAACAAATGACACAGTGGCCTTCTGCTGTACGTTACCTACTGTACGGACGGACCATGGCGGGCGACCGGAGGCCATATTCTTTTGTCATGGTCCAATGGCTGCAGAGCTTTTAGGGGTGTGTTGATAAGATAATGCTATCTATAATCCACGGATGAGTCTATCGTGAGAGCAACACAGTCGTAAAGATGCAAGCTTCTGTGATAACACGGGACTCATTAACTTCCTCTTGTTTTCACACCGACACTGTAACAGTAAACCTATATATTCCTTCTAGTTATTGAGATTATTTAGACAGGATTTTCAGGGATGTGTGAGGTTGATTGCTAATCAGATTCTGAAATAAAATAGGTGTATGAAGGAGAATGATGTGAACGATGATAATGCGACAAAGCCACGAGCTGGACTTGAGCCGGTGACATTGAGAGCACAAGGCAAGGCATTTCAGTTCAGTCTTCTGACGTAGTGGAAAAGACAGCGAGCAAAGGTAGAGTGCCTTCAGTTCTACCTAGGTGTGGTATGTTTTTGTGGCTTATGTTTATTCTGAGTATGCAGATATGTGCACAGATACCGCAGACAATACACATGAGCCTAATAGTACGACGGTGTTGCTTGCTAGAGATCTGATTAGTCGCCTAGACCGGTGGTTCTCAAAACAAAAGCCCCACCCCCCAAAAAAAAATCCAGTCACACCCCTCTCTCTTCCCTGACCACTTGGTAAAGGTATTTGACAGTCTTAACAAGGTGATTGACATCAGCTGGAGGAGAAGGTCTGACTGGAACTACAGGGCTGTAGTGTTCAATGTAGTCCAGTAAGAACTGACATTCTGTTCGATGATGTCACAGTCGCCGAAATGATGTTCACAACATCAAAACAAAGACAAAAACACAAAACACACTCCACCATCATGTTTATGTTTATGTCCTCAACTTCATTAAAATAGGGTTTGGGTGCAAGATCGGTAAAGTCGCTCTGGACCTCAGTCTTGTAGTATTTTAATCACATGAGTGAAAAGACAGAATTGATCAGGAGTGTTTAATTTTCTCTCTCTCTCTCTCTCTCTCTCTCTCTCTCTCTCTCTCTCTCTCTCTCTCTCTCTCTCTCTCTCTCTCTCTCAGGTCGCATCCAGCTGTGGGGTCATGCCATTGCCGTCGACTGGGCAGAGCCTGAGGTGGAGGTGGATGAGGACACCATGTCAACGGTCAAGATCCTGTATGTGAGGAACCTGATGCTGCAGACGACGGAGGACATTATCGAGAAGGAGTTCAACACTTTAAAACCAGGTAACACCAATGCACTGTGTGTGTGTGTGTGTGTGTGTGTGTGTGTGTGTGTGTGTGTGTGTGTGTGTGTGTGTGTGTGTGTGTGTGTGTGTGTGTGTGTGTGTGTATCTGACTGCAGTGTAATGCAGTGGTTCCAAACTGTCCTCACAACTGAGCGTTGTGAGCTTGTAGATCAGCCATTTCAAAAATATAAATATATGTTTGAACAATTCTGTATGGTCTCTGACAAAAAAAAAATCAGTGAACATTTCAGTTAACTGAAATGGAATTAAGAAATGGGCTTTACAAAAAAAAGTGCTAACTAACTTTAACTGTATTATGTGTTTAGAAAAACTAACAAAATCTAACTAAAAGATCAGAGAAAATATCCTTTGTTTAAGTCTCTCAATATATTCTCAATATAACACTAGTATCTTGGATGGATGAAATCTATCTTCCAATTCTATTTAGTTGTGCCAGTTCTAACTGTGAATACATCTTTTAAAATGGCATGTTTTACACTAAACTAAACTAAGCAAACCCATTTTAAAAATACAAATTGATAAAATGAAGTAAAAAATAATGTTATTTTTAAATACAAATGTATGAACATGTCTAAACTATAATAACCTTGGTGTGTGTGTGTGTGTGTGTGTGTGTGTGTGTGTGTGTGTGTGTGTGTGTGTGTGTGTGTGTGTGTGTGTGTGTGTGCGTGCTTGCGTGCGTGCGTGCGTGCGTGCGTGCGTGCGTGCGTGCGTGTGTCTCTAGGTGCTGTGGAGAGAGTGAAGAAGATCAGAGACTATGCATTCGTCCATTTCTCTCAGAGAGAAGACGCCATTAGCGCCATGAACGCCCTCAACGGCAAGGTCAGAACTGAACACAACACAGTCAACACTTCCTGTTGTTCTAGGGATGAATTTACAGTTTACTACAGCACTGCATGGTCCTCAACGTGACGCCCAGAGCCCCCCAGGACGGCTATTCCAAAATAGCTGATCTACAAGCCCACAAGGCATCATAATGCGATGCGACATGTTGTGAGCTTGTAGATCTGCTATTTTCGAATAGCTGACAGTTTTTAAATAGGGCTTAAGTGTTGAAGCTGTTTCTCATTTTGCTGGACAATTTGACAAATCTTCTCTCATGGGTATCCCTGGCACTAAATCTTTAAAAATCGTCCGGACAATGCACATTAATGAACACTAAGACGTGATGTAATACATACAATTTGTTTTATGATTAATACTCTCTCTCTCTCTCTCTCTCTCTCTCTCTCTCTCTCTCTCTCTCTCTCTCTCCCTCCCTCCAGGTATTAGATGGTTCTCCTATAGAGGTGACTCTAGCCAAGCCGGTGGATAAGGACAGTTATGTGCGTTACACCAGGGGAACGGGGGGGCGCAGCGCAACATCTCTGATGCAGCCCGACTACGCTGCCTACAGCCTGGGACAAGTGCCGGTCAGGCATACCTCTAAATACTTATTCAACTACTTCATTCCTATTGTATATAACGTCATGTGTTGTGAGATTGTAAATCTCACAACACACCCAGTGAGATTGTACCCAACTAGGGTACTTACCAAGTATACTTGCTAGATACTAATTAAGTATGACTAAAAAAACAACTACAATACTGACTCCTCTCCTCTCCTCTCCTTTCCTCTCCAGGTGTATGATCCTAATGCGGCCTTCCTGGGTGCGCCGGTGTTCTACGCTCCCCAGGCGTACGCGGCCATCCCCAGTCAGTTCCGCTTCCCAGGGGCCAAGGCTCACATCGGGGGCCGGGGTCTGATCAGGACCCCCTCTGTCAGAGGTGAGTGGAGATCATTCTGAGCTTATGCTTGCATTCATAATCTTATGACCGATTGTTATTAATCAACCTATATAATGATAGAATCATATTTTAATAAGATATACTATTAATTTGGGAAATTAATTTGTTATTGATTGAAAGTTTTTTACAATGGTGTGATTGTAAAAATACATTCTGTTATCCAAGGAAAACCTTCAATCTAAAACATATCAGCCACCAGCTATCAGCTTCCTATCAGAAAATATGTTATAATTATAGACACTGATGGTTGGTAGCTTCATTATTTTTGGGGCTTATGGAGATTTACATATAAAGGACACATTTCAATCTTAATGTAAACTGCAATAATAATCACAAGTTTTCACAGGAAACAGTATTTATGGTTATGGTCACACATATTAGGAGACTGAGGTTACTGCATTGTTTGTAGCATTTGCTCGTATCACAATCTGCTGTCACTGCCTGCATATTACAGTCTGATTGAAGCAAACCAAATCTGAACACAAAAATAAATGATTTGTGTGCTTGAATATTCTTCTAAAGCAAACAACTTGAATCAAAAGAAATGTACAGTAAATATGAATCCAATTCAAATCAAAATGTAAGAATGAATCACCTGAATAAGATTTTAAAAAATAAAAATAAAACAGACTACAATAGCCCACAGAAATTGCATCCAACAAATACAATATAAAATAAATCAAAACTCAATCAAAATGGAAAAAGAAAAAAAATGACTGAATGGAGACTAATTGACAATCCTGGTCTCCAAAGAAGCCACACATGAACCGGTTTGAAGACAGACTGAAGCCGTGTTTCACTGTACTGTGCTGGCCAAGGCAGAGATCACATGACCCACACAGCTGAAGCCATCATACAAGACAAACTGACTAGTGTGTTATAATGTCTCCAGTAATTTACTACTTAAAGGTATATGTTTGCCCTGTGTTTACGTAACAAAGCAATATATTTTTATCGATCATTTATTATTTATACCAGCAGTCATCGGCCACTGGAGTAGCGTGGTGGTGTGTTTACCTGCAGAAGCACACTGCCTTCTCACTGTATTTTGGTGTTTTGGGTTTTGGTGTTTGTTTCGGTAGCTCAAAAACATCCCTGTCTACCAAAACAAACAGTGAAAACAGCAAAACACATAGAGAGGGTAATGCGTTTCTGCGGGTAAACAGTACCACACTACTCCAATGGCTGATGATGACTGCTGGTATAGAGTGAAATGATTGGTAAACAATGTATTTATTGTTTTGTTGTGTAAACACAGGGAAAAGTTACATACACTGCCTTTAAAGCATTAGTTTTCAAGTGGTGGTCCGTGGACCACTGGTGGTCCGTGGAGGTATTGCATGTGGTCCCTGATCATGCATTCAGTATTGTAGGAAAATGAAGATTATTATTATTATTTTTATTTTTTTTGGAGAAACTTAGTAACTTAGTATTCGAGGACAGAGGAATTAAAGACATCATTATCAGGGGTCCTTTGAGGAGGCCATATTCTTCAATTCCAAAAGTATACTTCAATGCTTAACTACAAAAGAGGATCAGCTCATTGCCATGTCCATTGCCTCTGTCAAGACACTGGATGAGTTGCCAGGCAGAATTTCTAGAGCTTACAGTAAAAGTACTTTTGCAACTACCGTTCGTATCTCTGTGACAGCAGTGTTTTCATGCTGGCATAGGCTACCTGAAGACTATGTAAGAAAATGAGAAGAGGAAAAAGGAGAAATAAAACATTTGATAAGCATGTCAAAGAGATAATGTTTCACGGCACGGTTCACACACTTTTTATAGTCGAACAGAGCCACACGTATGCCACTGTAGACCCTGTAGAACTGATGTAGGCCTAGGATCGGGAATGGTGTCTTGTACTGTATGGTCACTCCAGCTGTGTGTCACTGTGATTCACTGTGATTCACATAATTGTAACGATTGATTGGTACTTATCGATACCAATTGATTCCCCGGTGATTTGCTTTGATTTCACTGCCTTCCCCTGTAGAAGTTTACATGACTGTGCCTGTAGGGGCCGCGGGGGTGCGGGGGCTGGGTGGGCGGGGCTACCTGGCCTACAGCGCCGGGGGCGGAGCTCCGGGCCGCGGAGGAGGAGGAGCCGCGTACGGCCTGAAGGCGGACAAGCGGGCCGAGGAGAAGCTGTACGATCTGCTGCCGGGCATGGAGCTGACCCCTCTGAACCCGGCGGCCATGGCCCTCAAAACGTCCGGACTCAAACATCCGACGCAGGTAGGACGCACATACACACACACACGTGTACTAGGATTTGACAGTGCCGGTCACCGTGTCCGGAAGGATTACAATTTATCGGACATTTGATGAAAATAGCGGACATAATCATTTTTAATGCATGCAATGCAATGAATGACAAGCAGGTGCGTAAAATGAGCCAATAATAGCAGTTAAAGCCAGTGGTGTAAAGTAACTAAGTACATTTACTTAAGTACTGTACTTAAGTACAATTTTGAGGTATGTTTTACTTTACTGGAGCATTTTCAATTTTCAGTACTCTTATACTTCTACTCCACTACATCTCTGAGGCAAATATTGTACTTTTACTCCACTACAATTATTTGAAAACTTCAGATATAAATTATGATATTATGAAACATTAACCACTTTAGCCCTATTTTATACGTAGGCTATTTGAAAATAGCAGATCGACAAGCTCCGCGACGCGTTGTGAGCTTGTAGATCTGCTATTTTCAAACCTTTTACTTTTGGTACTTTAAAGGTAGGGTAAGTGATTTTCTTTGGTTAAAATAAGTGTTAAATAGCTCTATATTCTTATAGTACTCATTGCTATTGTTACAACCCGGCCTAGGGGAGCCTTTGGTCACAACACATAATGGACTCCCTCCTTCCCAGTCTCCAAAACACACCCAGTCAACACAAGTTTAAATGTCCAAAGGACAGTGATTTATTAAATGACGATTAAAACATGGGTAAATTACCTCAGGGTGGGCCCTTGTACATCAAATCAAACTCAAAACAAAAACCTATGCTTACCTGTACCAAACAGAAATACATAGTTCTTACCTAACTTCACACATAAACATAAACAACAGAAAGGCCACCCACCCCTACAATACCTAAAAGCTGTAAACTAACCCATGTTAAAACTAGCAACTCTAAAACACACTTAACAGAGCTAAAATCACTATCAAATACATGACTGGTGTGGTTGAAGGCTGGTTAGAAGGAAGACATCTGAGTAACTGGGGACAGCCATCTTTATAGTCCCCAGCCTAGTCACAGGAGCCAATCATCAGCAGGCTCCACCTATTAATCAGCCAGACACTCAGCCACCACTCACTCAGTCACCATTCACTCCAGCTGTATACAAATCATTCACAAACACACACAATGAGGGGGAACACACAGGAAAATACATAATATGACCCTAGGGTCATAACACCTCCACCCTAAGATCAAACATTTATCATTTAAAACAAAAAAAATGTTTGATTCCACTTCACATAACTCAAAAAAAAAAACATGCTCAATTCACTCCTTCCCATCTACCCACCAAAACCATCTCTCCTTTGTCTCACAGAGACCCCTTTCCCATATCTCCAGAGACTCCCTCTTCCCTACTGCTGTCTCTACTGAGACCTCCGTTTCCTGTCTACTGAGACTCCCTCTTCCCTACTACTATCTCTACGGAGACCTCCGTTTCATATCTCCACTGAGACTCCCTCTTCCCTACTACTATCTCTACTGAGACCTCCGTTTCCTGTCTCCAGAGACTCCTTCCCTCCTAATGTCTGCAAGAGACCTCACTCAAATTTCCCTCACTCCTAATGTCGCTTAGACTTCTTCCTAATAGCTGAATTAACATGCAACACAGAACCACAAAATCACTGAATCTTCTCAAAACAAATCACACCTTCTACAAAACACATGAAATCACTGGTGTCTACAAACACCACAACTATTAAAGTTCTTAATTTACACACCAAAACTCTAAAACTATTACATAATTTCACAATCTCCATATTGCTGGTTGGCACACTCATACAAACAGTATTCTTTATCCAATCAGGATAGAGAACTCAATCAGGATATAGATTAAAGAAGTGACATTAGAAGTGATGACACTAAGAAATGAGCAGACAAAATTGGAACTGGAACACTATACAAATTAAGCTTAAAAATGGGTACTTTCTCCTGATTGGCTGAGATTTTGACACCTACCGGAAAATGTATTTTCTGTTTATTAAAGAGCTGGAGAGACGGAGAGACTCCTGTTACTGAACAAATACTCTATAGCAATGATTACTATCAGAATATAGTGCTTTAACCATTTAACAAAACAGTTTTTGTTTTAACCAAAAAATATCACTTACCCTACCTTTAAGTAAATTTTGATGCCAATACTTTTGTACTTTTAATCAAGTAAATTTAGAATTCTGGACTTTTACTTGTAACAGAGTATTTCTATATTGCAGTATTGATACTTTTACTTGTAAAGAATTTGAGTAGCCTACTTTTTCCACCACTGGTTAAAGAATTATATTTGGGACTGAAAACGATTTGAATGTAAGGGAGAAAATAATTAAAGCCTCATCTTGCATAAGGGGATTAATTAGCTAGGCTACAACGATCTTTCAACAAGGTGTTGCATCATTAGTTCCATGGTCAAACGAGTTCTTCAGAATAATGAGCAATAGTCTAAAAAGTCGGGTCTGCGTAAATCTTTCATGAGGTTGATTGATTCATCTTTCTTTCTTTTCTTTCTTTTTCCTTTATTTATTCAGGGAAACCCATTGAGAGCAAGCTCTCTTTTTCAAGGACGCCCTGATAACAAACATTTGAATGACACATTAGTTGTGACATTAATGTCACAACTAATTTAACAATAAAGCAAAAAAGAAAAGCTGAAGCGTAAAACAACATTAAAATAATCGCAAAAGGCGGTGAATCAGACAATACAGTGAGGACATGGATAACAACACAGAGATTTAAAAATCAGATCCAGCAATGAATCAAAATATAGGCTACTCACTCACCATATGTTCGTACGCTGTATGGTGACAATATGTCGGGAGTGCGTCCAAGCATCTGTTAGTTAAAATTTAAACACATGAATACATCTATTAAAATATGTTTTTTCCATCAAATGTCAGAAAATGCTTGAATTAATAGGCGTGGTCTGGGAGAAAAAGCTTGAAATTAAATAATGACTGTTAAGGGCATGATTTCATTCGTTACACGATATACGTGCAACAAATTCAAGCCCAGGCATTATTTAACTGAAATATATTTAAAAAAAGGTTGAGAACCACTGATCTATTGGTATCCCACGGTTACCCTTATTCTATTCTCTTAATTTATCCAACCTTCAATTAAACTTATGTTAACTGATATATTGATTTGTATCGTATGTATGAGTGAGCAGACATGATGTTATTATATGGGCACATGTCCTAATAATGATGACTCAATCAGGCAAGCTGGTACACTTCCCCTTCTTGACATTCTAACTCCCCTTTTCTGTGGAATTTCTTTACCTCCGACCCCCACCGGTAAGAAAATAAATAAATAAAATGTTCATAAATAAAGATAAAACACTTTCCTACATTACTAAATGCATGGCCAGGGACCACATGCAATACCTTCATGGACCAGCAGTGGTCCAAGGTCTACCTGTTGAAAACCTATGACCTATAGGACCAACCTAGTCACGCTCTCTCTCTCTCTCTCTCTCTCTCTCTCTCTCTCTCTCTCTGTGTAGATTCTGGAGGAGGTGTGTCAGAAGAACAACTGGGGTCACCCTGTGTACCAGCTGCACTCAGCCATTGGTCCTGACCAGAGACAGCTGTTCCTCTACAAAGTCACCATACCCGCCCTCGCTACACAGTACCCCAACGTGTAGGTCTAATAACACGCTCATTCACTCATTATCACGTCACGTATCAACCAAATGGACCATTTGGTTCCATTTGTACACTCTCGGAGTTACACACACTTTTAAGGTGCCATTTGGAACCCCCTCAAGGACCACACGTTGACAACCCACTGGTGTAGCAGAGTGTTTCCAGTGAGCCAACATGCACAATATCAGCGCCCTGACTCTGTTTGACCAGAATGGAACAGAGCCTTCATTAGTATCATTGGTAACACCTGTGAAGGAAGTAAGAAGAGGCCCAATTTATTTCCAATATGGCTGCTGTGCATAGAGCCTATTTGTTTGTCGCTGGCAGCTTTTTATACTCTGTGTGAATGACCTGCTGGGGCAGAGACACAGGAGGAAACAGGACAAACAAACAAACAGACGAACAAACACTAGTAGGGCACTAGCAAACATGTTCTAAGACTCGGATAATCTCTCCTTTCTCCTGCAGCCACCCGTTCACCCCAGCCAAGCTGTGTACAGCAGTGGACGAGGCTAAGCTCCATGCAGCAGAGCACACGCTGCAGACCCTGGGTCTGCAGACAGAGGGCGTCAACGAGGCTGCTGCCGCTGCCGCCGCCGCTGCTGCTTCGGCTGCTGTGACCTCAGTGGCCTTCCAAGGTATGTGAAGGTCCGTACCGAAGTAACATCAGCCAACTCTCAAAGTGTCAGGACTCCATTGAATGGCTCAGTCCAGGTACCATTTAGTGTAGCACAGTGGTTCTCAAACTTTTTTTAATTTCAAGGACCCACAGCATAACATAAGGTTGTAGGGGTTTGAACAGTTTGTGGCTGCGATGGTGCCTGTCCTTGATGATGCGTTAAGCTTTGACTACGCTCCTCTTCTTGTACAGTTCAGTTATCATCTGTAGCATATATGTAATACAAGTGATTTGTACAGTGTGAGACTGGGGGTGGTATAGTGACCACGTCAATGTGGTCGATCCACAAGTTTCCTAGGGCACTATGGGCATCACTTCCTGTCGATATGATCCCTGATACCTGATCAAATCGACAGGAAGGAAGTGATGCCCATGATGCTCTAGGAAACTTGTGGATAAGTTCAAGGTGTTTATTAGTCACATTTGTAGCACCTCGCTCGGGTGCACCAGTCATGGCTCAAGCACACGCACACATTCTGAGTATGTGTGCGCGTGTGCGTGTGCGTGTGTGTGTGCGTGCGTGCGTGCGTGCGTGCGTGCGTGCGTGTGTGTACCTGCATGCAGTGATGGAAGAAGTACTAAATGTTTTGTACTTAAGTAAAAGTATCAATACCCTATTGCAGAAATAGTCTGTACAAATACAGGTCCAGTATTCAAAATTTACTTAGCCTACTAGAAAAGTACAAACGTAGTGGCATCAAAATATACTTCAAGTACCAAAAGTATTCAAGGATTCAAGTACTCATTATGCAGAAGGTCTCATTTCACAAGTTTTCAAATGCATAAAATCTACAAGCTCACAAAGCGACGCGTTGTGTACAGTGGTTGAGTAAATGTACTTTGTTACTTTCCACCACTTTGTGCATGCGCGCGCGTGCGTGTGTGTGTGTGTGGTGCGTTTTGACCACATGTCCTGTCCTTTCTGTGCAGGCTACACCCTGGCCAGCCCGACGTCCTCTGCGGCCGTGGCGTCTCAGCTCAAACAGGACCTGACCTACACCACCTACGAAGGCTACCCCGCCTTCGCCGTGGCAACGCGCCACGCCGACAACTACGGGGTGTTCTAGAACAGCCTGGGACGGGTGGGCAGGAATGACATCCACAACCAAAGTAGTTCTCAAAGTTCAGAAGGAATCGGAGGATGTCGGCCTTCTGGTCATGTTGCCATGCCAAAAAAAAAAAAAGTCTTTCCAGATCTGTAATGTGAATTTAAACCACTTTCAACCGTGGTGTCTCTGTTTTGGGTTTATGACATTATAAGCGAACATTTAAAAGCAACAAATCACAATTTTCCACAATTTTTAATTCCTTTTTCAAAATATTCTAAAATATCTTTTAACTATTTAAAACATGAAAAAGGGTAAACTAGCACATACCACGCAGCGCATCACATCGCTTGTATATCAGCTATTTTATTTTATTTTTCACAATTTCTGAAAGTATAAAATAGGGCTTAAGAAGTTAAAGGTCCAGTGATATGAGATTTTCTTTTCTCAACAATGTCAATTGCCATTTTCAACCATAGACTGTATAAATGAGATGGACAAACCCCCTCCGCTGCTTTCTACAGACCGAAAATGAAGCCTTTGCTGCAAGACTGTAGGTCCGCCATCTTTCAATACGCGTCAGAATGAGTTCAGACCATTATTGGTTGGGTAACTTGTCAATCAAGAGCGGGGGGGCGGGGAATGAATGCTATTGGTTGTGTAGCGTGTCAATCAAATCATCCCGCCTCTCCTAGAGAATAGCCTACTTTATCGTCAATTTTATAATAAATAGAACCATAATTTAGCAAAACGCATATCCTGATGATTGAAAGGAGACTTTAAACTAGCGACTGGAAGCATATAGAATTTATGACAATTTTTATTACAGTAAGAAAATCTAGTCTAAAGTTTGTCAAAAAACCCATTCACTTGCGCTAAAATAAATTCTTTCTGAACCCACAGGTCGGCGCAGGGTAAAACAGCGCCACTCTGGCCATTTTGTCGGCCTCATCGTAAATATCTCAGCCTTGCCCCTTGTTTTCAACCTATCTTCGTATAATTGGTAATGCTCATTATACAAAGATATCATTTTTATATATAGGAAACACATATGAGGGTGTTGTGTGTTTCCAGTTCAAATCTGCTGCCGAGCCAATCAAAAGAAGCTATGAGAAACTGACCCGGAACTGGAAACAGGAATGTCACCTTCTGGGAAAGGGAACTACAGTGAGCACTAGCGAGGACCAATTACACGAAGATAAGGTTGAAAATAGGTGAAGTTTTCCTTTAAATGTTGTGGGTTTGAGGTTTCAGGCTTGAGCTACTGAGTCACACACAGCAGTTCATCTGCTGTCCTCTTTAAAGTGGCGTTCGCACAGAAATGGGTGATCTTTATTTGGGTGGAGGTTGTTATTACAGTGAATGCTAAATCCTACTTATGGACGATGTCCTTTAAAATACACCATAATTATAATAACAGTGGTTTGGCTTTGAATATGAGAATATTGAGCAAAAACAATTAACCCCTTCCATTCTGGTGTCGGTGATTATAGAACGGCTTGTAGAACAGCTATTTCTGCGCGTCACAGTTGTACAACGAAATATAAAACAGGCTTAAGTGGTTAATGAAGTTCATCAATAAACACGTTTGAAGTTTGTTCCCTATAGAGACATTTTGAAACAACAATGACATTATAAGGTTCTAAAAGCTGCTGATAAACAAATTATCCACCTCGCTTTGATTTATTTTTATTCCCTTTCAATCGATTCATCCTCTGTCCTTCCATCTTTTCATTTTTAACATCCCGCCATCTCTTTCTCTTCCTCTCGATTACCCTGCATAAGTGTTTTCTGTTTTATTTTATTTTATATATATATATTTGATCTGAAACAGACCATACACGCATCCTCGATTTCAAATGATTGTCGCTTATTGGTTGAGTAAGCAATGAAAATAGCCTGTGATTGGCTAGGGCTGTAGACCTTTGTGGTTAGGACCAATCACATTAAAATGGGTGTTGCTGATTGTTTAATGAGTCTAGTTTATTTTGTATTTTTTATTTGGGACAAAAGGGAGATTGCACAGTATGTTTTCTACTTATAGCAAATGTTTGACATTTTCTATAAAACGTTTCATTCTAGTTGGTTTGTGTTTTTAGTAGAAGCAGTTTTTGTCCATGTTGTGGCCCCGACCATAAAGTATGTAGTTTAACACAAGTGTGAGAAGATTAGACCTCTGGAATTCAAAATATGTGGACCAAGTTGCCTTGTGTAATGTTTTTAATGGTACGCTCCCTGATGCTCTCTGGAATATGTAGTTTTCATAAGCTTCAAATCTGTAGTTTTTAATCCCTTCTTTGAGTCATGACAGGATATATGAACAGAATGACATCTTCCCTCAGTCTGTTATGGGCCAATGTATTCATCCTTTTTGTTTTTGTTTTGCCATTTTAGGGGTATCCTTATTTAGTTTCTACTTACTTATGATGTGCAACAGTAGACTGTAGATTCAACCTTGAGTCATATTGTTCCACTGAGGATAAGACATTTTTAAATGGATCAATACAGCAGTTGAGCATTATGTTTTTGTTTTTTTTGTTTTATGAGTGAGAATTATTTTTTTGTCTCTAGTTGTGTTTAGTTTTCTGTTTCAGTTCTTCCTCATTCAGTCCATAGTGTTCCTCCATTTCTCACTCTTTCCTTGCTTGTGAACTTTTGACGTTCAGCAAATGATGATGTGAGAGGCAAGCCAGCAAACAGAAGGCCTACTAAACTGTGTTGTCTTGAAATGTGTGCCTAAAGCGCAATCTTTACTTAAATGAATGCTGAAAGCCAAAAATAGCCGATATACAAACTCACTGTGAGCTTGTAGATCTGCTGCTAATTTCCCGCCTAACATTCCATTGAATGTGTCATGTTGAATCTCAACAGATCTCACTTCACCACCAGATCTCTAGTGTCATAAAGCGAATTGACGGGTTGGCGGGCGTTAGCAATGAATCCCAGAAAGGTGAATGAACTTTCAGATCAGACACTGCCATGCCAACGGTGCTGCTGTTAACTTGTAAGACGTGAGGAACGGATCCCAGGAAAGTAGCGCACGTTTAGCGTGTTTGGAGAGATCCTACCACCCAGGTTAGACGAAGGACTCTAATTTAAGATTATAAATCCTGTGTTTGTCAGCTCTCTGGTCTGACAAACCGCTAGTCCAGCATAGTTAATAGGCTCTATGCACAGCAGCCACACTGGAAAGAAATTGGGCCTCTTCCTTACTTCCTTCACAGGTTTTACCAATGATACTAATGAAGGCTTGGTTCTCGAACCTTTTAATATCAATATCAGCACCCTGACTCTGTTTGACCAGAATGGAACAGAGCCTTCATTAGTATCATTGGTAACACCTGTGAAGGAAGTAAGAAGAGGCCCAATTTCTTTCCAATATAGCTCCTGTGCATAGAGCCTATTGGTTCTTAACTCAGGTTTGAAATTAGAGGCATAGTATGTGACTTCATAGAATGTAGCTTTGCCATGTGTTTACATAGCAAAACAATAACTGCATTTTGTACCCATAATTTCCCTCTATGCCAGCAGTTATCAGACACTGGAGTAGTGTGGTGCTGTTTACCTGCAGAAACACACTGCCTTCTCACTGTATTTTCACTGTTTGTTTTGGTAGACGGGTATGTTTTTGGGGTGTTATGTGAACACAGGCAAAGTTACATACCGTACTATGCCTTTAAATTAGACAGCTAGAATGAAAACCAGTCAATATAGTGGGTCCACACAGGGATGGTAGCAGAGGACCATAGTTCCGAGAGTCAGTATTAAAAGTGTGTGTAGCACTTAGAACGTATTTTTATACCATAAAGTAATGAAAAAAAGTAAACAGTTCCAGAGTCTGTTTGTATAGTTATTTTGCATTCTTTTTTTGGGGGGAGGGAAATTCAATTTAATAATTGACTCTGAAACTGCAGCATTGTAAGAGAAATAAAAGGTACAGGGGTTTAAATTGAACACTAATCACGTTTGTTTTCAACTCCAGAATGTGGAGGTTTTTACATTGGAGAACTCAATACATGTGTCCTGATCCATAATCACCCTGAATGACATGAATAAAACAATGACATTTTGAAAAATACAGTGTGTATGCTGTCAATGGTATGATGATTATATTTACAACTCAATTTATGTATAATTGCATGTACTTATAAACAAACAATAAGCCTGCAGTTTCTTAATGCAGTATATGATTTTAGACTACTGTGGGCTATTATAGATGAAAAACCTATGATTAAAGATTTGATTAATTTGATAAAGATTACATGATTAAGGATTATATTATGTAGCCTATTATGTACTGTATTTATGATGTTTTATTTAGATTATGGGCAGGTTCATTTATTATTTTTTACACAGTATTATGGTACAAATATTGTATGATTGACATTTATTAGATTTTATTTAAAGGACCATAACAGTCTACAAATGTTACTGAATGTTGTCTAAACACAGCTTCAGCCATGCAACATATCATATAAACAGACCATTGTGCCATTCGTTGTCTGAGGTTGTCATACATTTGAATACATTTTGTCCACAGTCATTTCATTAAAATCAACCAATAGTAAGGATCAGATCCTAGATCAGTGACATTACAATCGTACACTATTAACGATTGGAAACATAGTAGACAGGCTAGATAGAGTACATCGTTGCTGTCGGGCAGAAACCAGCCATCTCCATTTCCCAACTTGTATATCTTTTTTTGTATAAATCAGTTCTATTGGACACCTTTTACATCTGTGTGTGGGTTTAATACATATTGAACCAATGAAACGTATTAACAAGCGCTTCTGATTAAACCTCCTAACTCCATTGGCTCCTCAAACTGTCGTTCAAACAACCTAACTCCAATGTGTTTGTTTTTTTCCCCGTCTGACTTCGTCATTCTAATCTATGATGGACAAAACAACTATCACCACATTAATGGTCAAAAACCTCGTAACTCGACTTGAGCTGTATTTGGGTAAAGTGATGATAATATCATGACACGTACGAGTATCTGACATAAAGTCACCCTACCAACTTTGATTAAAAACATATTTTACCTGAAAAGTTAATATTTTGGCCATAGTTGGTTTCTGCCCAACAGCAGAGATACTGTATTATCATCACATGTTCCTTTTACATAAGAATTCCAATGCTATGCTACACTCACAAAAGTTATAATATATGAATTTGACGTTAGCGTGGTTATACACATACAAATACATATCAGCTGAATAAGCACAAGTAATAGGGGTGAAGGAACCTTAAATGACTGTACCTCGTTATGATTTAATTCTGTGCGGGACAGGGAAGAGAAGACATGGTCTACACAGCTAACAAAATTAATTTAAAACAACATGATTATTTGATGGTGTTACAGTAACAAATATTAGAAGTAGACATGGTGTTTGTAGTTTCAGTCATTTTTAATACCAATATTAGTACACTATGAGACAGAATACAAAAAAAGGAAAACTACATTATCTCTAAAATCATCAAACATCATAAACATCATAAACATCAAGTATAGCCTATATATATATTATTCTGTAAGAGTTTATTACTTTTTCAGAAATGTAATGTTATTAATTGATGAATGATCCACTTTGGTACTAACAATGCTATTCTTGGAACAGCAGATCAAATCATAGTTTGTCCAGAAGTACTAGTTGTACTTAGCTAATAGTAGTAGTTGCGCGTGACCCTGAACACGTCTGAGGTGCCCTGGTACGGCGTGATGACAGGTATGATGATATTCATGCGTTTGTAGTGTCCAAAGTGTTGTATTCTGTAGGAACCTGGACTAGCTGATGCAGGAATGTGCCACTCCACTGTGGCATTACTCTGTTTGTCTGAACCTTTCAGCCAATGGAACCTAGAGACAGAGAGAAAGAGGAGAGAGAGAGAGAGAGGGAGGGAGGGGGAAGAGAGAGAGAGGGAGGGGGGAGAGAGAGAGAGAGAGAGGGGGGGGGGGGGGGGGCAGAAACAGAGAGAGGTTGTAATTCAGTACCAAAACACATAGACCATTTTTGTTCACTAATACATTAGGTCAGAGATAATCTCTCAAGAACAGATTCTGCTCTGCGTTGGAATCTGTCGGTAGCCGTGTTGACAACCCGTGCGCATTGGTTTCAAGTGGGTGTGCCTTCAGATCAGGAAG
>NC_139951.1:12695242-12810242 GCF_963454915.1 Gymnoscopelus microlampas
CTTTCCTATTTCCTACTTTCCTATTATTCCAGGCTTAAGTGGTTTAAGGAATACACCAAAATACAGCCAGAGGGCAGTGTTTTTCTGCAGGTAAACACCACCACACTACTCCAGTGGCTGATAACTGCAGGTATAGAGGGAAACGATGGATACAAAATAATACATTATTTTTGTTACATAAACACAGGGCAAGGTTACATAGTATGCCTTTAAAAGACAAGTCCATTCATGCCCACTGACCTGAGCGATGGCCCTGGCAAGCCCTCTGTACTTCTGGATGTACGCACTGAGTGTGTGTGGGCCGTAGATGGTGGACGCACCCTCGTACCTCTGGATCTATGACGCGACCACACATTATACAAGTACAGACTCAACTGACAGATTGAACTATAGCTGAGAGACAGAGAGAATATCAGATTATACTGGTTCTGAAAAATAGAATATCAGATTATGTACTGGCTCTGAAACAGTAAACCGTTAGCCTGGAATCCAGACTGATTTGCTCCGTTTGGCTGACTTTTTTTTTTTTTCTTCCTTAGTCTGGCCATGGTCCTATTTGACTTGTATTTCCAAACGGCCTCCCATGAAGCCCAAGTCTATATATAATGCATTATAATCTGTTTATAACACTGACTATTTATAGTTATAAGAACACATCAATTCTCATAATACTTTATAATAACATAACCATACACCATAACCTAAACATGAACCAAAGTAAACAGGAAGTAATATGTTCCTGAAACATGTGTTCTGAAACTATTATCTAGTGGGTTTTCTTTTCTGGGGTCCACACTGTGACATCTGATTGGCTGTCGACATGATAACCAAAATGTTGAGCGCACAAAACCACATCCCCCCGCCAACCCCACACTGCACACACACACACTAATACACTCATCCTGTACGCGAGAAAACGTTCCATCTAGAGACAATAAAAATTCACTGATATCATCTATTATTCATGTCTTTTCACGTGTGTGTGTGTGCGTGCGTGAGTATGTGTGTAGCACTGTGTACCTGGTACTCTTCATATGTTGTGATGTAATGGGTGTAGATGTTACTTAGGCCAGCTATCACCACCTCCATGTCCCTCAGAGAACCCTCTGACTCCAGCTCCTAAAACACACACACACACACACACACACACACACACACACACACACACACACACACACACACACACACACACACACACACACACAGAGACAGAGAGAGAGATCACAACACATTTACCTTACATTGATAGTGTTCCTTGTGAGTGTTTGTGTATATGTCTGCAAACATGTTTTCCTGCTTTGTGCGAACCATAGAAATAAGAAATTATTAGAAATTATGTGTTTTTATTGTTAGTATACAGAGGGTGTGTGTGTGTGTGTGTGTGTGTGTGTGTGTGTGTGTGTGTGTGTGTGTGTGTGTGCGCGTGTGCATGTTTCATACTTGTTTAACTGCTTCTCTTATTCTTCTTCCTGACATGGTTCTGTTAAACACAGTAGAGACAGTATAGTGAATTACCAGTGCTGTGATATTAGCTTTAAGGAGCTTGCACAAAGAGTCAGTATTTTTCGTATATATTTTTTAATGTTTTAATCTGTCATCCGAAAAAAGAAAATCATTACAGACAGCCACCTTGTACACTGAGTCCGATGCAGATTATTTTATTAGTTTGGCCTGGTTCTGCTCAAGATTTCGGGGGAGGAACTTGGGTGTCTGCTCTACATGTAAAGTGTCTTGAGACAACTTGTTGTGATTTGGTAATGTCATATTATTGAACCATAGCAAAAACTAAACCTTACCAATACAAACCAACCTTATCCAAGGCTGATTAACCCTACATTAACTAAGACTAACCAACTTCACAATAATAGTAGTAATACTCACGTCATTTCTCCAGGCACGGCGACTATAGCCACAGGGCCCACAGTGATGATCTGAACATCTACAATTTCAGGATGCCAGGGGAGAGGCCAAGTCATCTACAGGAAAAAATACACACAAATATAGATCTATTAATACCCTTTGTAGCACTGTTCTGTAATGAACAATGTAGTGGTACTAGCTAGAACTAGCTAATGCTAAGAGCAGTGGTACACTCTAAATACGAGTAAGTAGCTAAAATGAAATATCCAACCGTCACAGACAGTCAGACAGACAGACAGACAGACAGACAGACAGACCTCTCCAGTGTTAAACAGGATGGGTTTGGGGCTGTGACACGCTTGCGTCTCATTGGACGGCTCTCCCAGCAGAGCGTCTCTGATCCCGTCCCAGAATGGATCTCCTTCAGTATTTCCTACACAAACACACAGACCAGTAGAGAGAGAGAGAGACAGGACCATTCAGAGAGACAGGATATAGTAAGACAGGATGGTAGAGAGAGAGACAGGACAGTGTAGAGAGAGAGACAGGAAAGATGGTCTAGGAAGAGGGATGACACTGAATAGGCTCTATGCACAGCAGCCATATTGGAAAGAAATTGGGCCTCTTCCTTAACTTCCTTCACAGGTGCTACCAATGATACTAATGAATGCTCTGTTCCATTCTGGTCAAACAGAGTGAGGGTGCTGACATTGTACATGTTGGCTCACTGGATACACTATCATGGTTCCTTGAGGGGGTTCCAAATGGCTCCTTGCGGGTGTGTAACTCTGAGAGTGTACAAATGGAACCAAATGGACCCATAAGGGTCCATTTGGTTCCATTTGTACACTCTCAGAGTTATGGAGGTCCTTGAAATTAAGTGTTGAGAACCACTCTCCTACACTAAATGGAACAGAGCCTTCATTAGTACCATTATTAACACCTGTGAAGGAAGTAAGGAATGGGCCCAGAGTTTTTCCAATATGGCTGCTGTGCATAGAGCCTATTCAGCAGCCTGTTGCACCAGCTGATTGTAAGTTATAACTTGTTAGTTTGAAAGTTTGTCTGTTTGCAACATTGATAGTTAGCTAAATTAAGCTAAATCTGTACTTGGTTAGATTGTAGATTAATTAATAGAATAAAATTGCAGTTGTAACCATGCCAGAAGAAGTTAAACGTTGAAGATAAAATGTACAATTCAGACATTTAGCAGACGCTCTTATCATGAGTGTGTTGTGCAAGATCAGAGTAAATGGCATGAATGAACCCTAGTCAACCCTAAATGACAGGTTTAAGGTCACATAAGTAGAGTGAAAAGAAAACAATTTAGTGCTTCAAAGAAACTAGTGTAGCAGGTAAACAAAATTAAGATCTGTCTAAACAACATTCTATCTAAGTTGTGGTCAACAACAACAACAACACGTTAGAGCTATCTAGTGAGTTGACCATGTTGAGGAAATGCCTCCAACATGAAGCGAAACCTTTGCAACATTTCAACTATTTCTACCGAATAGAAATGTTTAAAATCAAGACTCAAGTCTGAACTCCTTTTTTCATCTGTGTGTGAGTCCTGCATTGCTGTTGCTATAATAAGTGAATAAGTATATCGTGGGGGAAACTATTTTAAGGTTGAATCCCCCCGAAAAGATTTCACACAATAAAAGACCAGCAGAGTTACAAAGTGCATGCTGTACCCATGCCACACGTGCTCACCACTCTGGGATTCCTCGCTATGGGACGTTCCCAGGGCGAAACACAGTGACAGGTCGGGCGTCCCAGCCGTCTCTTGAGGCCAGTCCACACCAATGCAACTCCTTGCAACTACTTGCAACCATTATCCCCAAATGCAGTGGTGTAAAGTAACTAAGTAAATGTACTCAAGTACTGTACTTAAGCACAATTTTGAGGTCTTTTTTACTTTACTGGAGTATTTCCAATTCTCAGTACTTTTACTTGTACTCCACTACATCTCAGAGGCAAATATTGGCAAAACTCCACTACAATTTTTTGAACATTGTAGTTACTAGTTACTTTGCAATTATCAATGATTCATTGACAATGAATCATTATAAAACATACGTTAATCACTTTAGCCCTATTTTATACCTATAGGCTATTTGAAAATAGCCGATCTACAAGCTCACAACGCGTCGCATCGCGACGCGTTGTGAGCTTGCAGATCTGCTATTTTCAAACATTTCAGTACTTTTACTTTTGGTACTTTAAGTACATTTTGATGCCAATAATTGTGTACTTTTACTCAAGGAAATGTTTAATTCCAGACTTTTACTTGTAACAGAGTATTTCTGTATTGCAGTATTGATACTTTTACTTAAATAAAACATCTGAGTACTTTTTCCACCACTGCCCAAATGGCAATCTGCAACTGGTCAGTCCCGACCGCTGCAATTTCTTGCAACTGGATGCAAGTTGCGACAAGTTGCATTGGTGTGGACTGAACTTTAGATGCACCCTGTCCACTGCAATCTGGGCTATTCCACATTATCTCGACAGCTCACATAAAAGAGGACTTTGTGCGTGCATTGAATTCCTCTGGGTTATAGGTGCAGTTGACTTTATTTTGTTTTCCATGGTTCAATCTGAATAAACCCTCTTGTGGTACAACCTACAGGGACATCCGTAATTGGTCCTTAGCCAGGGGCAAAGGTCATCATCAGATCATTTTAAATTCATAAATCAAAGGTGTGCATAAAGTGACCGTGCCAAACTTTTTATTTTTATTACATTTTTTTTTATTATTATTTTGTATTTTCTATGAATCAGGCCTAATCATATTGTGGTTCACAAGCACTGAGAAAAGTCCAACATGGACGGAAATGTTTGCACCTTTCCACTCTTTACAGCCCTGTAACATACCAAATAGAAATATTTAAAATCCAGACTCTCTGAACTCGACCAGTAAGTGATATTTCTTTGTTCAATTAAGTGTTGAATATCCGAGTGTTTGTTCAGTTACAGGGGTCTTCACTGTCTCTCCAGCTCTTTAGTAAACGGGATACCAATTTGATCCAATCAGAGAGAACTCATATGACCAAATGCAATTGGAAGTGACGAAACAAAGAAAGGAGCAGACAAAATTTGAACTGGACACTAAACACGCATTAAAGAGCTGGAGAGACAGGGAGACCCCTGTTACTGAACAAACACTCTATAGCAGGGGTATTCAACTAGATTAGGCAGGGGGCCACAACTGCAAAATAATTTGGAGTTGGGGGCCACACAGTGCGCGCAAATGCGCGCGTGCATGTGTGCACACAATTTGCGCGCGCACGCGCGCGAAATTTTTCGGGTCTAATTCAGGTCTAATTCGGGTCTAATTCGGTTCTATTTGACCAATATAAATCAACTTTTTTTCGGGTCTAATTCGGTCTAATTCGGTTCTATTTAAGGTTCTAAGTTAAGTTCCAATGAAAGATGGCCTTTAAAGAACTAATGAAGGATAAATAATTTGTACTGTTTTAACTTTGATAACATAAATTAAAGTTAAAATAAATAATAATTATGAAAATTAAAAAAAAAAAAAAAAAAAAAAAATTTTTTTTTTTTTTTTTTTTTTTTTTCAAATTTTTGGAATATGGCCAGGGGCCACAAGGAAGCTCCTCGCGGGCCGCACGTGGCCCGCGGGCCGCCAGTTGAATATCTATGCTCTATAGCAATGATTATTATAAAAAATGACTTTAACCTAAAAAAAACACTAATGCTACCTGTAGGAGCCAAATGAGGATTATTGATGTGATTGACAAAGGCACCGCATTGGCACATTGTTCATGGGTGTGTCTCTGTGGGTGGGCCTCGGCAACTATAAATAGTGGCTCTCACCTGCTCACCTTGATGAGTTGGTTTGCCCTTTGGAGGCAGGGTGAGCTGGGAGAGCCATATTTTTGTTGACCGCATTTTTTTGTATTTTGTTATTGCTCACCGTTTAAATTATTCGATTTCTTGACACATATTTATTACATTATTTCTTAATTGTAAATTGTAATAATTTGGTGCACTGAACTTGAAAGTAAAGCATTTTAAACTTGAGCATTTGTTTGGAACTGAATATTTTACATTTTTATGCGCGTCATACAGTTTTAATTTCTCCCAGGCTTAGCCTGCCGGCTGATCATTTATTGGGAATGATATCATCCGCAACACTACCTTTACGATTACGCTAAAACGTAAATCCCACCAAAAATGTTACCTTGTGTGAAGTTCAGATCTCCTCCTCCGTCTGTCGTTCCTGCTGCAAAACTGTGACCCAGAGCAGGTGTACATGTCTTCACCTACACGCACGCACGCACGCACGCACGCACGCACGCACGCACGCACGCACGCACGCACGCACGCACGCACGCACGCACGCACGCACACACACACACACACACACACACACACACACACACACACACACACACACACACACACACACACACACACACACACACACACACACACACACACACCAAGATGAAGTTGTTTGTAAGGCATTTTTATGAAAGTAATAATAACTTTTCAAAACAATCCAACAAAGAGCAGTGGTTCCCAAACGATGTGCCGAGACATGCAGGTGTGCCTTGGGATTGTGTGACAACCACATATTATTATTATTGCAATATACTGTATATACTGTACAACTGTACAAAATATTATTAATTTATTTTATTTATATCTGTACTCATTTCCCAATACAGAAGTGGATTTTTTACCAAAAAAAAAACAACGTTTACAACCTGCTACCGTATCCTCCTATTTTGGACGCGTGCTTAAGTGGTTAAACTTGTATTAGTAAATGAAAGTAAATGTTTACAGAGTGATAAGAGTGATAACATGTTTTATAGACGCTATTTTGCATGGATATGATTACAGGTTTGCCTTGAGATTTGGCCTTGGGCACAAGCAGTTTGAAAAGCACTGCTTTACAGAACAGAATGAAATCAACAACCACACAGGCACCACAACCCAGCTAATGTACAGCTACGGTAAGGTACTATAAAAGAATTGAGAGCTGCCAAGAAAAGGGATAAAGGAAAATAAACGGACGATAAAGGACAATTAAAATGGAGACATGTCTAGATGTAAAAGAGATAAAAAAGAGCTAGCTAGCATGATTACGCATCAAATTTAAACAGTAACCGATAAAATAATAAAACAAAAGACGTAATATGAGGATGATAAAAGTACTAGGTTTTAAGAAGAGATTAAAAAGATGATAATGATTTAATTAGGCTGAGAGATTTGGGGCAAGGAGTTCCACAGCTGATAGTGAAAGTCCAATCACCTTTGTTCTAAGAACAGTCAGTTACTGAGGACTGCAGGCAGCATGTTCTGGCTCGTACAGAGCTAACATGTCCTTATGAGCCATGCAAGCCTTTAAACGTCTTTAAGTCTTACCATCAATTCTAAAACATACAAGCAGTAGAGAGAGGCCAGGATGGCTGAGCTGCTGCATTTAGGACTATAGCTGGATGGATGCGAGAAACGTTTTTTTTTTTTTTTAGAAAGTCCAGAGTGCAAAGAATCACAATAATCTAAGAGATGTGATGAAAGCATGTAACATTAGAAGTGGATGTTGTGTTCACAAATAATGTGACCCCCAGAAGCATGTACAGTGTATGCACTTCGAAAATGGAATGGGACCAAGTATCGACCCCTGGGGGACACCTACTGTACCACACATGAAGGGGACCTGCGAGGCCTCTCAACACAAAGACAATACAGGATGCTTTACAGAAGGCATAAAAACAAGGAAAGGCAATACCCACAGGGGGCAGGGCGGGGGACCAAATATAGGCCCTTGGGGCCTCTATAGTCTACACCAAATCTCCCGAAAATAGCCCATCTACAAGCTCACTAACTGTGTGTGTGTGTGTGCGCGTGCGTACGTGCGTGCGTGCGTGCGTGCGTGCACTAACCGTGTGTGTAGCATTAACATGAACAGTAACATCCGTCATGTTGACCCACTGATGAGCAGAATGAAGGAAACCAGAAAGCTCTTTGTCTGCTGATGAATACAACTCCTACAGACAGACAGACGGACAGAGAAAGAAAGAAATGATCATTACAACAGTATATCAATAATAATGATAACTATCCCATACTCGGCGATGTGCGCAGCCAAACAGCGCAGACAGACTTATGGGTTATGCACTCAGTATGCATAGTTTAAGTTTAGTGTCGTATTGGGGTGTGGTGTGGTGTGGTGTGGTGTGGTGTGGTGTGGTGTGTGACAACCCAGTCATTTACGACCTGGCGTCGTGGAACCACCCTCAACCATGAGAAGTTCATGTTGTTGCTGTTTGAGCAAAGCTATAGTGTGGTAATAACACAACGTGGGTTGGAACAGTGCACATGTCAATGTGCGTACTAGTGCTATGGAGATGATATCTGAAGCGCCCTACCGCTCATAAAACGGAGTGTGTGTGGGGACACGGGCCCTAAATGAAAGTCCTTGTTTTGTTACTTTAAGTAGGCTATTGATTACCAGTCTGACTTCACACATATTATTACAGCATTGATACTTTTATGTGGAATACTTTTCTCACTGTCTGCCATTTTAAAGTGATACATTTGTATTTTAGGATTATTATTTCTGTGCCTTCCTTTTCTAATAAATACCATAACAATGGAGTTAATGTCTGTGCTGCATTATTTCATGTAGGCCATGTATTTTCTGCATTATGTCATGTTCTTAGACAGATACTTAGAGATACAGGGGAACTGTGTGATGGGGACCTTATTCTGTATTGGGGGGCACCACCCCCCAGATCCCTAGGAGGGGGGTCACCTTGTGAGGCCCCCCCCCCCCCCCCCCCCACACACACACACACAATGTGACCCCCAAAATAAGGGAGGGATGCCCACCTACGTCACAGCCAATCATAGGTGGCTTATTGCACATGCTCAGTAGCATTGCTCGAGATAGGGAGGAGGGAGGGGGGATCTCCCCCCTCCCAAATTGTGGAAATCCAGGTTAGGGCTGAAGGTGTGATCTTCTGGCAGCAACCCCAGCAGGGGGTCACGCATACTTAATTTGGTACCATACAGGAGTTTACCGACTCACAAAACTTTGAGTTTTCCGAGTGGAAAACTCTTGTAAATTCTTGTAAATTCTCTGAATTTACATCTCATATTCATCGGTTTTCATAGCCGGAAACCTTGTTTTTTTTGCAGTGTGTGTGTGTGTGTGTGTGTGCATGCGTGCGTGCGTACATTGATTGCACAAAGTTATTTTAGATTAAAGAGAAGATTAACAGGTACCTTAGCCTTCATGTAGATGTTGTGCCCAATGATCCTGGTACTGTCAAACATGTCCTCACCTGGTCCAGATGCCTTACACACCTTAGTCTACAGACACACAGAGGAACAGACAGACATATGTTAGTTAGGGAATTTTAGCAATATGTGTGGACCATCTGTGAAAAAATTTACTACCAATAGCTTTCTTCACCAATGTGTTCTTATAGGTGTCTAGAATCACCTCTCAATTAATGCAAACCCAAATCCTCGTGGAAAATCCTGGAGAGCCAATCAAAGTTAAGGAGCCCAGAGGGCTTGGGTGAAAAATATTTAAAAAAAATAAATGTCTAAAATGAACTTGTGAGGTGTCTAACTAGGGGTTTTCAGGGGTGCTGAATCCATTCCAACCATTATGTTTGAGTAAAAATGTCTCCCTGGCCATCTAATATTGGTATATTGGTTATTGTTAGTGTATAATCAGTGTATAATCAATGGTAAGGGATTGGGGTGTTGTTGAATTGATTCTATTCTGAAAAATAAAATAAGAAAATATTGCTAAACACTTGATAAGAGTGTACACCTACTGTGCACATGCTCAGTGGGATACACTGTCTGAATGTGGGGAAGGAGCGGGAGTGTTGCATCCTGGCAAATATGTCTGGACGATTTTAAGGTACGGTAGTTTATCTACTTTTTGGCATTGATTTTCCTCTGCTGGCAAAACTTTTGATTACTGTGAATTTAGATTTCAATTTTATCTAGCCTATTGCTTACATTGAACAACCATTAGTTAAACAATCATGACACTTGTCTTTTAGTAGACAACATGGAAGAGGATTCTGTAGCTTGTGGCTTAAGGTGCTTCATCTGTGGTGGTCCTGAGACTGAGATTCAAAAGTCACCCAAAAAGGCTATGCACATTTTTTGTCTTATTCTGAGAGTGTGGATGATGCAGCATTAATCAGAAGACTTCATGAGGACTGGAAAAACTGAGATGACCCCAAACTAAGATACCATTTGGAATGCAAAACCGAGCTATACAGTCGTGCAAGAAGTACAGTATATCCACTGGATATCGTACGTTTTTTTTCATTGTGATGAAAGTTGCCACTTGCAGATTTCAATCCTATTCTATGTTGTGAGTGACATCATAATTTAATAAAAACTTTAAACATAATCTATTCTTTAGAGCAAGATGAGCAAGTCCAACGGCCAGACAGGAAGAAAAGACGCAGGGCATTGTCTGGGTCAAGTAGTTCAAGTGCTAGCTGGCACACTTGATCTACCATAATACTTGCATCCTTTGCAATGAAGGTATCAATGTTGGCACATTGAAAAGAAACCCTGGTAAGTCTTTTGTATGTAAGATTCAAATGAATTTTGATAATTGTTTTTCTTGCTCCTCATTGTAGGCTTCCACTCAAAGTCAAGTAATTTAATCATGCACATATTGTATGTGGCTACCTTTTATCCAGACAGAGCTTGGCAGTTGCATCGTGCATCTGATAATGTCTACCAGGACCGACTGAAAAGGAGTTTGATGCAGAGAGCAAAGCGACGAGGTCATGACTGGGGACTTGAAGTCGCTGGTCGCCTGGTGGCAGAAGAGGCAGTATATCATATTCGATGCAGAAGAGACTTTGAGAACCCTGTTACAAAGTCTGACGTAACATTATATGGATACAAAATACAGCTGAACAATACAACTCACATTTCTTATCCTTTATTAGTCCCCCTCATTCCTGGACCCATATCAATCTTGCAGAATACATTATTTTGAAGTCAAAAGTTTCACTATTAAAAATTATATTTCTTCCCTGAGGATAAGAAATGTGAGTTGTATTGTACAGCTGTATTGTGTATCCATATAATGTTACCTCAGACTTTGTAACAGGGTTCTCAAAGTCTCTTCTGCATCGAATATGATATACTGCCTCTTCTGCCACCAGGCGACCAGCGACTTCAAGTCCCCAGTCATCACCTCGTCGCTTTGCTCTCTGCATCAAACTCCTTTTCAGTCGGTCCTGGTAGACATTATCAGGTGCACGATACAACTGCCAAGCTCTGTCTGGATAAAAGGTAGCCACATACAGTATGTGCATGATTCAATTATTTGACTTGGAGTGGAAGCCTACAATGAGGAGCAAGAAAAACAATTATCAAAATTCATTTGAATCTTACATACAAAAGACTTACCAGGGTTTCTTTTCAATGTGCCAACATTGATACCTTCATTGCAAAGGATGCAAGTATTATGGTAGATCAAGTGTGCCAGCTAGCACTTGAACTACTTGACCCAGACAATGCCCTGCGTCTTTTCTTCCCGTCTGGCCGTTGGACTTGCTCATCTTGCTCTAAAGAATAGATTATGTTTAAAGTTTTTATTAAATTATGATGTCACTCACAACATAGAATAGGATTGAAATCTGCAAGTGGCAACTTTCATCACAATGAAAAAAAACTTACGATATCCAGTGGATATACTGTACTTCTTGCACGACTGTATAGCTCGGTTTTGCATTCCAAATGGTATCTTAGTTTGGGGTCATCTCAGTTTTTCCAGTCCTCATGAAGTCTTCTGATTAATGCTGCATCATCCACACTCTCAGAATAAGACAAAAAATGTGCATAGCCTTTTTGGGTGACTTTTGAATCTCAGTCTCAGGACCACCACAGATGAAGCACCTTAAGCCACAAGCTACAGAATCCTCTTCCATGTTGTCTACTAAAAGACAAGTGTCATGATTGTTTAACTAATGGTTGTTCAATGTAAGCAATAGGCTAGAGAAAATTGACATCTAAATTCACAGTAATCAAAAGTTTTGCCAGCAGAGGAAAATCAATGCCAAAAAGTAGATAAACTACCGTACCTTAAAATCGTCCAGACATATTTGCCAGGATGCAACACTCCCGCTCCTTCCCCACATTCAGACAGTGTATCCCACTGAGCATGTGCACAGTAGGTGTACAGTCTTATCAAGTGTTTAGCAATATTTTCTTATTTTATTTTTCAGAATAGAATCAATTCAACAACACCCCAAACCCCTACCATTGATTATACACTGATTATACACTAACAATAACCAATATACCAATATTAGATGGCCAGGGAGACATTTTTACTCAAAAATAATGGTTGGAATGGATTCACCACCCCTGAAAACCCCTAGTTAGACACCTCACAAGTTCATTTTAGACTTTTATTTTTTTAAATATTTTTCACCCAAGCCCTCTGGGCTCCTTAACTTTGATTGGCTCTCCAGGATTTTCCACGAGGATTTGGGTTTGCATTAATTGAGAGGTGATTCTAGACACCTATAAGAACACATTGGTGAAGAAAGCTATTGGTAGTAAATTTTTTCACAGATGGTCCACACATATTGCTAAAATTCCCTAACTATGTACACAGAGGGACAGACAGGTAACAAAACAGACAAGAGAGAAAGACATCGGGAAGACAGACACAGCAGAATTAAGGTTGCAGTCTTAACGCAGCGTTTGCCTGTGTGTGTGTGTGTGTGTGTGTGTGTGTGTGTGTGTGTGTGTGTGTGTGTGTGTGTGTGTGTGTGTGTGTGTGTGTGTGTGTGTGTGCGTGTGCGTGTTTGTGTGTGTGCACTGACCCCGCCCACAGGACAGGAGCTGTTGAGATAGTCACAGGGCAGTCCTGTGTTCAAGCAGACAGGGCCTCTGGTGTTGGGACTCACATCTCCAAGGTTACTGGAGGAGAAACCTGCAACGAACGGACCCTGATGCACGCGCGCGCACACGCACACACACACACACACACACACACACACACACAGAAGCACACAGACAGATGGACGGACGTAGACAAACAGAAAAACATTTACACAAGAGTTTTTTTCTTTTTTGACATTTTATCCTCTGCAATGCTCTTATCCAGTGATTTTAAAACCAGGTAAAGAGACATGAGAACAGACGTACTTCTTTCTACGGAATTTAACGTTGCGATGGGAGTGATGTACAAAAACGAATTTCAGCCACTTTTTTACCTTGTAAACCTGTGAAGTGACAATAAAACTGATTCTGATTCTGATTCTGATGATATGAGATCAAACCAAACCGAGATCGGATTAAGTGAGATACTACAGTATGAGATCAAATCCCCAAACTGAGATCAGATTAGATACGACACTACACGGTATCAGATTTAAAAAAACAACTAAAAGCTAAACTGAGATCAGATGAAGTGAATCAGAATCAGCTTTACTAAACCAAAAAAACAAAACAAAGGAGTTATCTACATTACACATGGTACCTGAGATAAGATAAAAAGGTGCGGGAGCAAGTGAGATACAGTATGAGAGATCAAGACTAAACTGAGGCCAGATGAAGTAAGTATGAGATGAGATAAGTGTTCACCTGTCCGGGCAGAGAGCCAATGTTTTTGTCCTTTTCCAGCAGGTAGGAGGCGTAGCCCATGTTGTCACTGCTCACCATCCTATTGGTGATGTCCATGCTGACAGCATGGACAGCGAACCAGCTGGCAGCAGCACAAGGAAAACATAATTATGTTCCATGACCCATTTTTGGGGTCACTGAACAATTTTTCGAAAACACCAGTCCTTGGTTCTGGTGAATGATATTGTCCTTCTAATACGTCAGGGGGCTGTGGTTTTTCAATTACTTTTTTCATTTATTTTATTGTATTTAGGCTACATTATTTCTTTAGTTTTCATTTTCCCAAACAATTATAACAAATGAATGAAAAAAAGTAATTGAAAAAAACACGGCCCCCTCACGCATTAGAAGGCCAATATCAGCCACTAGAACAAAGGACTTGTGTTTTCATTGAATCCAACATGGTTAAAATGGAGTTTGAAGATACAATTTTATACAGGAAGGGGGCGTGTCTAATAAAATGAATATCAACTGAATAAAGCAACTTAAAAAATGTCTGGGGTGTTCACACAAAAGCCTGAGTATATGTTAAAATGACCCCAAACATGTTTGAAAGTGAAATATCCGTTTAAC
Source organism: Gymnoscopelus microlampas (assembly GCF_963454915.1). NCBI lineage: Eukaryota > Metazoa > Chordata > Actinopteri > Myctophiformes > Myctophidae > Gymnoscopelus > Gymnoscopelus microlampas. Next base: position 12,709,340 of record NC_139951.1, read on the forward strand.
CACTTGAAATCCAGCCTGCATATTCTGGGGGGAACATTAGCCCAAAATAGCCGATCTACAAGCTTACAACGTGTCACGTTGCGACACGTTGTGAGCTTGTAGATCGGCTATTTTTTGGCGAAGACATTTGGTGTAGACGGGCTAAAAGCGATCCAAGCACAGTTGTTGTAACTCCATTTCTCTAAGGCTAGATGGTTTCAGTGGTTAAACGTGTGGATAGATAGTGTAACAACTAGATTGACAGTGTTTAGTTACCTCAGCATGCCAATCCCGTCACCGTCTAGGTCAGTGAATTTCAGCACCACCACCTGTTTGTCTGTGTTGAACTGATACCTGCGGTACATATACAGTACATTGTGTTGGCACAAATCACTTTTCAAGGGGGTAGTTTTATTTTATTTACTTATAATGTTTTTATTTATAATTGTATCTGTCTTCTTTTGTAAAGAAAATGACTTGTGGCTCAGTAATCAACTTAATTTTAACAACACAAATATAAGAAAAATATTCTTATATAACAAACATACAAGAATAATATTCTCATATTTTAAACGGCACACCTTCCTTTATTTTAACAGTTAAAAATGTTATCAATCTTGAAATAATAATAAACAGTTTAATAACATGTACCACACTTTGTATTAACTACACTTTGTGGGCATTTATTTAATGCCATGTCAACAACTGTCTAGTCTACTTCCTCTTCTAGAGGAATAGATGGTTATAATAAAATAAAAAAGACAGCTCTTAAAGCTGTGAAGTTCTTCATAGTGTGGTTGTAGAACACTGATTAGTGGTCTTCAAACACACATATTGCATGAGGTTTTTCTTTAGTACGGGTATAATTAACTGACACTTTAAATAAGAATAGTATGCTTAACAGCAAAATGTGTAATTTTAATTAAAGCGCAAAACTATAGAATAATAATTTCTATTTGGTGATGCCTAACAGTTGTAGGATAATGATATGTACAGTACAAAGAGAACAGAACAGATACCTGTCTCTCTCATCATGAGGGTTGTTTTCGTAGGACTGAGGACTTCTGTTGAGGCTGCTGTCTTCCAACTGGCCTTTATTCATGAAGATCCGCCCTGGTTTGATGTTACGATGGGCTCTGTCTATGCTCTGGAGAGACACATACAGTTCCATATTATTACTATGTTTTTTTGTTTTTTTTACTTTTTCTTCAATATTCATATAAAACAATCCCCCAAGACATAAGAAAATAATAATAGTGCCAGTAATGAATAAAAATCGACACACTATAACACAAAAAATAAACAAACAAAAGACAAACAAAACACTGCCAGACATTGTAGCCTTTTCATCTTACACTCTTAAATCCTCATCTTAATTTGCCTTTTATGTTTTCACCAGTCCTTTTAGGAGGCGGTCTATGAATGGAGTCCATATTTTGGATTTTTTGTCTTGTCTAGGTTAGATATATGAAATCGGATTCCCTCCATCCGTATGATTACAGTCATCTCATTCAGCTATTTATTTAAACAACAAGGAGCAGATGGTGACTTCCAGTCCAATGGAATAGTTGTCTGGCTGTGCTTTGCCTTTTCGTACTGTCACGGTGTGACACGGAGACACAGAGAGAAAACCAAATGCAGAATGCAGACACAGGGAAGGCAGGTATATGTATGTACTTTACTTGGTAGATTAGACAGAAACAAAGGTAACCTCTACAAGAGGGAATTAAAACACACTGGCACGACACAAGGAGGACAGACGGGGAACTCGAATGCACTAAGAACACATCAAACACCGGTACTTAAATAATATAATCATCAGGCCAAAGCAGCACACAGCTGGGCACGCAGGTGGAAGAAGGCCCAAAATCAGAAAACACCAGGGCGGGCGGGCGGGGGGGGGGGACAAGGACTGACATACACACCGATCTCCATATATGGGCATATCAGTCACATCGGTGGTGGCACGTATGTGTCGAACTCTAAACACAAGGGCCCGAACTTCTAGTAGTAATACATGTACACACACACACACACACACACACACACCTTGACCACCCCGTCCACCAGGGCCTGTGTGGAGGCTTTGATGTATCCCTTGCTGGTGATCATGAACAGTGTGTACTGGAAGTATCCCGCCAGGCCTGCGTGGGTGTGAGTGCCACTCAACACCACGTTGTCCTGACGATACAGCGTGCCGTACTTCAACTGTAGCGCTTTCAACACCTACAATACAACACACACACACACACACACACACACACACACACACACACACACACACACACACACACACACACACACACACACACACACACACACACACACACACACACACACACAGACCTGAGGCCGATTCTACAAACCATTGTAACAGCAATGGTTATCCAACAGAGAGCAGTTTTAGTCTCAGGTACTGTAGTACAACTCGGGCATATTTCTTGCAGTGGAGTTGGAGCTTGAAACCCATTAAAACTGGGAGAACATCTATCATTTTCAATTTGAGCTTTGGCTATTCAAAAATCGCAGATGTTTGCAGCGCTTCACTTCGTGCCGCGCTGCAAGCTTGTACATCTGCTATTTTTGAAAATGTTTGAAAGATTATGAAAGTATATGAGAACTACTGACAGGTATTTTAATACAACAGCAATGGCAACGCTGTGCACGCACGTGTGTGCGCGTGTGTGTGCGTGCGTGTGCGTGTGCGTGTGCGTGCGTGTGTGTGCGTGTGTGTGTGTGTGTGTGTGTGTGTGTGTGTGTGTGTGTGTGTACCTCCAGTCGTAGCCTCTGGGACACCATGCCTACATCGATGGTGACAAACAGCACCCTCCTCCGGCCGTCGTCGATGATGAAGGCCCTGCTGTACAGACGAGTGTGGATGCCGGCTGCTATCTGATCTGGGCTGGCATAACCCATCTGCACGCACGCATGCACACATGCGTGCACACACACACACATGCACACGCACACACACAATTATAAACTCCAATTTCCTATAGGAAATGTCCTGTGTATACTTGGTGGTACAACAAATAGCGAAACTAGACGATCTACAAGCTCATGTGTCGATGGGATGTGAGCTATTTCTTTATTTGTATATAAAAGTAGAATAATTCAAGCTTATAACTTGTAGATCTGCTATTTTCACCAAATGTTTGCCCCAGAATAGACGCTAAGGTTCATGCGGTTAACGAGTACATCAGCATGGGGGTCCTGTACAGTGTGTGTGTGTGTGTGTGTGTGTGTGGTCGTGTGTATGTGTGTGTTTCTAACCAGGGGTATGTCAGCGGGGGGTCCGGTGCAGTCGGCCCGTCCTGCTCCTATCAGGTAGGGGTTGTGTGGGGGGGCGGGGCTGGGGGGCGTGGTTGGCTCTGGCTCTGCAGATGAATGATGATTGAAAGCCTTTGTGAGGAAACACTCCCTTGACATGGACAAGAGCATCTTGCTTTTGAGACCCCCCTCAACAGTTGCAATGTATAAATACTTAACCACTTAAACCTAGGGATGGAGCTCGAAAACCGGGTCCATTATATACCCGGGCATGAATTTAACGAGACCCGGTTTTCGATAAGCTTTAGGCTTGTCGAGCCTGTTATCGAGTGTAGCGGCCCATGACGTCATGTCTAAACTATCAAAACAAGAGGCGATCAAGAAATAAATCTAATCACCCACGCTGGCACAAACATGTTGGTCTAAAAGTGTATTGATAGCTGCAAGTTGTGCCAAACAGCGCTGCCCGGAGCGTGTCCGTCCCTCAGTCTATCGTTGCCGAAAATGGCAGATCTACAAGCTCACAATGTGGTGCGAACAGACGCGGTGTGAGCTTGGAGATCGGCCATGTTTGGTGTGTGACACCGTCGTACGATGAAGTATACATTGCGCTTTTAACGTGACAGTACACACATTAACCGTTTCTTCAATATTATTTTCCAAAAGTAAAAAGGTCACTTGCCTTCTGTCTGTTAGAAAAGTACTGTATTTGAAGGCCATAGTAAAATGTAGTGCAAGTGATATATTTTGGTTAAAACAAAGAAAAAAGAATAGAAAAAATAACTATGCATTTTTTGTTTATAAAAAGTTGAAGAGACATGGAGATTTTATAGTAATTATTACAGTACTATTCATAATATAAAGCCATTTAACACTTATTGCACATTATATGAATGCTTGTTTTAATGATAGGCAAAAATATTTTTTACTTTTGTCATCTTCATTTAATTTTAGATAGTGGTCAGCCACAAACTCACTGTCACAACAGGCCAATAAAAAAAGATACCGGTTCTGTTCAGAATTTTTCGCCTCGCGTCTTTTTTCTTAATAATAGAAAAAGATCGATAGTGGGCTCGATAAAAGCTCGGTTCGATAAGCAGGCTTGATAAGGTGCTCATTATCAATAAAAATTAACGAGCTCCATCCCTAACCCAGCATTCCTATTCTGGGGGGGAATTAACGTTTGCCAAAAATAGCCTATCTTGTAGATCGGATATTTTTTAGCTTGGTGTAGATCGAAAAAGAACGCACCAAGTACAGTGCAACTCAGGTCCGTTTTAGTAAGAATGGGGGGGTTCAAGTTTAAACAAAACAACCACATCAACCAAACGGTAAAACAATACAAAATACCATGTGACAAAACCAAACAAACAAGAGAAAGAATTAATACAACAATACGTTCAAACAAACCAAAACTACAAAACACAGAATCTGAGTATTAAACTCTAAGCAAGGGACAAAGAATGGATCATTCAAAATCTGAAATATCACTAACAATGTCGGCGATAGTATGCAATACATTTTGACTCTAACCGTTTGTGTGTAGTTATTATAAAGAGATATAAGTAGTTATGGTTTTGTAGTTATTGACAACATATAATCACATGATAAGAAGACAGAACATTATGAAAAATTAAACGGATCAAACATGGATCGAATATCTACAAATAAGCTAGTCAGAAGGAGCTTTGAACATAAAGACTTCCTTGGCTATTGATTTGTAAATTATTGTTGATTAAATAACACAGATTACAGTATGTATCAGTGTGTGTGTGTGTGTGTGTGTGTGTGTGTGTGTGTGTGTGTGTGTGTGTGTGTGTGTGTGTGTGTGTGTGTGTGTGTGTGTCGACCATGCAGATTTACCGTGGTAATTTGCCCACCCCCCCCCCCCCTTTTTTTTCCTTTTTTCTTGACCACAAGGTTAGAATGTCATTTAGACAGATGCTTTTTTTCTTTACCTGGTGTTGTATAGTTTCAATGTACAGATTATAATTTTAATAGTATTTTGTTTAGACTGATGCTAGGTTCTTCTTTTACCTGTGATCCTAGTTTACTGAGGCACTACTACACTGTGCCATTTGATGTATGTGTTCTCCTTCTTATTGTCAATTCGCTCTAATAGGAGTGTCTGCTAAATCATTGGTTCTCAAAGTCCAGGGGTCCTTGGGGGGGTTCCAGGGTATCCCCAGCTAAATGTGTTAATGCAGCATCACAATCATTTTAACCACTTTATCCAATTATATGTTGGCTATTCAAAAATAGCCAACCTACAAGCTGATATTTTTTTTTTTAACATTCATGAAAAATCTTGTGAATCTTATGAAAAAAGTGTTGTGAAAAATGTTGAATAATTATAAAAAAAAATGTAACACAAATGTTCTCTTCTGGGGTCCCTGGCACGTGCTAAATGCCTAAATTGTGAAATTGTAAATTGTGTGCACGTGTGTGTGTGTGTGTGTGTGTGTGTGTGTGTGTGTGTGTGTGTGTGTGTGTGTGTGTGTGTGTGTGTGTGTGTATCCTGACCTGTCCGTAAGTTCGGTCTGGTCGCAATGATGGCGACGAGGCCGACAGTGACGGCTGTCATGGCGATGAAGAGGACAGCGAGGAGGACCTCCAGGGTGGTCAGACCACAACACAACGTTCGCTTCTGAGACATGCTGCTGCAACACACGCACGCACGCACGCACGCACACACACACACACACACACACACACAGTTACACATGTGTTTGTTTTACTTTACTTGTGAGGATATCCACATTTTAGGACAGCGAAACCTGAATATTTTCCTGGTCGTAAGCCTGAATCCACAAATTCTAACGTACTTGACTTGTGGGGATTTTTGGCCCTCACAAGTACAGTAATACACACACACACACACACACACACACACACACACACACACACACACACACACACACACACACACACACACACACACACACACACACACACACACACACAGTAACGATGTGTGCACGATTAGGTGCTACATTACAACATCAGTTTTGGGATAACCATCCACCATCTCATGCATCAAATAGCAGATCTACAAGCTCAGCCGCAAAACTTGTAGCCACGGGGAAAAAAACTACTTTATAAAATAATACAAGAAACAGCAACATTTCAACAGGATATGAGTTTAGACCCTGAGGAAGGCTATCCTGTCAAAACGTATTTTTTTATTAATACGTTTTTGCATTGTGGCTACGAGTTGTGACACCTATTGCCATAGTACATTATTTATTTTGATTATCGGCACTAGTGATTGTCAGTCATTTCTTATATTCAAGTTATTTGTCATATCTGCCCAATGCAATTTCTGTTCACAACACCTAAAAGGCAATCAGAAATGTAATTTTCAATGTAAACAACACAATTAAATCGGTAATCACAATCATTTGTATGACAATTAATCAATTAAAATGTCATAAAGGTGATAGCCCTACCTGGTGTTAGTGAACAATGCATCCACAGCGAGTAGAGGTAGACAAACACACATAAACACACACAGACAGAGACAACGAATGCAGAGAGAGCTTGTGTGTTCAGTCCAAAAGGTGCAACGTTTTACAGCCAAGATTAACAATTCTGATTGAAAAAGAGATATAACCCTGGCCTGAATGAAAGGTCAAGGCCATATAATTGCTAGATCTGCATGAGTGAGGAAGTAGCCTACAGTATGAGAGGAAATGTGGATTTAAGAAAGTGTATGCAGGGAGACAACTATTTACAGAGAGAGAGAGAGAGAGAGAGAGAGAGAGAGAGAGAGGGGGAGAGAGAGAGAGAGAGAGAGAGAGATGGGTGAGATCCTGTCTGTGTTGTTTCAAGAAGAGATAAACATGAATCCGCTCTCTCTGTCTCACTCCAAAGGTTATTCTCTGTCATGCAGATTAACAACAGATAGTGAGGATAATAGTTTATTAGGATGTATCATGGACATTAAATGTCCATGATGTAATAATAATGTAACCTGTACTGGATTCACCTAAAAAAAAGCAGAATCGGCAGTATTTGGTACTATCATACATGTAGAAAGTGTAGTGCCTTAGACGACGAACCCCTTTGTGTTTCTGGTCTGACAAGCAATCATAATGTATATGACCGTGTGGCCAGTTGGGGAAGTGGGAAAGACGTGCGTTTTTGACAGAAGATGCTGTTTTCAGCGTGCTGCAACAAGAAAAAGGCATAGCGCGGGTGATTTTTTTCCCTCTGGGGGACGGCCACTAATACTGTTTGTGTTTACAAGCGGTCCGACGATAGATCATGATGGATCTAAATTCTCTGTGACCAAGTTGAAAAGGTTAAAAAACACGAAAATCGCTGGCAGTGGGTGAGTTTATTTATGTATTTACTCTCGCAGTGAAAGTGTTAAGGACCTCTAAAATCATATGCATTTGGTCGCCGACCCCCATCTCAAAATATTTTGTTCCAGGAACACCCAGAAGCAAAGATATAAGTAGAAAGTGTATGCTTAAAAAAATCTACACAAAGATTTGCACAAATGTTCCCGATTTTTCAAAACTAGCAGATCTACAAGCTCATAGCGTGGCATGAAGTGACACGGTATGAGCTTGTATATCTGCTATTTTTGAATTGCCAACCAATATGCTATATACTGTAGCTAAAATCTAAAATGACAGATGCTTTCACAGGTTATAATTGGTTAAAGTAACATTTTGTCTGTTATTTCTTCCAAGGAGGGCAAAGCTGTACTAACCTGACTCCTCCAGAGGGAAGAAGCTTGCGCACATTGAACCTGTGAAGTCAATACCGCCCCCATCTGGCGGAGTCAGGTTAGAGCTGTACATGCTGTTCCTGCCACCTCTATACTGCTGCAGGGTAATCCAGAGGTCTGCCTCAAGAAGGATGTTCTTGTAAACACACAATAAGAGTAGACTGAAAGCTTGTTGTATTCATCTGTGATTTGTGTACCAACAACCAACCATAACCCTAACACACAACATCCTATAGCCTGGAGGGACGGCTGCTCTGTGACTGTGATTATAAATGTACAGATTTGACAGTTGACTGATTTGAAAAATATTCAGGAATTGAGGTCCTCGGCCTGATGTCAGAGTGCACAAAATATCTGATGCTGATCCTAGTAGTATGGGATTAGCTGGAGACAGACACACAGACTGAGGTGAAAACATGATCTCCGAATGGAGATAATTCCTTGCATTACAATAGGGCCTTCACTGCTCCGGAGACGACTATTATGTTTCTTAGCACCACCAATGGTGCTTTTTGCTGCATGAATGAAGCAAATGCCTGCATATTCATGCATATGTTAAGTGGTTAAACATGATCATTATGATTAGAACCTTTGGGGAAAAGAGACCATTAATGGGTTACTGAACTCAACATGTTTATTAGACACTGTTAGCAATTTAAAAAATAATAGTCTTAACAGAGATTAAAGGCAAGGGTCCAGACTGTACAAGTTACAAAACACCAGCATACAATGTGTCAACTCTTTCCACTGGTTGACTTAAATAAACAAAAATAATGATGCACAATTTAAATTCTTTGGCTCATTGAGCATGTTTTGATAGAGAAATATTGACAGGCATTTATTTAGCTGATAAAGTTATCCTCATTGCCAAGTCCCCGAATAACAGAAGAACATCACAGAATAATTATACAGGATTCACATCCTGACCACACTGACTACTGACATTCGTAATACAATGTTGTAACCTGTAAACAATGACTGAGGATTCTCAGTGATCACAGTTGCTCTGTGGGCCGACACTCCTTTGTCATAACATCAATAAAATGGGACCCAATCCTGTCCTTTGTCACTGGGAAAATATCTAAATTATTAGCCCCCTGCTCAGATAGAATCTCCCTTGGTTTATAATAATGAAAAGAAAATAGGACAAGATTATCAATTTTCTGACCCAAGTCTTACTCCAATTTCTCCTAGTTTTGAGTTCTACAACAGCTATAATCTGGCGGATATAGCAGAATATGTATGCGCTATAAAGCCTTTTTGTACAGTCTTCCTAGAAGAGCTTTCTTTTCCCCTCAGAACGGTAGTTTATTTTTTTTGCCAAAATTTTGACTAAGGTTTATGACGATAATACTGTACATCACCTGTACATTTTCTGTGGAGATGACCACCTTTGAAGTGTATGCATAGTTCAACAATAAGCCAATCATCTCAGGTTCCACTCCACTGATGGACACCCTTTCCTGTTTGGACTCCATCAAGTCTGTCGTAAACATTGCCTGTGCAGGTGGAAAAGGTGAATGGTTGTTTCTAATTATTGAGGCCTTCCTAATTACTGTGTTAACAATTAATTGGATATAACATGATATTCAGTTTTGAATGTCATTCCCTTAACAACAGCAGGTCAAAAAATGTGTGCATTTACCTCAAAGTAAGAGCTAAAGGAGGCTAGTACATTACGATGGCCGGGGAACTCCTGTCCCCCACAGCACAGAATCACATCACAGAAAACATTGTCGAGTCGAAGACGGTTTAGGCCCTCTAAGACCTTGTTGGGATGGCTGGTCTCCACAAACACAAAGTCCTCACTCTCCAGGACCAGTGAGGGCAGCGGTACACTGATAACATTCACAGGGCAGGAAGATGAACTGGCATCGACAGGAATCATTTGCGCCATGTTTCACTTCGCTAGACCAGCCTATATGACACAGTAGGAGGGGATAGAATACATTGTCAGATGGTAACGATTGTCACATTTTATCTTTAATGAACAGAATACTTGTGGAGAGAAATTACAGATTGACACTTGGATGCAATTACACTTTGATGCAGTATTTAGCAAATCAAATGCCTATGGATCTCACCCCAACAAGCTGAAAACAGGTTTTTATGGCTGCTGTTACTTGTATGTTTGGGGCAGATTTCGGAGATGACGGGTCCAGCTAAACATGACAGCTTCGACAAACTGTTTATGTAGATTAAACTGTAGAGTAATGTTCCATCAAATGCGTTTAGCCTTCTTTGTATTTACAATAGACATCCCAATCCAGAAAGGAGGGATACTTAAAGGTTGATTCTAATTTATCATACATCATGCTTGATTCATGCTTTCTATTATACTGTACATAATATATTATATGTACATAATATCAGATTTATTCCTCTGGTATTTTTTTTTCCTTCTCATATTTCATTAATTCTATTCTGGTTAAATTGCATGAATAAAATCTCAGGTCCAGAGCCTGATTTATTGTAGGCTACAAGGCTCATTGTATATGTTTTTGTTAGAGTTATTTTTTCCAATCAGTCTTGGTCAACGCTTTGTGATTTAATATCAAATAGTGTGTTAACTGTCCTGATTAACTGTATCTCTGTATGATGACCTGTATCTCTGTATGACCGGGATATGTAATTATTTGTGACTAATCCCCGGTGTCAGCTGTCATCCAATCACAGATAAAACCAGGCACATGTCCTACCATATCGAAGGAATCACTTGTTTATGGAACCAAGAATTGTACACAAGGACACCATAAGATGAACAACAACTTGTTATTAAGACAGCCAGACGTCTGTCCATCCTACGACTCCATTCTACGTCTGAGGGTCTTAAAGCCAATCAAAAGGATGCACCTATGTCTGATGTCATTGAAGTCCAACTGTGTATAAATACCATTGTATGTTATTACAATATCAGTGTGATTATTATTCTGGTCTGTAACTTGTACTGTCTCCGTGTGCACGCTCGGGCAATACAGATCTTGGACTTACATCCGTCTTTGTCTGAGTCTCATTTCTTTGGTGTCGGCTGGTCAACACTTGGGGTCTTAGAACGAAAACCATCTCTTCATCTTTCTTGGGCTCAGCCTTATTTATAGGGTTCTTATTTAACCCTATCAGTTTTACTATGTGTAAATTTATGTGTGACCCATATTGATATGCAACACTGGTTCTGTGCACTTATCAGAATGTTTTGTTGTTTGTTAACAGCTGGGGAGTAATGTCTAGATGCACATTTTCACAATACAAAAAAAAGTGTCCAGAAGATAACATGTCTACTTTGACAACCTGTGGATACTTGTAATGAAATAATTTCTAATAGTCAATAAGAAATATCTCAAGTGAAGTGTCCTGTTCTTCCCGAAATAGAATAATACTGCTCCAATGCGACGCTGTCTGCGTTATGTAGCCTATGTGGGAAATACATTTTTGGTTGTGGTGACGTTGTGATGATTCGGTCTTATACACCATTGGTTCTCTAAGTGGGGTCCGGGGACCCCCAGGGGTCCTTGGAGGGGTTCCAGGGGGTCCCCAGCAAAATTGGTTAACATAGCATCACAATCATGAATCATTTTAACCACTTCATCCATTTATAATGTTGGCTATTCAAAAATAGCAGATCTACAACTTGTATATCTGCTATTTTGAATCTTTTAGAAAAATATCGGAAATGTTTGAAATATTTTGAATACTTTTGATAACTTTTTAACACAATCTCCTCTTCTGTGGGACCCTGGTCCCTAGTACAAAACATTTTTATATGGGGTCCACAGCCAAATAGATATAAGTTTGGGGGTCCTTGACATGAAAAAGTTTGAGAACCACTCTTATAGACTACAACTGTATGGCCATTTAGGGAGAACTATCATCTCTCAAGACAGGCTCTATGCACAGCAGCTATATTGGAAAGAAATTGGGCCTCATTCCTTACTTCCTTCACAGGTCAGGTGTTACCAGTTATACTAATGAAGGCTCTGTTCCATAGTGTTGCACAGTGGTTCTCAAACATTTTAAATTTCAAGGACCCCCATAACTCTGAGAGTGTATACAAATGGAACCACGGGTCCATTTGGTTCCATTTGTACACTCTCAGAGTTACACACCTGTAAGGGGCCATTTGGAACCCCCTCAAGGAACCATGAGGGTCCTGGGTCCCTGGACCAAACTTTGAGACCCACTGGTGTAGCAGAGTGTTTCCAGTGAGCCAACATGCCAGAATATCAGCACCCTACTCTGTTTGACCCGAATGGAACAAAGAGAGCCTTCATGAAGCATGGAAGAGGCCCATTGTCTTCACTATATGGCTGCTTATAGCCCATTCAGCTCAGCAGCTGAATCAGTCTTGAGAGATTCCCAAATTGAGGGAGAACTGATGCCTCCAGCTGCATCAGCAAGTAAAAACAATGCGTTGACAAGAACAAGCTACCTCTGTTCCTATCGTTCTGCCCCACAACAAGTGTTCACATGTAACAAACCGTATTGTTTCATTACCTTGTAGAAACCAGGGAGTTTCTTGGACGTTTATGGAGTAATGTGGACGTCTTATTGTTTAACGTGGTCACACACAGCTCTCCCAACCGCTTAACTAACAACTTCACTCAACTGCCAGTGTTGCCAGATTTTGCTAAAGTAATAAGGAACCAGGTATATGAAAACAAGCTTAAAAGAATTAGGACATTATGATCACTTTAAACCTATATGGTATACATTAAAAATAGCCATTCTACAAGCTCACAACGCGTCGCATTCTGCTATTTTCAGAAAAATCTTGAAATAAATTGTGGAATATTTGGATATTTTTTTTTTATATTCTAACAACACCAATCCCAGGGAGTCTGTGACATGAAAATATTTGAGAACCACTGGTTAAAATATTTTTGTTTAAATTGTGAAGGAAGCCCAAATAAGCAACTACACTTTAGAAACAAGCCCAAAAAACTACAAATATTTACGAGCCCCTTCACAGGAAAAACAAGCCCAAATTCGCTTATAATAAGCGGACATGGCAACACTGCTTCACACAACAGTAGCCTCTTCTTCTTTTACTTAAACTTCTTCATGTTATTTCTGACCGACTGGGTGCCTTGAGGCACATTGCTGTGTATGTAGTACACAGCAAGTAAAACGCAGTTTGTTGTGACTCTTCTTTTTTTCATTAATTCAGTAGTTCTCAAACTTTTTCGTGTCGGACCCCCAAATGTATAAATATTTGGCCGTGGACCCCCATCTAAAATGTTTTGTGCCAGGGAACCCCAGAAGAGAAGATTTTATTTTATTTTAAAATGATTCAAAATGTTCCAAACATTTTCAATACGTTCCCAATTTCTTTTAAAATAGCAGATGTACAAGCTCGCAGCGCTTCACGAAGTGACGTCCTGTGAGCTTGTAGATCTGCTATTTTTTAATTGGATGCAGTGGTTAAAATGATTGTGATGCTTTATTAACTACTTTTGCTGGGGACCCCTAGGAACCCCCCAAGGACCCCTGGGGGTCCCCGGACCCCACTTTGAGAACCACCGCATTGACTAATATACATGCTGAATAATACAAATAAAATACATGAAAATGACACTGTTGGTAAATCTGTTTACATAATTGAATCCTAAACTTAACATTTTAGAGCAGCCTTCCTCAACAGACTCTCATTAACATGTCTGCCATTCTCTCGGTTCTCTCCTAAATCACTGGTTCTCAAACGTTTTCATAGGACCCACAAATGTGTCTGCCCGCGGACCCCCATCTGAAAATGTTTTGTGCCGGGGACCCCCAGAAGGGGAGATGTAGAAGAGAAGAGAAGATGATTGTGTTAAGTTAAAATGATTGTGATGATGTATTAGCAAATTTAGTTGGGGACCCCCTGGAACCCCCCCAAGGACCCCACTTGGAGAACCACTGACGTAGAACACACAATGAGGTTACTCCAACTGACTGCAGTCTGGCAGATGCCAACAGAACGTCAACACATTGTTAAAATGGTCTGTATTCTCTATCAGCTCCAAAGTAAAGATATTGACTTTCTGTCATATATTAACTCAATATAGACTGTATTTGTGACACATACAGATATATGCCAGATATATTTAAAGGTAGGATATTAAGTTTAATGTTTTGGTTAAAGCTCTTCTGATAGTAATCATATACTACAGTGTTTGTTTGTTCAGTAACAGGAGTCTGTCCATCTCTCCAGCTCTTTGATAAACACAAAATAAATGTTCAAGTAGGTTGCAAAATTTCAGCCAATCTGGAGAGGGTACCCATTTATCAGCTTAGTGTTCCAGTTCCAATTGAGTCTTCTAGTGTCATCACTTCCAATTTCACTTGTTTAATCTGTATAAATTATGTATAGTCTGAGTTCTCTATCCTGATTGGATACAATTTATATCCTGACCTGAAATTGCATTTTCTGTTTAATAAAGAGCTGGAGAGACATGGAGACTCCTGTTACTGAACAAACACTCTATAGCAACAGTGCCGACCCTGAGTTTGTTGCCCTAGGCAGGACTTTACCTGCTCCCCAATTTACAATTTAGGCATTTAGCAGACTAATGATGTCTTACCAAAACATTTCAAATTATTATTCATTAACACGCAAATAAATAAATAAAAGTTTGGTGAAACTATATTCTTTGAGGATTTATATATAATTAAATAAGATTTATTCAATGTTTTGGACAGGTTACCTTTTTTTTTTTACATCTAAACTTGCACTCTGCCAGAAAACACCCTTGTCTAAGACAAGGATTCACAACTTCAAACATTTTCATTTATTTCTTGTTAAAAGCATTTTAAAAAAAACTACATGTATTCATAACATGCATTAGGTGTAAGAATGTACAATGTATATCAACTTCTTTTTTTAAATTCGTTTTTTTCGTAAAAGTTTATTGCCCTTTAAAGTTGTGTCCAAGATCATTGACAACTCCGTCAGATTTCTACAAAAACATAATTTAATCAGGCATAAACAGGTTTTAGCTATTATTCTAAGGTCCCCTGTCTCACTTCCCAGTTTAAAAAGAGGCAGGAAAGCTGCGAAAGCTCTCTTAAGCTTTCTATTTTTTGATAAATGCACTAAATAATATTACTATCTGGTGTGTCCCGACTCCCAACCATAACATGTCAACTCTGTCAAGTTAATAGTCAACACTTTGATCTTTTAAAATATATTTTCCCAGCATAATTGAAGAAATATAAAAAAAATATAAATATATAATATATGTGCATACACACATTAGAATTAGAAAGTAAAGAGGTGATGCATAAATATTTTTGAAACCATCAAGACTTGAAAAGGTATATTCTCTTCTACTTATACTATGTTTGGCCTAAACTGTTACTTCCGCTTCAGATCTTGGAGAAGAAACTGCTCATTTTCCTCAAGACCTTTGTAGAATATGTCTTTGGCGTTTGGCCCACCGGAATCCAGGAGCTCATAGAGTTCCCTCATCTTCTCCATAGAGGTGGGCTTGGACCTCACATTACTGCAGCCCTCATGGGTGACGACACCCTCAGCACGGAGCAGATCCAGGACGGAGTCGACCATCTTCACTCTCTTAATCAGGTCTACTCGGTGTTTGTCAACAAAGTGACTTGTAGAAGCTAAGGGGAATGACAATTGAGTTGCGGGTGAGGCTATGGGCGAAACGTACACGTTTATGAACATTTTAAAATGACTTATACCTCAGTTATTGGAATATTAGCAACTGTTTGTATGGGACTATATCCGTTTTTTTAATGGTTATATAGCCTACAAGTTGTTGGCTCCTACAAATTATAAAAATGTAGGTTGTTCATTATTAGTTAATTGTCTACAAACTGCTTATAAATGTTTTATAACGGGTCATTATTATAAAGTGCTTCCTAAATGTTTCATAACAGGTCTTTATTATAAAGTGCTACCCAACTATTTATCAACTTACTAATGTCAACGACACACAAGGAAATATATTTCAGCTTACTGACCAGTCTTTTGGTCTGATTCAGCCTTCAGTTTCTCTAATTCAGTCTTCAGATCACAGATTTGCTGAGCTGCAATGACAGGTTGAAATTATACAGTATGTACGTTGTGATGAACCACTGAAAAACATATCAAGAGAGATGAGTTCTTTTTAATAATCCCATTCTCACCGAGCTGTTTATTTTCAGTGATGACATCACTGTTATCAAATTCTTGGTATTTTTCTGTCAGTAGTTTATTACTTTCCTTCAGTTCTTGGTCTTTTTCTGTTTGTAGGACCGGGTGATCCAGGGTCATATTCAGTTTTGCCGCTTTTATGGAACATATAGAACATAAGATGTATACGATTAAATGAATCACAGACATTTTAACATCTACTGTGTGTGTGTGTGTGTGTGTGTGTGTGTGTGTGTGTGTGTGTGTGTGTGTGTGTGTGTGTGTGTGTGTGTGTGTGTGTGTGTGTGTGTGTGTGTGTGTGTGTGTGTGTGTGTGTCCTAATTGTGACTGTTTCATTGATAAATGTACAGTACAATATAGTTTATTTTATAGTTTTCATTGAGTCTATTTGTTACCCTACTTACCAAGCACATGAGCCGATTTCATTCTTCTATTCCTCTGCTCTGCTGTCTCCTTGCGGAGATAAGCTCCAGCTTCAGCTTTAACAAGGTAAAGAGAGTTAAACTGTGTTTTAATAACAACTCTTCATAATGTTATACTGACTGGATAATACATTTAGTCAAAAATGTGTATATCAACTGGCATATCATCATAGCCTACCCACAAACTGTAAAATGTGTTCTTTTACAAATCCATTCATAAAATCCAACTCAGCTAGTGCTTATACTATATTACGCAAGGGATAATATATGTATCTATCTTTAACTTCATCCTTTGATATTTATTTTTTGTCTCTCTTACTAATCTTTCAGCATTTTAAAATAAAATACTGGTGGTTTACTTGTGTTACACAGAATGACATTTTGTTACTCTGAATGGATCACTACAGCCCACAAATATTGATTAAATGTGATTTATTCAGCAAGAACAATAATGATTCCATGAACTAGTATTACTAGCAGCAATAATATTTCCCTTTAGCTATTTTAAGTAATACATCTGTGTAAATAAGCATGCACATTTTTGAACATCTTATCCTGTTATTATGCAGTTTTTAACTGAAAAATAGATAAAATAAAAAGTGTGTTGTTAGTAATAATAGTTCATCTTTAGCTGTAACAGTTATAAAGTGAACACATTAACGAATAAAAACATTTAGATCAACAGTATGTGAACTGATTAAATGTCAGCTTAGAGACATAATACCAATAAGGTTACAGTAAAACATTCCTCAGTTATGACAAAAACAAACAAACACACACACACACACACACACACACACACACACACACACACACACACACACACACACACACACACACACACACACACACACACACACACACACACACACACACACACACACACACACACACACTATATATAATATTTGGATTCATGTATGCAAATTGCACAATCTTTAAACAAAATGTTAGCTCAAGCAATATAAAATACAATGACCATTCACTGTAAAGACATGCAAGATCCATTCAGTTCAGAATCTGAAAACACATTTAGAGGACATGAAGGAGAATATGTTTGATACTCACCAACTTGTGGTGTCACTTCATATTCATAATACATAAAAAGAGAAAAAAAATACATTAAAATTAAATGATTCAACAAATCAACGTTCTGTATGATGATCTGTCAATAATATAAAACATGTAATATAAAACATGTGGATCAAAATATGTGAAGTGATTAAAAAGGCAATGTCAGTACGGTTGTTATATTCTATGAATACAACCTTCCTCCGTTATAATGATGAAAATCTTCTGATTCATAATTACACTTCTAAACCTGTTTCTCAGTTTACCCAGCAACATTGGACAGGATAGCCTACTGTGAGGACACTGTAACTTGGTGTTGTTGTTGTTGTTGTTGTTGTTGTTCTATCTATCTATCTATCTATCTATCTATCTATCTATCTATCTATCTATCTATCTATCTATCTATCTATCTATCTATCTATCGAGTAGTATCACTACGATAGAGTCCAATGCTGCAATAGTTGTTGGAGTCATTTAAATTTTTACATTATCTAATAACGTATAAAGGATTCATATTTCATTAAAACTGCAAACATTAGTACAAAAGGTGATTTGGGAAGTTCACGACCATAATAATAACTTGTGGGATTTGACAGAAAATATAATACTGGGATTCATGTATGCAAATTACATTTGATACTCACCCATTCCTAGAACTTCACATTCATAATACATAAAACGAAAAAGAAAAAACTATTGTTTAGAAAACTGAAAATGTATACATTGATTGCACAATTATTATTTCTTGTTGTTATGTTTGATACTCACCAGCTTCTACAGCTTCACAGTGCACATGAATAATACATAAAGAAAAGACAAACAAATTTGTTTAGAAAACTGATATTTTATACACAAAGATGACCATTTGAATTCAAATTACTTGACATTAATCTGAAAATACATCAGAGGACATGAAGTAGAATATGTTTTATACTCACCAAATCCTACAGCTTCATATTCATAATACATAAAAAGAAAGGACATAATTGTGAAAGTGACAGTGGTTAAGTCTGGGTTTTATACATATTTGACCGATAAAAAGTATTAACAATAAGAAATAATGTATTGTTAATACTAAATAATAACTAGCTAATTAGTTCACTAATCTAACTAATTAGAACACACCTCTTTTTCCATTTCCTTGAAAAGTAGCAGTTTTGGGCAGCGATGATATCAAGGTTGATGACAATGCAGTGACAGTACTGTATGTCACTTACTTGTATAGCGATATAATCCCACAGCAACCTCCTCCTCCTGTTCTCCATGTTTGACCTGACAGATGTAAACGCCATCATCTGTCTGTCTGTAGTCTTTCAGTGTCAGAGACACATTGCCTTCCTCCAGCTCCTGGAGGTTCAGGGTCAGTCTGCCCTTGTAGCCCCTCCCCTCTATCGCCTGACCATTCTTATACAGGTAAATACACTCTGACTCCTTAAACCACCGGATTGTCATGGAAGACACACTGGTCTCGGGAGAGAGGTGACAGGGGAGGAGGGTGACCTTATCACCTGTCCAACCCTTAGCAAAGCCTTCAGTGACGAGTCTAAAATCATCTGGAGTAAAGAAAAGACACAGTTAGTGACACATGAAAAAATTACTGTTCATTTAAACGTAATCATAATGCCGAAAACATGCAGTGATGTAGCCAACACTTTACAATGACACCCCCCAAACCAAGTTATGTTATACGTAGTTAATAATGGAGCTCACCAGTCACCACGTCATATTGTTGCTGTTGGGCAGAAACCTTGTATGTCCAAAACTGTTATTTTTCAGTAAATGGAAAAAATAACCTGTGTTCAGCAGATGTACAAGCTCACAACGCGCCGCATTGTGACCTTGTAGATCAGCTATGTTTTAATACCTTTGTGTGACACTGTAGTATGACAACGTAGGGCATTGATTTACGAAAAAACATAAAGTTGAAATATGGAGTTACAAGGTTTCTGACTCAACAGGGACCATATATTAGTGGATGTTAGGGTGTTAATTTACTCCATTTGCCTAATGAAGAGCTACATGGTCAAAACGTTGCCCTTGTAATACATTTGTTTGGGAGCTCAGTGTTTTATTATTTATTATATTAAAGCCTTGTTATCCAGCACCTGGCCTAAATACAGGTACAGGATGTGCACACAATCTCCTCTTTGAACTGGAACTTAGTGACCAGACATCAGGACAGTCCTGATTTACTAGCAGTTGTACCAAATACCAAATTATGTCCTGTGTGTCCCGAAAGTCTATTTCTTTGGTCATTTTTTTCTCTATTCTCATAATGACAAATACACAACATCATGAAAATCATTCAACGTCAAGCTTCTGACAGGTGCGTTGCGGTTGGTGTAGGGTAAACGTCATATCACCTGGCAATTGTAATTACCTTTCACTCATTGAGGAAATGTGAGTGCTACTATGAATGACATCCTGTCACATACAGAGAATGTTTTCCAAGCGAGTGTTAAAGTGGACATATTTTACACATTTTATGCCCAAACTTTCAAATGGATTTGATATATGACATATCCTCCAATTACAGCCATTCATTATTGGCTATAAGTACACACAGAGGATGAAAATTACACGTGCCGCACGCACAAACATACCAAGCAGCATCTTAATCCGCTGACCAAAACATGCTTTTTTGATCAACAACAACATTATTTTCGAGGCCTTTAATGTATGGAATGACAGATGAACTCCAGGGCTATTCATAAAACATCCAGGGCTATAGCCCCGGACACCCTCCCCCAACGACACCCATGCTTTACATACAACAACAACACAGTCATTGTGTTTATATGTCTAATTCCAGAAAGTTGACAGTTGACTAAATGAATACAAATTTAATTCAGTTTCGACTTTCACATGTTTTATTGTTCATTGTAACTGGAGGTCACACCCACCGTGCTCACGTGAACCCCCACCCCTGTACACCTAATTAAAACATCTTTATTGATGCAAAAGAACGTTTGGATTTTGTTCCGTCTTCCACAGTATTAACCCCCACCCCTTGTCCTGAATCTCACCTGATCACCCTAGAGGAAGTAAATCATTTTTAGTAGTTTAGTAGTAAGTAGCTAGTTTTGTTTCCATCAGACACTACACAAAGTATTACTACTCAGCACTAAAGTCTCACTTGAAACAAAGAAGATTCCTTCAAATTCAGCCTAGATGATTTCTTATGGAAAAAGACAGACACATTCTCGTACAAATTATATTTTCACTGTTTTGAGGTGTTTTAGATTTTCTTTCTTCTTCTTTTTCTTCTATACTGTCAGTGGTGAGTAAAGTTAAGCAAATGTCTGGCTTGTCGATCTGTCTGTGAATGATAATGCTTATGTATTATTGTTTGAAATGTGAACCACATATCTCCCTCCACCCCACAAAAACTGTTGTGACCTACCATGAAATCTGGCCTCTGCCATGTCTCCTGTATAAAGAAAAATAGCCAAATTACCACACATTGCACATTCATAACATTTATCTGAAAATAGTTTGTGAGCTGCAATCTTGGAGATTACTTTCTTTACACTTGGTAAGTAACAAACAGTTCGTACCGACTGCTTCTTTCCTGGTCACAAACCCTGAAACCTACAGTGGTACTGCAGCCATATTTCTTTATTATTAATTAAAAGAATATCTTACCTTTCACTGCTTGGCATATGCTTCAGACTTGAAAAGCAAATTCATACAAAGCCTCACACATTTAGGACTCCTATAACTAAACAGCATGAACAAAGGTGAAAGTATTCATGTTAGATCCTTATCAGAAGTTAATAATTAACTATAATCAAGTTGTCAAGTCCCAAGTCGGAGTCATCATAGAGCAGTAAAATGTGATAATCATTTATGTGGCCTGCAGGGGTGCATGGAAGAAGTACTGAGATTGGTTTACTTAAGCAAAAGTAGAAATAAAAGTAGAAATATTCTGTTACAAGTAAAAGTTCTGTATTCAAAACATTATTTGAGTAAAAGTACAAAAGTATAGACATCAAAAATATACTCAAAGTACCAAATGTACAAGTACTCATTGCCAAATTGTCATATATGACCTAAGAAGGAGTCAACTATTTTGAAAATAGCCGATCTACAAAGCTCACAAGGCGTGGTGAGCTTGCAGATATGCTATTTTCACAATATTTATCTGTGGAACCGAGTCAAACTAAATGTAATGCCTCAACTCCTGCAATTCCAAGTGCTTGTCAGGGTGGGGGGTCCACACTTCAAGTATGATTATTTTGGGAGGTCACAGCCTGAAACGTTTGGGAACCCTTGATCTAGATTGGGTACTGTCCCTGTTTCACTATACTGGTATCTGGCAACAACACTGAGAGGTTGAGATTGTATTTAATTGTCTCTCCTACCATCCTTGTATAGTTAGGCTACTCGTGGCTCGAGGCTCATGGAGCACAGGGGCCATCGCCAGGGGACACTCCCGATGTTTGTCACAGTGTCTTCAGTCCTCAGCAAATGCAGTTAAACCCTGTGTTGCAGATATATCAGCAGTTCCAGAGGTCTATCGCGATCTAGGCCGGGTGTTTGGTAAGGAGGAGAGCCCTGCGCTCCTTACCACCCCATCATATGACGTCAAGCCTGGAGCCACTCACCCCACCAGATGGCTGTATAACCTCTCCCAGCCTGATGGTGCATATGCATGGGACCTGATTCCCTGACTGCAAGACTCATACAGTGACAGTCATCGTCCATTAAGGCCTAAAGTCTAAACTGAGAAGTATACCCTGACCCACTGGTTCTCAAACCTTTTCATGTCAAGGACCCCCAAAATGTATTTGGCTGCGGACCCCCATCTCAAAAATGTGATGTGCAAGGGACCT
This sequence comes from Gymnoscopelus microlampas, assembly GCF_963454915.1. NCBI lineage: Eukaryota > Metazoa > Chordata > Actinopteri > Myctophiformes > Myctophidae > Gymnoscopelus > Gymnoscopelus microlampas. Next base: position 12,731,786 of record NC_139951.1, read on the forward strand.
CCAGAAGCAAAGATTTGAGTTAAAAAATATTCATTCAGAAAGATTTGCACTCATTTTCACAACTTTAAAAAAATAGCAGATCTACAAGCTCATAGCGTGATCCAATCCGCAAATGGAGCGGGAACATGCCCCATGAATCATCTCCATGTCCTCACACAGACCTATTTGCATACATTGCACTCAGACCCACACCTGACAAGTGACACATCACACATCGATTGAATAAAAAGAACATTCTTTCTAACAGCAAACCTACCCTGGATAAATGAAGACGTTGTTAAGAAAATGCTGTGTGCCGGCAGCTGACCGGATAGTGTGTCAACCGCATGGTCACACAGTGTCCCCATTTTGTGGAGCATGCCACACCAACGTTTGTTACGTTTCACTGCTTTATGAGTGACAAATACGGGACTCTTGGTCCTTGAAATCATATCCGACTGGAGACCCGGCGTTGCATTGTCCCCCCCCCCCCACCCCTCTCTCAATGGGAATATTTACTATGAAAAACTTTTCTGAAAATGATCCACAAAACCGTCCCATGAATTGTTTTTGAGCAGCCAGTCCCGGTGGTGAGACAGGAGATATGTGGAGATTTCCCGGCCCACCAACTCGACACACTGTTCGCTCTCCCTCTCCCTCATCAGGTCCTGGCACACGAGTGCCCCGAAGAACAGCAGGGTGGCCACGTGCTCCCAGGTGGTGGGGCAAGCACTGAAGAGGGTCTTTGCCGCGGTTGTTATGAAACTCATGTCGTCCCCTCGTTCATCCAAATGGAGTTCGCTGGTCACAATGTAGCTCGTCATGCCGTTGCCGTAGTGTTGATCTATTTCAATAAAGTCTTTCACAACCTTTTTCATCGTCGAATGAGCTTCACTTTTCTTCTTCCTGTGGGACACACCTACGAAGTCCAACAGGAAATTGGTGATAAGCTGTCTCGTGTCATTTTCCAAAATCTCTATTGTCCTCCTCCTCCGCAGCATCATTCTCTCCACAGCCTTCAGAACAAAGCACAGTGCTACCATGACGCCCACACCCAGCGCGTTCAAGTTAAAAAAGTAACAAATCATGAGCGCCGATGCTATTGCGGCAATGTCAACGAGAACCACGTTCAAGTTAAACATCATTTAAGTTAATTTCAGTGCTTCAGCACTGACTACAGATGATTCAGAATATGCTACTGCCGTAAGTTCTGAGCTCGAAACAAACCCTAGTGCTGACACATTTATTCGTATCCCCAAACTCTCCCAAGTTGGCACACCACAGCTGTGCACTGATTGGACAGTAATGTGAAGACGTCACAGTTGCAAGCCCTACATTGTAGACTTACTGTATAGGTCAACGGATGTGGCTGAAACTCCACTTTCCCACAGATATGCAATCCGCAGAGCTCATGCACCTTTAGTCTTCTATATAGATTCAGGCTCGACGTCAGCACTGAGCGTGTCTGTCTATATCAGTACCCGGAGTTGATAAGGTTAGGTCCATATTTGTAAAGCTGAGAGTGAGACAGTGTAGGAGAGACAGACAATAGAAAAGCTGAGAGTGAGATAGTGTAGGAGACAGATAATAGAAAAGCTGAGAGTGAGATAGTGTAGGAGACAGATAATAGAAAAGCTGAGAGTGAGGCAGTGTAGGAGAGACAGACAATAGAAAAGCTGAGAGTGAGATAGTGTAGGAGACAGATAATAGAAAAGCTGAGAGTGAGGCAGTGTAGGAGAGACAGACAATAGAAAAGCTGAGAGGGAGGTAGTGTAGGGGAGACAGACAATAGAAAAGCTGAGAGTGAGACAGTGTAGGAGACAGACAGTAGGACAGCTGAGAGGGAGACAGTGTAGGAGAGATAACCAGTAGGAAAGCTGTGAGGGAGACAGTGTAGGAGAGACAACCAGTACGAAAGCTGTGAGGGAGACAGTGTAGGAGAGACAACCAGTAGGAAAGCTGTGAGGGAGATAGTGTAGGAGAGACAACCTGTAGGAAAGCTGTGAGGGAGATAGTGTAGGGCGGACAGTGGGAGAGCTGTGAGGGAGACAGAATAGGAGAAACACTATCGGAAGGAATAGGGAGACAGTGTAGAAGAGAAGGAGGAGATACTGCAAGATTCTGGTGGGATTTGATCCAAGCCCAGGCTTGTAAATATATCTGAACAAACTCAAAACTAGAAAAGTGTACTCCTCTGAGTGCAGCTCTCTGCCTGGCCAGGTTGGCTACCCAGGGCTGTGTCAGTCATGGGGTGCAGCCGTCAGGACACAAGGATGGAACTGTCTGTCTGTCTGTGTCCCTTACTCCCTTTATGCAATTGCAGTAAAGAAAGTTAAGGCGTAACAAAAGATTGATGTGTCCAGAGCATGTAGTAAACGTAAGTGTGGATTATACAATCATAAAAGATCTAAACTGGGTAAGTAATCAATAACCTTCCCATACCACATCTTACCTCCCTACTAAATTAAACGCAAGAACCAAAGAATCAAACAAAACTGGCAATCCACCCATAGTAGCTCTAAAGTAAAACAATAATAACAAATGATTTCAGATGACAAACAAATCAAACAGGAGCATGAACGTGTGTTGGGAGAGGAGAGATGGGAGATATCCGGTCTCCTTATATTGTGGACTTGTGGACTCATTGATCAGCCAATCCCCAACTGGAGCAGGAAGTTGTCCCAACCTGTTACATAAACTGCACAGACACTCTCCCACACCTGACAGACACATCCATCCAATAAAATATAACAAAAACACTAGTCGTAACGCCGTTATTTAAAAAGAACATTCATACTTAACACACCTACCCTGGATAAATGAAGATTTAAAAAAGAAAGTCTGACCAGATAGTGTGTCAACCTAAACCGCATGTCCCCGTTTCGTTTCCCGTTCCCGTTCGTTTCCCCATTTGTCCCTGTTTTGCAGAACATGCAACACCGACATTTTGCCGTTTGCACCCGTATGAGTGAAAGACAAACAAACCCCTACTGATTCTTGATTTCATATACGACTAGAGACCCTGTGTTGCATTGTCTTTCCCTCCCCACCCCGATCCCAATGGGACTATTTTGTTGGCAAAGTAACATTCCGAAAGTGAGCCACAAAACCATCCCACGAATTGTGTCTGAGCAGCCAGTCCCGGTGGTTAGAAAGGAGATATGTGGAGATTTCCTGGCCCACCAACTCGACGCACTGTTCCCCGTCCCTCTCCCTCATCAAGTCCTGACACACAAGTACCCCGAAGCACAGCAGGGTGGCCACGTGCTCCCAGGTTGCGGGGCAAGCACTGAAGAGGGTCTTCGCCGCGGCTGTTAAGAAACTCATGTCGTCTCCACGTTCATCCAAATGGAGTTCGTTGATCACTTTGTTCATCCCGTTGCCGCTGTCGCGTTGATATATTTCGATAAAGTCCTCCACAACCCTTTTCATCGTGCTGTGAGTTTCGCTCTTCTCGTACCGGACTTGAGATACACCTATGAAGTCCAACAGGAGATTTCTGACTTGCTGTCTTGTGTCCTTCTCCAGGATCTTTGTCCTCCTCTCTTCATCCACTCGGATCATTCTCTCCACGGCCTCCAGAATATAGTATAACGCTATCGCAAAGCCAATGCCGAACACGTTCAAGTCAAACAAGAAACCAATTACAATTGCTGATGTTACCGCCGCGACACAAACGTGAAACGTGTGCTCTTCAAAGATCTTCCATTTCATCATCATTGCAGTCAGGTTAAACATCATTGTAGCTAATCTTCAGTGCTTCAGCACTCACTACAGTTAATTCAATGTCCTACAGTAAACTCTAAACTCTAACTAAACTCTGGTGCTGACACATCTATTTATACCCCCAAATTCTCTCAAGTTGGCACGTCACAGCTGCACTCTGATTGGACAGCATTTTGATGACGTCATCAGCTCCATCCTCATCCGGTTCCATAGCAGATGGCAACATCTCTGTCTCGGGTTCATTGCCTATCATCACCCAATTCAATTTCACCTGAATCACCTCCCAACATCTCAGTTTCATCCTCTCCAGAGTCAGACAGCAACTCGACCTCGGGGTAATGGGGTTCATTGCCAGGGTTGGGGCTCAGTTTGCTCGCTGGGGGTCTCTTCTTGTTCGACTGCAATCACTACTGAATCATCCTTTTTCTTCTCTCTGCTTTTCAACATTTCTTTCTGATTTTCATTTTCTTTCTCTTTGCTGCACCTGAAGTTGCAGAGGAAGACATGTTTGGTTGTTGTTTTCTCGAATCAGTCTTTTGCCAGTTTAACCAACTGGATATAACGTAACCTATTTCCCGGCGCTCAGAGATAAGACTTGAGGAGGTTGCACTATTATTGATGTGTTATTATTTAATTGTTATTTAGCAAGATTATGTCAATAATCAACACACTTTTAATTTATTGGAAAAACATGAGATTATTAACGTCATGGTAGCACTGTGCTTTGGGAGAGAATGATGCTGCGGATGGAGGACAAGAGGAAGACACACTTTGTAGGTGTGTCTCACAGGAAGAAGAAAAGTGAAGCTCATTCGACGATGAAAAAGGTTGTGAAAGACTTTATTGAAATAGACCAACACTACGGCAACGGCATGACGAGCTACACTGTGACCAGCAAACTCCATTTGGATGAACGAGGGGACGACATGAGTTTCATATCAACCACGGCGAAGACCCTCTTCAAAAATTGTGTGAATCAGACCTCGCTGCCTCGCCCACACCCCCACCTATACAGCCATCTCAAGGTACATCATGTTCAGCATAAACAGTGAGCACAGTAAGCTAATAAATCAACAGTGGAGTCCATATCATGAAGATGCAGTAGCCTATTGATAATCTTCAATGGTAAGACGGCTGACACGTCATTATAATGGCAGTGTGTGTATAATGAGTAAGAATCTGGCATATGAAACGATGCCTTTCATGGTCAATTTCAAGCCCACACAAGTGTAATAATCAGGTAGGGTAAACAGCCATGCTGAAACATTGTAAGACATTTGCGTGTCAGCGTAACAAGTGTCTTGCATCGGGTGCAAGACAGGGGTCCACTTGGTTACATTTGTACACCCTCAGGGCTCTATTAAGGACGTCTTAGGTACCGCCAGGTCTTGCCGTGGAGGCGTGACCAATGTAATTTTGCTATTATGGGTGCGGTAATCTGCGCACTGCACCAAGGCGCTATGCGGTAATACGGCCCTGAGTTAGTCATGGGTGTGTTTGGGCGTTACACAGTGCTATTTTCCGTGCGTTAAACAATGAGACCAAAGAGATAAGCTGCTGCTGCCCAACATATCTGATCTCCAAGCAGTGGCGTAATTTGCCTAGGGTTGCTCGGTTATGAGAACCCATACACAGGACTTCCACGTAAGGAATCCCCTCTCGGAGGGGATTAATTAATTAATTTAAGTTTATTCCTTACAGTAAGAAAGGTAAACATGAGGTAATGCATAGAAATAGCCATCTACTGTAGGCTCATAGGTAAGCCAATAACCTAGCATCAGTCTAAACTGTATAATATCCAGAAATCACACCCGGTGTGAAGTGGGCGGTGTGGTCACAGTGGTCATCACAGTGATGGAAGTGATTCACTTAAAAGAAAACATAGAAGTGTTTTATTTAAGTCCATACTGCTATTCATAGGGCTGCACATGTGTCATGTGTTTCGCTAGCCAATCACAGTCCTGAATTTGCAAAGTCAGCCAATCACATTACAGCTAGTGGTGATGACACTAGCTGTAATGTGATTGGCTGACTTTGCAAAAGTATAGATTTGCATTGACTGTGGAAGGGTTAGGGTTGTAGACTGCGTTGTAGACTATTGGCCAATCACAGTGCAGGATTGGTCAGTGTCCAAACCTCACTTATAGGGGGCGGTTACACCTCCCCAAAAATATATTATCCTTACATTGAAACCATATAAACTATAGGATGCCAGGTCAACGAATGAACCTGGCATATATTGTGAACCAGTTAAAATAAATTTAAATTAAAGAGTAAAGGCCTACCACATGTCTACTACTTCACTAGAGTGAGACATGTACCTGTCTGACTACTTCACTAGAGTGAGACATGTACCTGTCTGACTACTTCACTAGAGTGAGACATGTACCTGTCTGACTACTTCACTAGAGTGAGACATGTACCTGTCAGACTACTTCACTAGAGTGAGACATGTACCTGTCTGACTACTTCACTGTGAGCTTGTAGATCTGCTATTTTCAAAAGCCTTTTACACATTTTAGACGGGACATTCTACATAACTAGTACTTTTACTTTTGGTACTTTAAGCACATTTTGATGCCAATACTTTTGTACTTTTACTCGAGTAAATCTTTTATTCACAATACCAGAGGGCACCCCACTGATCTCATTCCACCCAGATTCGGCACAAACATGTGGATGAAGTCATTCTACTGTTATGCCACCACAATGTGGAACATCCTACCACCAGACATCTAAAAGTGCGGTGGTGGAAAGTAACTAAGTACATGTACTCAAGTACTATTCTTGAGAATATGTAGTGGGGGTCCCTGCTTCATCTCTCATCTATACAATGTGCGGTCCCTGCTTCATCTCTCTCTCTCATATATACTATGTAGTGGGGGTCCCTGGTTCATCTCTCATCTATACAATATGAGGTCTCTGCTTCATCTCTCTCTCATATATATACTATGTAGTGGGGTCTCTGCTTCATCTCTCTCATCTATACAATATGTAGTGGGGTCCCTGCTTCATCTCTCATCTATACAATATGTAGTGGGGGTCCCTGCTTCATCTCGCTCTCTCATCTATACAATATGTAGTGGGGGTCCCTGCTTCATCTCGCTCTCTCATTTATACAATATACTAGACCATACCCGGTCGGCGCAGCGCATCCGTGGGGGGATATGCGCACATGATCTGGCAACCCGGGAGGCAGTTCGTCCCATAGCTGGGCAGCCCCGTAACCATGGCGACAGTGTTTGACACAAAAACGCTAATAAGAAGCTGAGATTTGATGAAATTGAAAAACGGGCTTCACAGTTGCGTTCAGATGGTAATGGTCAATGGCTGTGTACAAAATCAGAGCAATTGGTCCAGCCAGTGAGGAGAACCGGGTATCTTCACTCACGTACTCACCACTACTACAGAGGTTACTAGAATTATAGTATGATGTAGTGGGGGTCCCTGCTTCATGAAAAAGGATGCACACTCGTAGCCACGATGGAGGATTTATTTGGAAAACCAACGTTTCGACCGCAAGGTCTTCTTCAGGGAATAGCACAGCAGGGAAAACAAACTCACATTTATAGGGGAGGACAAAGGTGATCTCCATTGGGGGTGTGTTTGCAATCATGATTCAATCAGGTTTAGCCCTAAATGGGCAGGTAACAAATGCACTTGTCAAATACATTGAAGGATAGACAATGCTTCAATGCACTTGGGTCTGAAATGGACATTCTGCATAATTAGTACTTTTACTTTATCTGCGTTGAGTATATTTTTATGCTAACACTTTTGTACTTTGACTTAAAGGGATATTGTCTGATAAAATGAATAGCAAATATCTAAATACTGAATCAAGCAACTTAAAAACTGCCCGGGGTGCTCCCAAAAGCCTGAGTAGATGATAAAATTACCCTTTTTTAAATATGTGAAATATCCCTTTAAAGGGTTATTTCCCTTTAAAACACCTCTGTGGTCATTTCAACATCTACTCTGGCTTTTGTGTTTGAACCCCAGACAGTTTTTAAGTTCCTTGATTCAATATTTAGATATTTGATATTCTTTTTTTCAGACAAGACAAGCAAACTTCAAACTCCATTTTTAGCCATAGACGCATTGTAAACACACGTCTCCTCTGCTCCCATTACAAATTTTGTGAAAATATCAGATCTACAAGCTCACAACACATCGCAGCTTGTGAGCTTGTAGATCTTCTATTTTCATTTTTTTCTGAAAAATATTTTTTGCATGTCTTTTTTCGAAAGATTGCAACATTCTCCTCATGACAAAACAACGATTATAAACACACTCATGATTATGGTTTTATTAAAGTAGGAACAAATGGTTTATATAAGGCAGGGTTATCAAACTGTTTCACATCAGGGACGTAGGCTATTTGCTGTGGAGTCACAGACCCCATCTGAGAATATTTCATGGCAGGGACCACGATAAGATTTGTGTCGTAAAGATTTCAAATAGCCGATCTACAAGCTCAAAGCGTATCGCAACTCGATGCGCCATAAGCTTGTAGATCTGCTACTTTTGCTACTTTTGTGTTACGCTGCAGTATGATCAAGTAGGGCGTTAATTTACCAAACAAAAAACACAAAAAGTTAAAATATGGAGATAAGAGGTTTCCGCCCGACTGCAACGATAAGTATTTCTTCCTGGATTAATTTCCACCTTTACGTTTTCAGTGTTGGTTGTAGTTGTGATCAGACCGGTGTGATCCAGTGTGATCCAGTGTGATCCAGGGTGATCCGGTCTAGTGCGGTCATTTACATAATGCACACATGATAATTAATAATGTAACATTGGAGTCGCCTCTCCTTGTTCCTCATTGGTGTTAGTTAGCTCCGCCCCCTTTCCTGATTGGTCGATGTTTATATCGAAAGCCCCTGACAGTTTTAATAAATGCCCTACACATAGTTTTCAAAATAAAAGCTCCAGACATATTTTCTATGAATGAAAGCCCCATATATTGTGTTTCACAATAAAAAGCTACATTATTTTCAAAATAAAAGCTCCAAACCCAGTTAAGAAAATAAAAGTCACATTCATTTTAAACAATCACCAAATATCATTTGTCACCTAGTCTCGCGTTACCAGACTGTTGCCTCCCACAATTTACAAATGTTTCCGGCATACAGTCTGGGACTCGGAAGCTCTGATAATGTGTAAGGGGATGCCCCTCCCCTACCCATTTCCGTTTTAGCATTGTGCAGTGGCGCAAAGGAGTCCGACTGGAATCAACGAATCTCATAAACATCGTTTATGTCTACTAGTGTCTTCTTTCACAGTTTTTTCAACGTTAATTCCATGATACCTTTCTCAGTTTTCTGTGATAAACAATCCTCGCACAAATAACATGAATCTACCGCTCCTATGACTATGCTTCCGCCTCGGTTCTGTTTCCACTGGGACTACAGGTCCGCGGGCACCACGTCGTGATTGGTCGAATGTCTTTCCAGTCTGAACAACTTCCGTTACACAGCTTTCGGGAAGTGGAGTTCCAGACTCTATATAGCATTCAGAGATTGTGGAATAGTAGTCTGGTGACGCGAGACTATTTGTCACCAAATATCATTTGTCAAAAATAAAAGCCCATACATAATTTTCTAAAATAAAAGCCCTCAGATATAATATTTCTCAAAAATAAAAACTCTAGATATTGTTTTTCAAAATAAAAGTTATAAATTCAGTTTTTCTAAATATAAGCTCCACACATAGTATTTTTGTTCCCCCTTTTCAAAATAAAAGCTCCAGACATCATGTTTCACAATAAAATCTATAGTTTAGATTTTAAAAGTCTGTGCAGGTGATTATTTTTCTAAGTGTCAGAGTTTGAAATCGCTCGTTTTCAGTAATGCAACATCCTGCTGCCCCCTGCATTATGTGCAATAATGAGGGTGGCGTGTCCCGGTGTAAAAGTGACGCATATGCATATGCTCTGTTGACCCAAAAGTATCAAAACGAAGGATTTCACTGCTTACGGTAATAAAAAATATTCCATTCATTTATACCAGATCCAGTGTGTGCCTCGGAAAACAACAGGTAGTATTGGTACAATCGTATCAATATTTGGTTACTGCCATGTCTGTTTCTCACTTCAAATGTTTTCAAAAACATTCTTGAGAGCAACGTTTAGCTGTAAATGTTATTGTGTGTTTGTTTACATGGCTGTCATGTTTGATATGGCACAAAATCAAGCAGCAGATTGAGTCTTTGATTATGCAGAGATTGATATGAGCAGGTGTTCTGGGTCTTTGATTAGACAGATTGACATGAGCAGGTGTTCTGAGTCTTTGATTAGACAGATTGATATGAGCAGGTGTTCTGAGTCTTTGGTTAGACAGATTGATACAGTATGAGCATGTGTTCTGAGTCTTTGATTAGGCAGATTGATATCAACATCTTTCTCAATCTGCTGAAGGTTGACGGGGGTTTGGTCCATGATGTTAGGTTGACGGGGGTTTGGTCCAGGGTGCTTTGGCCAAAAGATCCAGGATTTGGCCGAGAGCGTCACAGCAATTCTCCACCTAGTGGAGTCGACACAAACAGTAAACACAGCATATAGGCATGAATGTCAACATTTAAATGATAAAAGTCTTTGACAGAATAACAACATTTGTAGTAAATTATTCATGAGGACTGAACCAAGAACACAATGACTCACAGAACAACAGATCAATGGTTAGCTATACATTAAATTAAATAAACATCTGGACATTACCTTCGTTTCCAAATCTCTCTGTCTCTGATCAAAGTCAGTGCGCTGTTTGAACACACTGTCCACTCTGCCAAAACACACACGCACACGCGCGCACACACACACACACACACACACACACACACACACACACACAGGGATTGCAGAGGGCATTAGTTTGATACAAAAAACATTTAAATATAATCAAATACATAAAAATCAAAAGTAAATAAATATCTCTATGGGGCGGAGCTGAGGACAGCACCGTTCAGTACTGATCGGCAGCTTTTAGGCGATGCTGAAATAATCAGTCGGTGACCACTGTAGAACATTTCACTGATGTACCAACATACAGTACACACATACACTAGTGTTGTATGTATACACATACACTAGTGTTGTGTGTAACAGAGTTAGAAACATCCTTGTATTCATTTCTACAAAATCGATGTGCTTTGCCTTTCAATGTATTGTATAGTACTAAAGCCACCTGGTGGATGAACAGCGCAGCTGCGTGTAGTGTCCCTTTTTGCGCACTGTACTTTGCCTCAGCAGAGGAAGTGAATTCCATGCTGCAGGTACAGCGCAGGTGCATGAGAACTCTGTTGCAAACAATAAATATATTTTTTCTGCTTTATATTAATCCTTTTCACTCTTTGTTACACAGATTTGTATACTGTATGCTGCTGTGCTGTTGATGACCAGTGTCATGTATTAATGTGTTCAAACCAGGAGTTCAAAGTAAAGACAACCTGAGTGAGAGCAAGTCCTGTGTGGCCATGTCATCACTTCTACACCGTAGACACCTCCACCAAATACACACACAGACCCAACCCGTTACATGTGCATCTTCATTGGCCTCACGATTGGATTCAATTTGATTCTGTATGTGTGTGTGTGTGTGTGTGTGTGTGTGTGTGTGTGTGTGTGTGTGTGTGTGTGTGTGTGTGTGTGTGTGTGTGTGTGTGTGTGTGTGTTAGTGTGTGTGTGTGTGTGTGTGTGTGTGTGTGTGTGTGTGTGTGTGTGTGTGTGTGTGTGCGTGCGTGCGTGCGGGCGGGCGGGCGGGCGGGCGGGCGGGCGTGCGTGCGTGCGTGCGGGCGGGCGGGCGGGCGGGCGTACGTGCGGGCGTGCGTGCGGGCGTACGTGCAGAGTGCATCAGAGAGACATTTAAAATCCTCCAACCTTCAAAGTGAACAAGTGACCTGACATGACTGCTGTCCTTGATGCTTTCTATCTGTCAGGACCTTTAGTGATTGACATGAAGGGAAATCACATGAAGTATTTATTATCTTACTTGTCAGAAATCTGCTGAATCCTCTGGTCAAAGTTTCTGCTTTCAGTCAGCTGTTCCTGCACACTGTCCAAAACACACACAGTTCAATGCAATGCAATGCAATGCAATACCCAGCCATTTAGTGATTGACAAGGAGACATCATCATCATCTTACTTGTCAGAAATCTGCTTAATTCTCTCAGAGTCACTGCTTCTCTCTGTCTCACTCTGGGCTGTCAAGACGTTTTTCTTCTGATCCATCTCCCATTTCTTAACTTCTCCCGCAGTGTATTTGTTTTTAATGTCCGTCATGATAACTAACCATTGGGGAAAATGGTTAAATTAGTGACATGCACCATGAACATAATGTATGCAGTATTTCAGCAGCTGTGAGTTGATGTTGGGGTGAACAGCTTGGCCTAGACAATGCCAACAAATCAATCCATTACATTGATTACCATCATAATCAATGTAATGATTGGTAGATACTAAAAACATACACATTATTCTGTACAGATGGGATCAGTTTGTTAAGATGAATGCCTCAGGAACGAATCCCATCATTGCAACCTGCTCATGCATGCATTCATATATTCATGTATTCATTCATTAGTAGATTCATGCATGCACACACAATAAATGGACAGTTATCAATGATTCTCATGTTGTTCAAGACTTCACCCAGTGGTCAAATTACACTATAACCTTTACCAAAAGATAAAAGATGAAATAAGTATTTTTATGTTAATTAGATTTAATACAAATCAAATACCGTCGCAGTCATTATTCCATAAAGGGTCGTCGTCGTCCTCTTCATTGAGCCAAAGGCCCATCAAAAAGCAGAAGAGGGAACCAAGGTGTGAGAAGATAATGAACGGAGGAGCCCAAGCAGGACGGGACTGGTACTCCATCACAAGGTTGTAATGCTGGAACCTCCAGTAGATGTCGCTCTTCTCCTCCACCTTGTTAACAGTGTTGCTGCATGGAGGGTTGAAGGCACAAAACGTATGTTTACGTATGTAAACACGGTTTTATGAATGAAAAGTGAACCTGTAACCATGTGACAACTACCCTCGGATCAGGAGCATTATACCAAATTAATCACACCTGTGGGTGCGACGACACCCTATGAGTGCGTCACGCACCCACACACTCTCCCTCTTTCTACCGACTGGGAAGGCATGACAGGGCCAGCCTTCACCGCCGAGTGACAATGAAGGGTTACAGGTTCACTTTTCATTCATAAAACCGTGTTTACATACGTAAACATACGTTTTATTTCATTTCAAGTGAACCTGTAACCATGTGACAACATGGGTACATAGTACAGCATACCAAATTAGTCATGAGGAGAGTGAAGTGGCCAAACCTACAGGTCAAAGCCATACAGGGGGAGTAAACCTCATCACAGTAATACAGCAGAACACAACCAATTGAGTTCAAGCATTTTATTTTAACTGAAACACATGTGAACACATCATTTTTCAGGTTAATACCAATAAACTGAAGTGTTCCAATCAAGGAAAGCAACATTCTGGAGCGCAAACCCAGGGTGCCCATATTTAACTGTAAACAAAATAAACTCAGGTGAAGGTAGATTGGCACTCCAGCCAATCCCACCACCGCATCTACATCAAGCGTGCTCAAACGCCGCCTCTCAAGGGCCACACCTGAAGCCTCATCATCTGAGGCTTGGGGTGCCATATCCTGCCCTGCACCTGGGACAGCAAGTCAGGTCTGACTGGAAGACACCATGGCTGGCCCTCCAGCATCTCGTAGATCTCTCCCATCCATGGTCTCCGTGGCCAATTTGGCGCCACCAATAATACCTGGGCGCGCAGCAACCTCACCACCCTGAGGAAAGCCGGCAGGAGAGGAAGTGGGGGAAAAGCATACAGCCTCTGCTGTGGCCATGAAAGGCTCAGAGCATCTATCCCCAGTGGTCCTGGTGGTCCATGCATTGATGACCAGAGAGGACAGTGAGTGTTCTCTTCCGTGGCAAAGAGGTCTACTTCTGCCCGACCAAAGTGAAACCATATCTGGTTCACTACCTGGGGGTGCAAGCGCCACTCGCCGGGGTGGGGACCTCCCCTCGACAGCAGATCTGCCGCTACATTCCGGGGTCCCGGAAGATAGAAAGCCCTCAGGGTCACACCATTGGACTGTGCCCACAGGAGCAACTGGTGCACTCTTGCATGCAGAGATGGGGACCTCAGCCCACCCTGGCGGTTGATGTAACACACCACGGCTGTGTTGTCTGTCCTTATCATGACTTGCTTCCCCGACACAAGTGGGAGGAAGTGTCTCAGAGCCAGGCGAACCGCCTCCATCTCGAGGAGGTTTACATGCCACCCCTGCTGTACAGGAGGCCAACGACCCCGAACAGACCTGCCCTCCATGACTGCGCCCCAGCCTGTGCCAGAGGCGTCGGTCGTTATGGTCATCCTGGAGCCACCCTGGCCCAGGGAAACGCCTCTGTGTATGGCCTGGGATCGCCTCCACCATGTGAGGACCTTGAGGCCACCGCGGGACAGGGTAATAACCCTCGACTTGTCCCTGGGCAGACAGAACTTGTGGCGTCCAAACCAATATTGGAGCGGACGCGTGTGCAACAGGCCCATTGGTACAACCTGGGCAGCTGCTGCAAAGAGGCCCAATAGCCGTTGACACTGCATCACAGACACCGACCTGCGTGACAAGCAGTCTGCGATGCAATTCCCGATTGTCATCTTCCTTTTTTGTGTCAGGCATGCTTTCATGGTGACAGAATCCAGAAGAAGTCCCAAGTACTCAACTGACTGAGCTGGGACTAAGCTGCTCTTTTCTGCATTCAGATGCAGCCCGAGCGAAACCAGATGTGCCAACACAACCTCTGTGTGGCTCCGTGCCAGGCTCTCTGATGGTGCACACACCAGCCAGTCATCGAGATAGTTCAACACCCGAATGCCCCTCCGCCGCAGGGGGATCAGCGCAGCATCCATGCATTTTGTAAACGTTCGGGGTGACAGGGACAGACCGAACGGGAGGACGTTGTATTCGAAAGCCCTCCCCTGAAAGGCAAACCTGAGAAATTGCCTGTGAACCGGCCTGATTGGAATGTGAAAATAAGCATCGCGAAGGTCCACTGTCGTGAACCAATCGCCTGCCCTTATGGCTTGAAACACAGTTCTCAACCTGAGCATTCGAAAGGGAAGCACCTTGAGGAACTTGTTCAGTTGCCTCAAATCCAGAATTGGGCGAAAGCCTCCGGTCCGCTTGGGGACAAGGAAGTAGCTGGAATAAAACCCCTGTCTCATTTCTCCTGGAGAGAGAAGCCTTATAGCACCTTTCCCCAGCAAGGCAGAAACCTCTTTGGCCAGAGCGGCAGAACGAGACTGGTCTCTTACTTTTGTCTCCAAAACTCCTCGAAAACGAGGGGGGCGGTCCCTGAATTGCAGACGGTACCCAAACTCCAGAGTACCGATCACCCACGGACAAGTGGTACACTGACGCCAAGCGCTGAGGTTGGCGCTGGAAAAAACGGTGCCAGACAACTTGCACCGAAAGGGGCGCTGGTGGGGCTTGGCAGATCCACCCATGGTGCGCTCTCGAGATCGAGGCTGGAAACGCAGAGGATCCCGCCCCTGCCGAGAGGAGCTCCGTTCTGAAGAACGAGGCTGCCAGAAGCTCCTTCGCCTTTCTGGCTTAGGCTGGAGCATGGCCCGAGTGCGCTGCCTGACCTTCCGGGCCTCATTCAGCGCAGCATCTGCTGCAGGCCCGAACACTTCCCCAGGTGTTATTGAGGCCTCCATGACAGCAAGTGTATTTGTGTTCGCCAGTCTAGAGGCCATGGCTGTAGACTGATAAGCCTTCACCACCAACCCATCAGTGGACCGGCACTTTTTATTTTGGTGACGGGCAGCCCTATTGCCTGTGGCTGGAGCCCCAGCCAACAGAGCAAAATTTGGGCCCACTCTGGCTATGCCATCTAGGCCATGCTCTGCCGCACCATTCAGGGTGCTGAGCGTAGAATGGGGTGCAGCAGCCCCCCTGGGT
This sequence comes from Gymnoscopelus microlampas, assembly GCF_963454915.1. Classification (NCBI taxonomy): domain Eukaryota; kingdom Metazoa; phylum Chordata; class Actinopteri; order Myctophiformes; family Myctophidae; genus Gymnoscopelus; species Gymnoscopelus microlampas. The sequence goes on from NC_139951.1 coordinate 12,747,493, forward strand.
CGTGCCCACGACCTTTGCGCGCTGTGGCGCTGTTGTGCAGCCATACATTCAATGGTCTTACGCATATCCTCCAAGTGCCTCTGCATGAGGTCTACTCTTGGGTCACAGATGCGGCCTTGTTCGGTCCGCTTTCTCCTGGCCAGGTGGCACACCATCCTCTGGGCCATTGTCCCGCTCATCATCTCCCTGACACTCCATGGCAGGGAAAACCCAATATGTCTCTCACCAAAGAGTCTGGAGAAACACACATGCACACATAGCACACACATGCATGCATGTAACATGAAATAATGCAAGCCCAATTTAAGGGCGGACAGAATTGCTGTTTTTACAACAATGAAATCAAAACAACCCTCCAAACAATGCAAAGCCTGATTGCAACAACACTCCGGAGGCATAGGTGGCGACAGCGCACTGTCCAAGATGCGGGTGGCCCAACAATACCACCGGAGAAAAACGGCCGTAGCCGACAGTGTAAACAGCAGCGCTAGGCTACACAAGCCTGCTCCATTGTTGTGGAGTGCTGCCAGTAGGCTATGCTTGCAGGAGTAAAAATGTAACACACTTACCAAAATAGGAATGTGAGTATCCCTCACGCGCAACGAGCGCACAACTGCTACCAACGCAACAACACAATTGTCACCTGCAACAACAACACAGATGAATAATAGCCCCACGGCACGCCAAGGGGGTACCTCAACGGCAGCCCAGAGTAGGCATCCAGTACCGTGAGAAATCAAATTCAAATTACACATGCAGCAATTTAACATGCAAGCCCAATTCAAGGGCGGATTAAAGTGCTGCGTTATGACAGAGGATGAGACAACCTCACGGCACGCCAAGGGGGTGCCACATATAAGGCAGCCCAGAGTAGGCATCCAGCACCGTGAGGAATTAAAGTCAAATCACAAGCTGGTATAAGCTCTTACCGACCAGGAGGAAGAAAGAGGGAGAGTGTGTGGGTGCGTGACGCACTTATAGGGTGTCGTCGCACCCACAGGTGTGATTAATTTGGTATAATGCTCCTGATCCGAGGGTAGTTGTCACATGGTTACAGGTTCACTTGAAATGAAATAAAACGACAAACTATCAAATCAAACCACTACAAAACCAGTGGTGGCTCCTGGCAAGAAAGACCGAAAAATTACATTCTCTCCGGACATCCTGACTGATTAAAAAATCCACAGTAATTTCTTATTATCCCTGTCTGCAAATCTGACACATTTCAAATCCTCTGCTCCTCTTTGCAGCTGCACAAATTAAGCAATATTACACGAGAGGGTGTGCTTTACCGTCATTATTGGCACGCCAGTGATGCGGTCAGGAACGAGGCGAAGCCGAGTTCCGCGCGCATCACTGAAGTGCCAATAATGTAAGGTAAAGCACACCCTCGAGTGTAATATTGCGATTATACAACAGTTACCAACAAAACACATCCAAATGTATTCATATTGTGGGGCAATTAATAATAAAAATGTTTCGCTATTGTCCGTTTCCCTGTAAAGAGAAGAGTTTTTGACTGAGAGACATTAAATAGTCCCTGTAGCAGCGCTTTGAGTTTGAGGCACCGTCTCATCAACACAGCTGAGCTATCAATGCTTGCGCAGTGGAATGAATTCCAGTAGGCTATATGCTCCGTCGTACGACCGTGTCACGTGGCCAAAATAACTGATCTACAAGCTGACAACGCGACCCGTTGTGAACTTGTAGATCGGCTATTTTCGCCGTGCGATACCTTCGTACGATAAAGTATAACATACACTGGACTGTTAACGAAATGGGAGTAATTTTACTTTACACAGGAGGATATTTATAACCTTCTAACCATTGATCAACTGTAAGTCCACCAAATAAGTCAAAATTAACAACATAGTCCATTTTGCATAGCTGTTTGTTCTCCAGTGGCGACGGTGGGTCAGGCTACTGTCTGTTTGTTTTCCTAACGTGGGACAGCGTGACTTCACAGCACAGCTGTGCCATATATGGTCTAATCAGGTGCGGACTCCAGTGCGGAGTGATTTATTAATGTGATTAGGCCCGTGCTATGATGCTGGTTTGAAGCACGGCTAGATAGCTATTTCAGCCAATCAGATTGCTTGGTCGGAACTACCTGTTGTATAATCAAGAACAATGCACACACAGATGAAGCAAAGACAACAGCTGTCCATTTCAGCATCAGGTCGCGTAGCATGGTTAAACCAGGAAGATGGAATGCACGCACGGTCCCAACCCGTCCGTAAACAAACATTATACACTTGAATTTAAGTTCTTTAGGAGGAGAATCAGGAGACTGTAGTAGAAGATCACCCCTAAAGCTAATTCAACTTTCCCAAAGTTGCATCTAACATGGACGCACGCCCGACATAATTATGTCACCATACGACCATATATAGTGAGTAGCTTGATATTTTGATTCATTGCTGGCCAGATAAATCAATCAACCTTATGAAAGATTTGCGCAGAGGGCCCGACTTGTAGACTATTTGTTCATTATTCTGAAAAAACATGTGTTGGCATGAAACTAATGATGGAATATGCTGAGAAATCATTACGCAGCCATGGACATACCCGCAGGAACTACATCTGACCGGGGGGGGGGGGGGGGGGGGATTGGCCCACACACAGTTGCCAGCAGGCTAAATGGCACAGAGACCCATCAGAACACAGTAGGCCAGGGTTCCCCAATTACTTTTCCCCAAGGGCCAAATTATGTCTTGGGTACCAAGCCGAGGGCCAGGGGCATTGTGCGAGCGGGCGGCGAAATCCTTTTTTTTTCTCTAATCGAGCTAATTTGACACTGTTATTTTAGGCCTGGGATTCTTAAATCCTGTGTTGAAGGTCACACAAGGAAAACATGGGATTCTTAAATCCTGTGTTGAGGGTCACACAAGGAAAGAAATGCACTCTGGAAACAAAATAAGTCTGCTTGAAAAGTAATACAGATTAACAGCAAACCCTTGTACATACTGAAAATCTAAATAAGTCCAGAATCAACAATTGACTTAAAGATGTGTTTGTTAGTCTGCTTGAACAGTAATACAGATATTATAATTTTTTCAAAAAAACATATAACAGTATGGCAGTTGGCAGGCACAGCGGCCCATCAGAACACAATACAGTTACAGTAATTAAAGCATTAATAGTGGCCAGAACACAATATAGTAGGCTATAGCAGTTGGCATGACAGCCCATCAGGACACAATTTCTTCTTTACAAAACCCAATAGCCAGGCTAATACACATTGCAGTACAATAGAGCTTTTTTACCTATTTACCTTATTATACAATATTCCAAATGTGCTCTTGTTATCTGGGGTGATGAATTCCCTCATGTCAACAACTCGATAGACTCCGGCTGAGGCTCTTCATTTACACATTCAGGTGGCGATGTATCAAAGCTAGTTGCTTCTGTGCTTTTCTTAATTGATTTGGGCCCACTAGAAATCAGACATTTGTTTGTTTCTGTGCTATGTTGTAAACAACCTGTTCACTATGAGGCTTGTACGCCCCGCAAGTAAAGTAAACAGGAAACAGCGGACGGACGGCAGACGCTGATTCGTGAACAAAACAAAAAATGAGTAGTTTAAGAATAAATAGGCCTATTTGTAAAATGTTCATCTCGCGGGTACGGCCATGGACAACCTGCGAGATTGTAGCCTAGATAGATAATTAATCCCCGTGTTATGCAAGATGAATCTGTAATTATTTTCTATATCCTACTCATTTACATTCAAATCGTTTTCAGTTATATTATAATGATTTAACTGTTATTATTGTCTATGTTTATGAATCTATATGTTAAATAAGAAGTATTGGAAAGGTGATGAAATGTAGAAGGTAAGATCAGAGGTGAGGAGAGGAGATGAGAGCTGAGTTCACTCAGGAAACCAAGAAGAAAGACAGAGTAACATTAATGGAGTCACAGACAGAAGGCTGGTTCTCTACCTGAGGATGGCAATGAGCAGGTTGATGATCAGTACGTTGGTGACCAGCAGGAAAACCACCAGCAGAATGATCACCAGCCAGTTGTTGTATTCGCTCCTGCATGGCTCAGCACCGGCCTCTATCTGTGTCACGTTGTTAGTGCAGTTAATGTTCCACTCTTGTCCCCCTTTGACAAACAATCAAATACATCAATAATTAAGGGTAATAATAAATGTAATAATAATAATAATAATAATAATAATAATAATAATAAGCGTTGGGCAGGTTGTAGTAAAATAAAAACTTGTAGACTGGAAGTAAAAATATAAATATAGCTGCAAGAAACAATAACGGGGACGAAGCAGCGCAACACGACAGCATGTGGACAATCAACTTCATATTCTAATATTGTCATTAGAGGTGTTCTAATACCACCTTAAAGGTCAGTATTATAGTATAAGACACTTTGATTGAAAAACATGATAAATACTTTGGTTGTGATTTTGACAAAGAGTTATAAACAAGGTGGTGTACTAAATCTTTGGATAAAGAAATCCTGTAATTGTTAGTGTCAGTTTCAATACAGCTTCAGTTTGATATGCCTCTATTATAGTTACAGTTACAGTTTAGGTATTTACCAGACGCTCTTAATCCAGAGCGATTTACAGTAAGCAACTTCAGGGTGCTATTACATAGCACCCTGAAACAGATTCAAACTGAACTTCAAACAGCTGAAAATATTCTAGTCAGAATGGTATTGAACCTTTATATGTTGGCCCACCCATGATTATTTGACTGTCTAGTAGTCTCTCTAGTAAAAATAGAACAGCACTTTTTTCAATTTCTTTTTTTGTTTAAACGGTTGCTGGGAGTGGTATACAGTTACAGTTACAGTTACATCCAGGATGTAATCATTTCATTTTAAGCTGATAGCGTAAATGTTCTAGCAAATTATTAATATTTAAACAGTTGTAAATGGTTGTTAGACAGATGTAGAGCCTACTAACCAGTTCAACAATACATGTATTTGAACTGAAATGTAATGCTTTATTTATTGCATTGTGTTGACACACACACACCATCTATTTCCTGAAGATTAAATTCTCCAAAGATGTAGAGGTAAGGTCTGTAGAACACGCGACGGAAGATACGACTTGGGTTGGGATCGTAGGAATAGAGCAGCGCCTGATTGGCTACTCCATATGCCATAAGCCACACCCCCAGGAAGAAGAGGAAGAAGGCCACATCTTTCATCTGAACAGTGAGAAACAAGACATGTTGTGTTCATTATAATATTGATATATTTCTCAATAATGATCTTCTCCCCATTGATTATCCCACTTATTACACAGCTACTTGATAAAGAAATTAATACATTGACACAAAAGTAGTAGTATTTCATTGCTTATGGTAATGAAAGTATTACATTAAATTATGCCAGGTGTGTCCAGTGCAACGGGTCGCCTCGGAAAACAACGGGTAGTGTTGATGAAATAGACTACATTTACTTTGTCTATTTCTCGCTTCAAATGTTTCAAAAATATTCTTGAGCGTGTTTGTTTACATGGCTACCATGTTGGATACGGCACAAAATCAAGCAGCGCAGCAGGTGCTCTGAGTCTTTGATTAGACAGCGGTCTGTTATTGAGTTCAGAGGTCATTATTAAAAAATAACAGACCACTGAATTCAGTGATTGACCAATCAGAATCAAACATTCAACCAAGCCGTGTAATAAAACAGCACTAATATCTGTCTTATATCTTACCATCTTGCCAACAATGATGATTTTTGGTCCCATCTCTTTGTGAATGGCAGATATGTGAATGAGACGGAGTGTGAAGACCATGTAGTCGATACACAGGACACATCGTCCAAACTCATAGGACCACTCGAACATCCTGAAGCACACGAGCAGAAGAAAAAACATTTTAATCAAACTCCTATGTTTAATGATTAGATGATTATTATTACGGTTTATATATTTATCATAACTCTCTTTTTACTTCAAGTACTATAGTAACTAATAATGAAAAAAAATGTCTGTACCAACCTACAGATGAGACCAATAATGAAAAGAATGATGGCAATGAGGTCACATCTGTTCCAGAAATCGTGACAGTAAAGCCTCATCTTCTGGCAGAAACTCATGTACCGGTAGCCCACAGAGAATGCCTGAAAGGAATTAAACACATTTCAAACTGAATTAAGTCGATAGATTACAGTTGATAGACAATCAACTGTAAGAGGACAATATTTGCCACATTATATTACAGCTGTGGCAACATTGCAGGCAGCAAAATCATTTTACTTAGAGCCTCCTCAACAATGTGAACAAAAGATTATATGAAGATTAAAAATAGTCAGAATAAGCTAAATTAAATACCTAAAAAGCAGTTGACTTTGTACTGCTTTTCTGTTGCCACATTATGCAAACATACAAACTTGCCAATAGAAACATCATTTATATTCTGATAATAATAATATATCATAATAATAATAATGGTGAATTTTTGATTTATTTGTATTTAAATAAAGTCAGTTTTTTTATATATAATTTTGTGTTTATTTGTTATATTAATGACATATGATTCAAACCTCATTCCACTGTTGTGTATAGGTATTTATTGGATGAGTGGGAGTGTGTGTTAACACAGGAAATGCAATAAGAGAGAGAGAAGCTCCCTCCACTCACCTGTCGGATCTCCTCACAGAAGAAGGTGAACACCCAGAAGTACAGCACACATTCACTGATGGACGGCCCACTAGGGGGCGGTGGCTTAAAGTCCACCAGCAGCATGTAGGCAAACAGGAAGAGGAAGAGGATGTACATCACTGCATTGCTCACAAAGACAGAGACTGGCGAAGCGCAGGGAATGAGAAGGCTGAGAAGGAAGTAACTCCATGAATCGGCTTCACCCCACCAAACCTGAGACAGCACAGACTGTGAAGCAGAATGGTCAGTTTTTTAGTCATGTCTGTGTTAATATAACACACAGATGAGTGTAATTCAACTACTGTGTGTAATTTGATTTACATAAGCTACTACAGTATATTACAAAACCATTTCTTAGAACTAAAGGGGATAGTTTTGCAGGTAAAAAGTATTACATGTGCAATAACTCATTTGGATAGTCTGTCTTCTCAGTAAAGTGGGAAAGACTTTGGAACTCTTTCGTTATTAGTCAGATAACTCACGGACAGTGGTGTAAAGTAATTAAGTATATTTACTCAAGTACTGTACTTAAGTAAATTGTTTAGGTATTTTTACTTTATTGGAGTATTTCCAATTTTCTGTTCTTTTACTTCTACTCCACTACATCTCAAAAGCAAATATTGTACTTTTACTCCACTACTATTTGAACACTTTAGTTACTAGTTACTTTGTAGATTTTGATTATTATTACAAAATAATGAGTACTTTCTACTTTTGGTACTTTAAGTACATTTTGATAACAATACTTTTGTACTTTTACTGAAGTACATTTTGAATTCCGGACTTTTACTTGTACAGGTAACTGAGTACTTCTACATTGCAGTATTGCTACTTTTACTTAAAGGGGCTACACCATGAATTAAAAAAGTATATATTATATATAAATATTGCCCCCTAATACGTTTTTAAACAGGTTGTAAGCCTAAAAAACATCCAGATATTTTTTCTCACAATCTGACTGTCTGTCATTCCAAGCTTTTTCAGCTGCAATACCAAAACGTCCTATTGGGCAGGGGGGAGCTACTGAGCAATTCTGTCTGGCCATCATCAATGCAAAATCAGGGCAAGTGACATCACTTGCCCTGCCATTCTGAAATGGCCTGTTCAGACACGCCCATTCAGGAAATCCATGAAATGAGCATGAATGACTGAATGTTAAAAAAAAAAAAAAAATTGGGTACAAGAGACACTGGGGAGCCCAAAAAATACTAAAAACCTAAAAAAAAAAATGAAATTCATGGTGTAGCTCCTTTAAGTAAAACATTTGACTACTTTTTTTTTGTTTTTACTTTTTTTTTGGCTCACTAATAGATTGAGACCATTAATAGCTTTAAAACCTTGTTTTCATAAAATGTAAATATTATATTTGATCTTGGCGTTCAGGCTGTGCTATGCATTACTCCCTGCTCAGCACATTAGCATAAAACCATTTAAGAGCGGGGAGATATACATCTATAACAAACCCCCACAGGGGAAACAGAACCCTTAGGGAAAGCAGAGCCGAGTGGTGGTGCTGGGGTGGTGGGAGCAAAGAAAGTGTGACTCATTTTGAATAGAGCTGATTCGTCTAGCATCAGTTCCCCGGGTTTTATGTTACCCTCTCAACCATGAAAAGGTTCTATAGTCCCCGAGTTCTATGTTCCCCGCTCAACCAGAAAAGGTTCTATATTCCCCGGGTTCTACAGTATGTTCCTGCTCAACCGTAAAAAGGTTCTATTTTCCCCGCTCACCCAAAAATGCAGGAAACACAGCAGTAGCATTCATAATTTGTTATAACATCTCTAAACACACACAACGGAACATAATGCAATCACTATTGGGTGATCTATGGTGGGCCCTGGGCAATTAGCCTATATCAGGGTTCCCCAATAGGCGGCCCGCGGGCCATTTGCGGCCCGCGAGAGGCAACTGTGCGGCCCGCGACGAATCCTGGCTTAAAAAAAAACAAATTGATTTTTTTTTAAATAATAAAAAATAATAATCAAATTCACATATATATATATTGATATCTCTAGTTGGCCTTTGGCCAACTAGAGATATCAATATATATCGATATATTGATATCTCTAGTATATAGATATCGATATCAACATTTGCATTTTTATCACAAAACTATATAATAATCACATTATCACAGTGTTATCATGGTGGATTTTCTGAACAAAGTTCCTGAAAAAAATAAAAATAAAAAAACGTCTGGAAAGGATATAATAAGACTAAGGGGTAGTCTCGACTCCTCCTGACTCGGAGTAGGAGTCAGTAGGAGTGAGTAGGAGTCAGTATAGGAGTCAGTTGGAGTCCAGGGGAGTCAGTTGGAGTCAGTAGGAGTCAGGAGGAGTCAGTGGGAGTCAGTTGGAGTCAGGTAGAAAAAGGCTTATGCTGCAGGCTCTCTGCCTAGAGGTGATCTATACCACTAAGATGGCTGCCGGGGGAAAGGGGGCGGGCCCCTTAACGTAGTCATTTCTCCCCATTATGTTCCATTGTGTGTGTTAAGAGATGTAAACGGGGAACATAGAACCATAGAACCTTTTTTGAGGGGGTCATATGGGAACATACAACCTTTTTTGGGGAACATAGAGCCTGGGGAACATAGAACCTGGGGAACATATACGCTCCCGTCAGAGATGGACCAACCTCTAATCCATCATGGTTGAAGAAGAGGAGTGATTCAACAGCTTTGGCCATCTGGAAGCAGTTTATTCCGTAGACTGGAGACTCCGTGGTGAGCAACTTGAAGGACTTGTTCTCATCGCCCAGGCAACATGAACCCAACACATCTGAGGTGAAAAATACCACACACAATAAAAGCAGTGTGTACACACACACACACACACACACACACACACACACACACACACACACACACACACACACACACACACACACACACACACACACACACACACACACACACACAGAGGTAGAGGACAGGGTACAGCAACTTGCAATGGGCCTGGTCTACAAGATCCTAGGGTCATATATGTACAGTATTCCCCTATGTGGTATTGCCCTGTGTATGTTTTCCCCCTCATGTGTTTGTGAATGAATGGTGAGGAGTGACTGATTGAGTACCAGCTGGTGTGAATGTAGCTCTGGTCCATAGCCTAAAAGGAGTTCTCCTTAAGGCTATGGTACTTTCGAGCCTTTGTGCAGGCACCACAGGCTCCATAGCCCCTTGTCTGCAATAAAAATAAAACCGTCTTTGTTTTGGTGAGTAGCGAAAGAGTATTTTTTATTTTTACTGCAGACGAGAGGCTATGCAGCCTGTGGTGCGTGCGCAAAGGCTCGAACGTCCCATAGCCTTAAGAATCGGGCAGTTAGCAAACATGATTAAAAACTATGTTTTTGTGAATGCCACTGCATTAAAAAATACCTTGGAAAATACATTTTGAATCACATTTACACTCATATCATGTCCCATGTAACAACAAAATACAAATCAAAATAATACTAAACTATCCCTCTAAATCTAGGAAGGTAAGACAAACCTATTTTGTAGTAATAGCCAATTTGCAGTGGCGCAACCATTTTTCTAACAGGCAGCGAATGAAAGTGGTTATTATTATGCCGATTTACAAACTTAAACTCAGTTTCATTTGATCCATGGTATCTCTTCCATTACAGGTCACTGGAAGGTACATAAAGTAACATTTATTCCAGTGTGAAGTGGGCGGTGTGTGGTCATCACAGTGATGGAAGTTCACTTAAAGAAAAGTAATATTTCTTCCCACAAATGTTTTTTTTAACACCCTTTCCACCCACAATGTGTGATTCACTTAAAAAAAAACATAAATGTGTTAGGGGGGGTACACTGGTGGCCAATCACAGCACAGGGTTGGGGGGTAAAATGGGTGGGGGGGGGTACAATGGTGGCCAGTGAATGTTGATGTCCAAACCTCACATATAGGGGCGGTTGCACTGCCCAAAAATCACACCCAGTGCGAAGTGGGCGGTGTGGTCACAGTGGTCATCACAGTCATGGAAGTTCACTTAAAGAAAAGTAATATTTCTGAAGTGTGTGGTGCTATTTATTAACAATAAACAATGGTTGGTCCACAATGGGTGATTCACTTAATCAAAAAACATAAATGTGTTTTTTTTAAGTGCATAGTCCTATTTATAGGGCTATGTGTCATGTGTTTCACTAGCCAATCACAGTCCTGAATAGGGGTTGGGGGGGGTACAATGGTGGCCAATCACGGTGCAGAGTTAGGGGGGTACAATGGTGGCCAGTGATTTGCATTGAATGTGCAGGGTTAGGGGGGTACAATGGTGGCCAATCACAGTGCAGCGAATGTCGATGTCCAAACCTCACATATAGGGGCGGTTGCACCGCCCAAAAAGCATTGTATGTACATTTGACGGGTAGCCTTTCTCCCCCAGATCAAAAGGTAGGGGAGCCTGTGCTCCAGTGTGCTCCATTGTTCATTTTTCAATGATTAGACCGCTCACATGAATTCGACTATTTTGATTTTGGTTGAAGTTCGTGGCTACCCCACATTTCAGCAGCTGTCATGGGTTCCCCTAGGGCAGTTGAATCTCAACCTTTATACCTTAAAAACACATTGGTGAAGAAATTTCTATTTCTAGCTATTTATTCCAAGACTTGTGTAATAAATCAAGACTACTTGGCTGTCATTTGAGCCTGTTACAGTTTCACAACCTGACCTCTGGGGGGGACACTTTTACTTCTTATATATTTTAAACATGTCTATGAGGAACAATTTATACCAGGTTTAGACATTTTTTTTTCTCCCATATGAGCGGTGTGGCACGAACTGTAAGTGCCAAATGCGGCAAACAAATGGGTCTTGGGGTACTGTTACCCCAAATACAGGCATCAGACATTCAAATATCCTCTCAAAACGTGTTTTAGTGGAAAGATTGACCCACAAAACTCAAGAATACACACCAAATATGTTAGATAAAAAAAGATTTAACGCCATTTGAGCAAGACCGCATTGCTTTAAAACCACAAAATGTTGCTTTTGACCTTGAAAAAAGTAAATCCATGAAGCACAACTTTTAATGTAGGAGGGTATTGGGAGGACCAATAAAAACTATATCACATTACTATTGCAATTTCTTTTGGGTTGGGCCTTTTTGGCTTAGATTGACTGGCCTACTAGGCCGGGGCGTAACAACCACAAGTCACCCATGTACCTGTCAAACTACTTCAAAAATGTCAAAGACACCAGAGGGAGCTCCACAAATCACGTTCAATCCAGATTTGGCTCAAACAAGGGGTTGCATTCGTTCTACTGCTTCTACTGCGGTGGTTTGGATACTAGGCGCTCATAGTCCGTGATTTTTGTTAGTAAAAACGGAGAGATGTGTTGAGGTGAGCGGTGAGTCGCTTATCACCGCGGCTCAGTGACGTCATGTTGTAGTTTTCAAACCACAGCGGTGAGAGGGTGCTCACCGAAAATGGTAGCATGTGCCCCCCTTTACTCTCCTTCAAAACCGCTCTAAAAGAGAACCTACAGGTGGCTGCAATTCAGAGCTGGCCCCTGTAAAAAGTCAACGCCTACCCAATGTATTTGCATAGTGTATATGTGTCTGTCATTAAATGTTTTGATGAATTGAGTACAAAGGACCCCAATGGAAACAAGCCATAGTGCTTTCTTGGGTTTAAATTCCTCTTAACAGACAGACAGACAGACAGACAGACAGACAGACAGACAGACAGACAGACAGACAGACAGACAGACAGACAGACAGACAGACAGACAGACAGAGAGAGAGAGAGAGAGAGAGAGAGAGAGAAGCACAACTTAAAAACTTCAGTTTGATGATTTATTCAAGGTCTCACCATGTGCCAGGTTCTCAAACTTCTGTGCCAGCTCTTTCGTGGAAAGTCGCATCTTTGTCCCATATGTCCCCTTCAACATCTCAACAGACATCTCTCTAAGCATCTTACAAGCACTCAGAGCATTCAGTACTGACTCCTCTGCCTGGGAGATGGATAGAGAGACAGATGGACAGAGAGACATAGGGACAGATACAGACAGATGGACAGAGAGACAGAGGGACATACAGACAGATGGACAGAGAGACAGATAGATGGACAGGGGAACAGATGGACAGAGGGATAGATGGAAAGATGGACAGAGGGACAAATGGATAGAGATACACAGTGACAGAGGGCTGGTTACAGACACGCTACACACCATATACATACACGTAAATAAAAAATCCTTCAGCCTTCTCTGAGCATCAGGTGTTTTACCTTCTCCCAGAAGAAGACAGCCATGTCACTGTTGTTCTGTAGGACAGCCCAGATAAAGAGATGAGTCCAGGGGGATTCACAGGGATCGTTCCTGTATGACCGTTCTCCTTTCATCACATCTTTGGCACACTGAGAAGGAGAGAAGAAAAAGACTATGAAGAGGAAAAGGGAGATATCGACTATACCAACCCTGACAAAAAAAGGATAGTCCTTTTGTATTTTAAAACAAAATGCCAAATGCCAGGCCCAATCTGGGATCGTCAGAGGCCCATCCTATATTAAAATGTATATTAAAATTGGCTAATGGGAGGGCCGGTGGACCGGCGGACCACGGCCACATAACTCGGACTCAGACATAACGATAAACGAACCCGATACGGCCATATATAGGCATAAATGGAGATCCGGTTGTCCAGAGTCACAGATCCGACCAATATGTCCATATATAGGCATATAGATATCCAGTTGTCCAGAACCGCCATCCAACCGATATGCCCATATATGGGCATAAAAGGGACACAGGTAGACAGACAGACACAGTGATCTCCATATACAGTATGGTCACAAAAGGGACACAGACAGACGGGTACAACAGGTACTCTGACAAAGCCTCCGACACTATGACTCAGACATATCGGTCGGATCTGAGGTGCAACGTAGGTGTGAGGGCCTAATAGTACACCGCCCTCACATTTCACAATTCAGTAGGAGCACTTAATTGTGCTTCTAGTGAATTATCGGAGAAAATTGTGAACATAATTTTTTATTTATGATTTGTCATGGAAGAGCATAGATAGTATGCTCTATTTAGATAATGGAAACTTCTATGAGCTTGCTTCCAATCACCCAAAAACCAGGGACGGGGGCAGGGAAACAAGCCTACCTTCAATGATGTCACTGAGCAGCCTGAAGGTACCCAAGGACCCACCCACCTCAGACATGTGATGACCCATCCCATTGATTGTGTGTGGTGTTGTTGTCTCCGCCAGGCAGAAGGCATGGCGAGAGAGTATGTTTTGCACCCTGTCCGTCCGTCCTTCTGTCTGTGAACAGCTAATCTCCGGCACCGTTGGCCTGATCGCAGCGAAACTTTGCACACACAGTCCCTGGACGCCAATTCCGAACCTCTGCCCCAAATGTTTCACATGGGCCTGTTATAGCGCCACCAGGAGGCCGATTCTACCCGACCTGGCGAAGACCTGTGCTCCGAGGAGCACTTTTTCTAGTTTTGGTATGATTCTAATGGTGTTGTTCTCTGTTCATGGGTCCAGGGTTATTATTTGTTTAACTTATATTGATGATTTAACTGAAGAAACCAGTTATTTGATTTGATAGGGAAAAAAGTTACATATCCTTTCAATATTGCAGCACAGTAGAGGCTGACTATTTAAAGATTAGATGAAAGAACATAATAGTAGTATATTCAGAAGAATACCTCCAGAGCCTTCTTGTCAGAGGTGATGTCTTCTAGACCCAGGGCAGTGATGTAGAAAGGCTTCACATCACCCATTAACTTCTTCAAGACACCTGACACCTGGAGAGACATAGCATAAGACAAACCTCCATCATCAGCCTCATCATCATCAAACCCAAATATCCTCTCAAATCAAGCGGCTTTGCCGATCTACAAGCTCTACAAGATCTACAAGTGAGATTGCAGATCTGCTATCTTTGCAATTAAGTTATGAAAGTGAAAATGGTTGAGTAGGTTTCATAAATATTGAAACAATGAAAAGATGAAAAGGGCTTGTGGCTAAATAATAACTACATTGTAGCCAATTGGAACACAGGTTATTTTCTCAATTTCCTGAAAGGCATCTGGGATCCCAGGTTTAAAAAAAGGAAAAACAGCGCCCCCAGCGTTTTTCACTTTTGCATTTGAGCAAGCAGCTCTGAATCTGTTCTTGAGAGATTACCTCAAAGGTAACAGTGTTGGCCATATAAGGTCATAATATATATTTCACTAAACCCACCTCAAACAGGCTGATCTCTTTCAGAGAGCATGAGGTTCCCAGGCGCTCCTTCAGGCGTTCCATTAGCATCTTGTCGACCAGTGTGTCTTCATCCACTTTGCTGTAGAATTCCTCCAGGACGCCATAAGTCAGGAAGTCATTATCACTGATATCATCGTTGAAGAGCTCACTGAAGGCAAAGTCCACTCTGTTGCATCTCATTGCTAGATTCAGCGCCTTACTGTAAGGGAAGATATTACCTGATGCACAACGCTTACTGGCTGAAACACACACACACACACACACACACACACACACACACACACACACACACACACACACACACACACACACACACACACACACACACACACACACACACACACACACACACACACACACACACACACACACACACACACACACACACACATACACACACACACACACACACACACACAGCATGTTAAATGAACATCAGAATGTGCTGGAACCCACATTGTTTTTCATATTAAATAGAATATTAATTATTGTTCTATATTGTACCTGGCATCAGGGCTTTGATCATGACTGTATCAAAGTCTTCTAGTCTCCCCTGCTCTTCATGGTAGAATGTTATCAGCTCCCTGTTCTGGTAGATGCTCTTAACCTGAGGGTCAAGGTCAAAAGTCACAGGATGGGCCAATTAGAAATTTCTGCAAAACAGGAACTTGTAAGACTTTGTGATATTCTGATGGCATTTACTGTAGTTTAAAAATACATATTAAGTGTCATTTATTTTCTGCTCTGTTTGGCACTACACAGCGGATGCAACAAATTTCATCAGCCAGATTCAAACCTGTGAAACATGAAGTA
Organism: Gymnoscopelus microlampas; assembly: GCF_963454915.1. NCBI lineage: Eukaryota > Metazoa > Chordata > Actinopteri > Myctophiformes > Myctophidae > Gymnoscopelus > Gymnoscopelus microlampas. The sequence goes on from NC_139951.1 coordinate 12,763,166, forward strand.
CTGTACATCTGGACAGATGCGTCCAAACACGCCCCGCACGCCATCCTGAGTGTTTGCTATGAGAACAGGCTAACGCAGTTATATATCAAGGTGAAGACGCGATGCAATTATTATATTTACACTTACTTATCTAACTAAAAATAGACAGAAAGATAGCAATAGCTGCAATAGCAGAATAATGACCCAGAAGACGATGATGACGAGGCACCTTAGCATGGTACTTGTACTTCATTCATTGAAGTACTTCAATAACAAGCTCTGCAATAGCAGAAAGATGGCCCAGAAGACGATGATGAAGCATTGAATTAGAAAGATTATGGTGATTCACCTCTATGCATTCACTTGTAGAACTTGTTGTTCTTTTTTAACTGTATACATGCATGCATGTATGTTGTTATTCTATCTAGCTATCTATCTATTTTTTGTATTATTTTTAAACTCAACAACTGCAATAGCCAGATGATTAAATATAGGCTACTCCATACTACATTATATTAAGTTCAAGTTGGGTGGCATATAGACATACTTATTATTATCCTACAATGTATTGATTGAATATTGATATCAAAGACAAGCAGAGAAAAGTACAGTTCAATATGAGGTCTGCTAAGAGGATTTTAAACCCAAGAAAGCACTATGGCTTGTTTCCTTTGGGGTCTTTCATACAAAAAATAAACGAGTAGAAATTGAACATAAAAATATGTGCAGTTACAGTAAACAGTTAAACTAAACTTCCATTCATAGGAAAATCGTCCAGAAGAGAAAGTGGGGAAAATAAATAAGGCAGCAGTAAACGAAATTGTGTTTTAAAAGGCAATCTAAAATAATTAAGGGCAGCCGAGCTGGTGTTTATGTAATATAAGTAAGTGTAAATATAATAATTACGTTGCACGATAGCTATAGATAGATGGATATATAGCCTTTTCTCATAGCAACAGTGCAGGGCGTGTTTGGACGCAGTGTGGACGCGCTGTCACGTGTTAGGGTTCAAGGGGTGCGGCCTCCGGAGCGAGAACAGATTCTGCTCTGACATAGTCACAAACAGCAGAGGTATCTGTTTTTCCTTTTCAGTTAGCTCTGGGTTCCCAGATTGCAGGCAGAGAGACAATGTGGGTTGTGGGAGGAATTATATATATTTTTTCACTGTAATTAAACAGAGTCAGATAAACTCATGATGGCCTGGTATGCTGACAGTATTTTCCATATGTTTTAGAGGAACTGCTACAGACCAGTCCAGGAATTAAGATAACCTAGTTAACTTAACCATTCAACATACATTCAAACAGAAAACAGAGACATACAAAAACATCCATGACCTTTACCTTATTACCTTATTTTAACCATGTTCAGCACTTTGGTCGGCTCTGAGCTGTTGTAAATGTGCTATATAAATAAAGTTTGATTTGATTTGATTTGACCTTGTCTGACTCTGGATAAGTAGTTCAAATAATACATTTCTCCCCAAATAAACTATCCCTTTAAGAAGTAAGAATTTATTTTAAATGCTAAAAACATTGGCATAATAATAATTGGTACAAATGTGATTATATTGTAATGGCAGCACTGATTTGCATACCAGCATGCCACAGGTAAATATAATCACTTTATAAGCATAGTTTCATTGTGATCCTTGACCCTCTAAACATAGGTCTGGATATCTTATTTGTTAATTGAGATTTGTGATTATGGCAGCACTAATTTGCATAAAAATGGTAGATGGGACATTTTGACAACGTTTTAACATAGCTCATCATTTTCAGCACATGTTTTCCAATCAGAAAACACTGATTAGAAGTATATTTCCGGGGGGTGCATGATCCCCTTCTTCCCACTGTGAACCAATCACTGCTCTTACCTGTTCAACAAGTTGATCTGTCACAGCTTCAGAAGGGAAGTGTTTCCTGATCACTTCTGTCACTCTAACAACATCATCACCAGCAGAGGCAGGTGATTGGTTCTCCAAGATGTCACTCAAGAGGTCAGCCACACCTCCTGAACCTGCCAGCACCAACCAGGGTATGGATTTCTTCAAAGACACATCTACCCTCTGATGAAGATATATGACACAGAGAGAGAGACAGACAAAGTATTGTAGAATATATTGGTAGGCAGGTTTCTGAACTGTCCACAGCCCTCCTCTGAGACACAGAGTGAGTATACGTAAATGGTATTGCATTAAAATGAGCATTACTGAGGACCTATTAAATGAAGATAGGTTGAAAATGGGTGAAGTCGTCCTTTAATGATCTAATGTCTGGATACAAAAGCACTGGGCCTTTAAGTATTTATATTTGGTTTGTTTTATATCTCTGCTGTCAGGCAGAAACCAATTATGTCCATAATATTAACTTTTCAGGAAATGAAAAAAAAGGAAAGAAAACAACGTGTTTTTAGAACAACACAACACTGCTTCGCCAAAGTTGGTATAATGTTTCTTTATATTATCATCACTTTACCCAAATACAGCTCAAGTGGAGCCAAGTCATACCTGAGTTGGAGGTTTGACTGACAGTTTGAGGATCCAATGGAGTTAGGAGGTTTAGTCAGAAGAGCTTTTTAATACTTTTCATTGGTTCAATATTTGTAAAACCCACACAGAGATGTAAAGGGTGTTCAATAGCACTGATTTATTAAAGACAATAAAAAAGTTGAAACATGGAGATTGTTTCTGCCCGACAGCAACAATATGTAGAATAGCACAGACCCAAATTCTGGAGCTGTTTGCTAAATTCCTGTAGCTATGATAATAATAAACAATCAGGTATAATGAAAGTAATACTCCTATAATGCTCCTGACTCATAAAAGTCAAGTTATATTGTATACAATCATTGTAATGTAAAAAATGATATTGAATGAATGCATATTGATTGTACCTCAAGCATGGATGATTCTCCTGATATGAGCAAGTTGAGGACAGATGTGTTAATGCTGCTGCTGCCTGTAGGGAAATATGAATATTATTAAATCATAACTCCCCCCTCCCCCCTGTAAGTCTTGATGATTAATTGAATACATAGGACCACAATGTTTCTGCCAGTGTGAACGCAGCATGAAATATATTTTTTTCACAATTAAAAATAATGATTATAATAAAAAAACACCCTCAAAGTTCTCTGATTACAGCTTCTTAAATGTGACAGTCAAATTAATATCTTTCTGTTATGGACAAAGACATTATGTGCTCACATTTGGAGTTTGGGAAACACATGTTTAACCATAATTTCTGTTAGGGTCATTATTTAATGAATAATAGAGAAAATAATGGACAGATTAATTGTTTGTTGAAGCCATATATTCACATTTACATTTTCACAGCCAGGAGAATGTCCAACAAACAATCAGAAAATGTAAATAATATTTCACATCAAACTATTCATTTGGTGATTCTTCATTCATACAGGTTGATACTTTTATTACTTGTTTAAAAAAAGAAACAAGTGGAGCAACCGCTAATTGAACTAATCAATTTAATACATTATAATAAAACAATATTGATTATTTGATTAATCAAAAAAGGAATTGATATAATAATCACTTAGGAAATAATCAATAGTGGCCGCCTAGTTTTTCTTGTAGCAGTTCAACATCAAATTAACTACAGTTAAATGATTACATTGCTGCGTGTTTTACTACTTTTAAGATCTGGTTATGGTAAATAATACCATGATTATTTTAATTCCAGTGACATAACAATCATATCCACCATCTCTTACCACTGATGTGTTGTGTAGAGAAGTGTTCCTCTAACTTGACCCTGAAGTTCTTCTCTCCTCCTCTGTGACCTTCACTCCCATCATCCACCAGCAGGAAGAAATCATGGTTCTTGTCCAGACAACAGGAGTCACTGGTTGTGTTCTCAACAGAGTACATCACCAAGGTGCCCTGTGATGGAAGATAACAGGAATTACATCTTTCAGTGTGTGTTATCTAGGTGCTTCTGGTGAGTCTAAGATGGGGGCGGGGGGCATAAAAGGGTCCTATAAATACTAAGCAACTTCCTAATTCATGGAATCAAAAACAATGATAACACATTTCACATCTTTCTGTATGTGTGATCTTAGTAGCTATAATTATTAGAGAGTGGCACATTGGGATACCCATGTACCTGTCTAAATACTTCAAAAACGTAAATGAAGTCCACAATCACAACACCAGAGGCAGCTCCACTGATCATGTCCAATCCAGATTTGGCACAAACAAGTGAATGAACTCTTTCTCATGCTATGCAACAGAAATGTGGATTGCCCTAAGAGTTAAGGAGTGTAAAACCCTACTCACTTTCAAAACTGCCATAAAAAAACACCTTCAGGAGGCTGCAATTCCAAACTGCCCCCCCCCCCCTCCTCAAACTGTCTATTGTACATATGATGTATGACTTTCTGCATGGCATTGTATATCTGTCTGTTTTCTTAAATGTCATCATGATTTGAGTGCGTGGGGATTTCATTTGAAATAAGCCATTGTGCTTTTATGAACGATCCAGTTTAGAGGACCTATGATTGTGAATTGTACTTCCATACTGTTTCCATGTCTTTTCTAAATAAAGTATTGAATCAATCAATGGCAGTAACATATTAATGAACAGACATTAAATATCAGTACATGCAGTACAGTATTGTACAATACAGTTAAGGATGCTACTGTATATAGTGGAGTTGGCAAGAATGATAATTTCATAAAGATTATTAATTAGGTGGAGGAAAACTTGTAAACAGTGTTTGTGTGTCAATACCTTGTTGACCAACTGATGTCTGTTGTGGACAAAGCCCCAGGGAGTGATGGCCAACGCACCGACCCTGGACAATTTGTAGTTCCTCGATGCCTCTCCTACACATCTCCCTACGCCTTCATCAAAGCCTTCTGTCAATATCCCGGTGCTGAATCCTGGATGTGTGTGTGTGTGTGTGTGTGTGTGTGTGTGTGTGTGTGTGTGTGTGTGTGTGTGTGTGTGTGTGTGTGTGTGTGCGTGCGTGCGTGCGTGCGTGCGTGCGTGCGTGCGTGCGTGCGTGCGTGCGTGCGTGCGTGCGTGCGTGCATGTTTTGGTGTTAGAGAGAGAGAATGAAAGAGAGAGACAGCGAGAGAGAAAGTTGATTGTTATAAATGCCCTGATGATCTCAGTTCAAATGTGGGATTTTTGCGAACGCAGCAAGATTTTTGCGAACGCGCGTCACGCCTCCGCACAAGTGGAGCTTACTATGAAACCGTGCTTGGCTTGTGTGTCTGTGTGCAGTAGTGCACTGCCTGTGTACACTGCCTGTGTGTACTGCCTGCACTGCCTGTTTGCAGCCGCCAGAGTGCACTACAGTGTGGCTGAAATCCGCCTAGCAACACATGGGCCAGATTTGAGAAAATCAACAAGGCAAAGGGCCATGAAGAACGCAGGAATGTAGACAATGCTCTGATTAAAATGCACAACAGCCTGCAACATGCCTAAACCAAACACAGAAAAACATTTACAAAAAAAAAAAAACATTTACAAAAAAAGACAAAAAAAAAAAAAAAATGGGGCTAGCGGTATGGAGCCTTCTTGTGGCCCTGTTCTCACTCATTTAACTGTACCACCCACTTCTCTACAATTGCTCATTCCTTTCTATTCTTATTATTGTTATTTTCAAGCTGCGTTCGCTTCCCGCGTTCGCACGTCTTACTTGTATATAAAGTTGAAACAGAACTTTAACAGACATGGAATGAGGATGAATTCTGTATCAATCATTAAATCATCAACATTCTACTGACAAACTGCATTCAGCACACACACACACACACACACACACACACACACACACACACACACACACACACACACACACACACACACACACACACACACACACACACACACACACACACACACACACACACACACACCTGTTTTATGCAAGGCCTTTACCAGTCCCTCTCTGATGACCTTCTGAACCCAGGTCTTGACCTCTGCACTGCCTTCTCCTCCAACCACAGACACTACCATGTTAGGTGTCCAACCCCACCCATCATGACATTTCCTTGTCATCATGTCGTAGACAACGGAGGGTTTAGTGTCTGATGACAGACGCAGGAACTAGGTGATGAAAGAGACAAATCAGATGGCAGTGATGATGATCACACACTCAACTTTCATATCAAGAGGGGCAGGGTTCACACACAAACTTCTACCGTTAATGTCTATTCTAAAGTTGAAGTTGTGTGTCTGTGGGTACAGCTGGCTGGCTGGCTGTACTGGCTGTTTGGCTGTATTGGGCTGTACTGGACTCATAATCCTTTGTTCCTAACCTGGCTGATGCTGGTTACCTACAGTATATATAATACAGTATATATAATACATAGACAAGCACAGTGTCCTGACACCATAGTACTGATGACATAATAGTACTGATGATGTCATAGACAGGCCTCCAAATACGTTGTACCTATTTTTTCTATATCTATGTAGCCTATACCTAATCTCTCAAGAACAGATTCTGCTCTGCGTTTGAATCCGTCGGGGGAGTTCGTCATATCACTTACGCACTGGCCTACAAGTGGGCGTGCCTTCAGACCACTAGCTGAAACTCATTTAACAATAGCGTCCTCGGAGCAGACAAAACCACAGAAAGATATTCACATTTTAACTTGCTCTTTTGGGCGGGCGGGCGTGTGTGTGTGTCAGAGATGGGGACTCGAGTCAAAGACTCGCACTCGAGTTGCATACACACGACTCGAGACTCGGCTCGGACTCGAGCTTAAAAACTTGTGAACAATCTTTATTTTATGTTTATTTGAGGCATTAATGAAGCAATGCTCGACATCAATGTTGTCCTTTCCTTCTCTTGCGCAACAGAATCTCCGGTGCATTAAACAAATGTGTTTAGCTCAGCATAAGCTATATAACTTCAGTTAACTTAGCATATGCTTACATTTTTTATAAGATGATTGGATCATCTGTGATAGCACGTTTTTGAAACGTTGGATTTTCATTTTGCGTTGCTGTCTCGTTAAACCCAGCTGGGTGAATATCCAACACTTCACCACGGACACGGTAAACGCTACGTTCATGTTCACTGTATTAAAGCTACAAGCAAGTTACATGTCTATGTTGTTGACCACGTAATGTTACAGGCTTTACAGGCTTATTTGGTTTCCAAAATGCTTAGTGTTGTTTACTCCGTCACGCCTCATTGTTTATGCTGCCCAAAAGAACAGATCTGTAAGCTGTCGACACGCCATGACGCAGTGCGTTGATAGCTTGTATGTCTGTTCTTTTGGGTAGGCGATGCATATTATGTGTCGTAGCAATTCTGGGTTTGAGAGGCTATGATTGATGTAAACTTACAGTAGCCTACTAGATTATAGCTGGCAGTTGTCTCAATATTGTAGCTCTGTTCGGGATTATTGCACAAAGGGGGCAATACTTGGACATAACTGCATCACTTCAGAGGAAACTAAATGGATCTACTTCTAGAGATGTTTACACACCCCTGGAATCCATTAGAATGGTGGAAATGGAACGTTAACAATAACAGCCAACGTGAGTACATAGTGGCCTTCCTGAAACTGGCCAAGTCATAGCCGTATGTTATTGTATGTGACTGAGTACCGCCCGGGGGTTGGTCGGGGGATGTCCATGGCTGTTACGCTCAAGAGACAGCACAGCAGTGCGCACTAGATGTATACCCAAACACGTTGACATGTCAATCTTCCTTAATAAAAGGTATGTATACTAACTAGCAGCAGTAGCCTTGGTCAGGCTGTCTGTGAGCCTGTGCCTTCTGCAGTTGAGCTGCGCTATAAGACGCAAAGGAGCCTAAATTAAAGTATCCTACTATTCTGATAAACATTCATTCTGTGCATTTTTTAATTTCGGGTTGGGTTTGTGGACCACCATAACTGTATTTCAGCCTTAGGCTACATCGTATGAATAAATAATTAAATAAATTAAGAAAAGATCGGCCATGAGACTCGACTCGGACTCGTGGCCAAAGACTCAAGACTCGACTCGGACTCGAGCCCAGATACTCGTGGACATCTCTGGCGTGTGTGTGTGTGTGTGTGTGTGTGTGTGTGTGTGTGTGTGTGTGTGTGTGTGTGTGTGTGTGTGTGTGTGTGTGTGTGTGTGTGTGTGTGTGTGTGTGTGTGTGTGTGTGTGTGTGTGTGCGTGTACGTGCGTGCGTGCGTGCGTGCGTGCGTTAATGACATATTTGGATTATTCAGTGACATCATCCTCAGGGGCCTTAATGCAATAACAACAACCTTATGATCAAACTAAATATGTGTTACTCTGATGTACGGTATAGAGTATGTGGAAAACCTTAATGTTGAATCTCTTGACTGAATAATGTTAAATAGATAATGTAAGACAGAGTATCATGAACCACAGAGAACATTGATCACATTGTCAGTCAGATACTTACACGTTTGCTATAAATGACTCCCTCAAAGCCCACTGCAGTTCCAAAAGCATCAGTAGGCTGTTCAGAGGAGTGCAGCTCACTGGTCCACTCACAGTCCACGGCTGTGTTGATGTGTGTTGGATGATCTCTGGGACGTCCACACTGACATCCTCCATCACTGATGACACAACAGGACAATACATCAATATCTGGGGACCCCCAGGGGTCCTTGAGGGGGATCCAGGGGGTCCCCACTAAAATGAGGACAACTTTAAACTCTTAAACCCTAATTGAATTTTCAACTATTCAAAAACAGATTTATGTTTATTGTATGTATTCTTTTTGAATAATGTAACATAATGACAAAGGTCCCTGGCACTATATTTTCAGATGGGGGTCCTCAGCCTCAGCTACACATGGGGGCTGTGACATGAAAATGATTGAGTAGCACTGCATTAGACATCCTATCATTCAATCATCACATTATCAATTCTAATCAGCTCACTTTTTTTCCAATAACTTGTCTCGTCTGTTTAGTGTGTTGTAATATGCAGGTTTGTTTACCTGGAAGAATCTTTTATGAAGGTGTTGCACTCTCTTTTCTTGAAGTCTGCTGGTTTCCATCTCTGAAAACATATTAGACACAGGTTATGGGATGTTATCATACAGTATCTATAACATTTAGAATATGTGTAATGTCCAATGCATAGGCAGTGGTGGACAAAGCAATCCTAAAGTACAAATTACAAAGTTAATTTTCTTCTTAAAGGGATATTTCACTTAAAAGGTTTTAAGTTGCTTGATTTAGTATTTAGGTATTCGTTATTCATTTTATCAGACATACCGGAAATTAATCGGAAACAACCGTCCTTGGTTCTGTTGACTAATATTGTCCTTCTAATACGTGAGGAGACCGTGTTTTTTCAATTCCTTTTTTTATTTTTTTATTTTGGAAAGTGAAAAAAATTAAATACAATAAAATAAAAGTAAAATCAATGAAAACAATAATCGAAAAAACGCGGCCTCCCCGCGCATTAGGAGGGCAGGATGAGTCCCCAGAACCAAGGACGGGTGTTTTTGATGAATCTAACATATTAAAAATGGGGTTTGTAGTTACAATGGGTTTGTATAGGAAGGGGGCGTGTCTGATAAAATGAATATCAAATATCTAAATATTGAATCAAGCAACTTAAAAACTGTCTGGGGGGCTCACAAAAGCCTGAGTAGACGATAAAATGACAAAATTGTTTTGAAAGTGAAATATCCCTTTAATATCACTGCATTGCTGTATTAATATATTACATAAATTAGAACATTTCCACCCAAAATAAGCTAGAAAAAGTGCTCCTCGGAGCACAGGTCTCCGCCAGGTCAGGTAAGTTATTGTGGCCTCCTGGTGGCGCTATAATAGGCCAATGTGAAGAGGGTGGCATTTCTTCCTCGGCCTAGTGGGAATGTGCATGCAAATTTTCATGGAAATCGCACGCCGTGTTCATGATTTGAGGCAGTTTGTTCAAAACTAACCAATCCTGCAAACTTTGGAAGCCAACCTTAGCCAATGAGGATGGAATATGGGAAATTTAACAGATCCGGGTTGATCACATCACTATAGAGATACTGTGTACCGATTTGCATGACGTTTAGTTAAAAGCTGTAGGAGTAATGGGAAAAAATGGGTTTCGCACAAATCGGCCTCCTGGTGGCGCTATAACAGGCCCATGTGAAAAAATTGGGGCAGAGGTTCTGAATTGGCATCCAGGGAGTGTGTGTGCACAGTTTCGGAGCGACCGGGCCAACGGTGCCTGAGATTAGCTGGTAACACACAGACAGGACGGACACACACACGGACACACACACGGACGGACGGACGGGGTGGAAAACATACTCTCTCGCCATGCCTTTCGGCCTGGCGGAGACAATAAAGACATTTTAAGACAGTGAAAATAACAGATGTACAAGCTCACAACACAACATGTTACGGTGCAAAGCGTTGTGAGCTTGTGGATCAGCTATTTTCTAACTTTATTTGAAACAAGGCTTAAGTGGCTCATTTTGTATATATTTGTGGAGTTAAAAGTACAATATATTATATTTAAATGTAGTGGAGTTAAAAGTACAATATTTATATTTAAATGTAGTGGAGTTAAAAGTACAATATTTATATTTAAATGTAGTGGAGTTAAAACTACAATATTTATATTCAAACGTAGTGGAGTTAAAAGTACAATATTTATATTTAAATGTAGTGGAGTTAAAACTACAATATTTATATTCAAACGTAGTGGAGTTAAAAGTACAATATTTATATTTAAATGTAGTGGAGTTAAAAATACAATATTTATATTTGAAATGTAGTGAAAATCATCAGCTTGCAAAGAAAACAAACACTCCAAAAATGTACTGCCCACCACTATTGGACATAATTATGGTGGAATTCATATAACTGCAGGTTTTATAATGTTGGTTTGTTCGAAATATTTACTTTGTTTTTACAGTAAAGTGTGTGAACAGTGGATGTGATGAGATATTATAAATGATTCTTTATTAATTCACTTACATAGAAAACCCAACTCTCACATTCCTGTAAAACATATTTATTTACAACATTCATTATTTTTAAAAACAGACTTGTTGGTTAAAGGTCTTCATAAAGAACCAGTTTTATTTCTATGCCCACCTCCTGTTCAGATGTAGATGTTTTGGTGCTTCCTTTCTCTTGAAGTGGGGTCATCTCTATTATCTCAGAGTCACTCCCCTCTTCATGGCGGCTCATGGTGGTTTCTGTTTTGTCCTGGTGGATTCAAGGACGTTTAAAATGTCCACCAAGCCCCTCGCTCCTCCTAGGTTGACAAAGATCATTTTGTATTGGTTTAACATGGTCTAAACCATGAGGGGAACAGCAGCTATCTGTGCAGTTCTCTTTAAAATGGACACACTTTGATTTGGAGCACATTCTACTTTGCCCTCAAACAACCACTACTTTAGTGGTAACACACACACACACACACACACACACACACACACACACACACACACACACACACACACACACACACACACACACACACACACACACACACACACACACACACACACACACACACACAAAATAGTTCAAAAGCACTGATTTATTAAAACAAATTAAAGTTGAAAAAAAAAGAGACTTGGTTTCTAACCGACAGCAACGATATAATTAGTCTAGATGGAATCTTTCCCGCCACCTGTTTTGTCTTAATCCTTGAAGTGTGTATTTTGAGATATGATACACATATTGTACCAAAACCCAAACAATAGCATATAGCAAATCCTTGGAAGTGTACAACATACAAGTTAACACAAAATGAACTCAATTCACTTAAATTGGTATTATTAAGATTCAAGCATATCTGCACTTTATTTGATGGCAAAAATACAGAGCCAAAAATGTATAAATATTTTTTATATATCTATATTCCTCTTTTTACTAAATATTTGTTGATTGTTCTCTTGCCTACTATTTTCTCATAATCCTTGGAGGCTGTGTGTGCATGTGCATGTGCATGTGCATGTGCATGTGCATGTGCATGTGCATGTGTGCACAAACATGCGTCCCTGCATTCCCAGTAGGCTATGAAGGCTTACTTTGTGGGTCCTAGAATTTCAGAGAGAGAACTTTCAACTATCAGGCTCCTTTCCTGTGGAACCATCTTTGAGGTTTGGTCCAGGAGGCAGACACCCTAAGTTTAAGATCAGGCTTAAAACTTTCCTTCCAACTTTCCTTCCATAGTCTCTAATGTCGTTAAAGCCAGTGCAGTGCCACGTTTGATTACCTCATTAACAAATGACATGACCTGTCTGGTGAAACATGTTCAACAACTCTTATGAACTTCACAAAACACAAACATCAAAACAACAAAAAATCGAAGACATTCCGCAAATGCTTGTTTAAGCCATAAAGACCGGGAAGGCATCTGTCATTTTTTTTATTCCTTTGGGCTATTCAAAAATAGCAGATCTATAGCTCATAGCGCGGCGCTACGAGCTTGTAGATCTGCTATTTTTGAAAAATCGTGAAAATGTGTGCAAATCTTTGAATATGTGTATATATATATTTTTTTTAAAAACATTTTTAACTCAAATCTTTGCTTCTGGGGGGATTCTACAAATGACTTCTAAATCCTAGAAAAAAAATAAAAAAAATATATATGTTGCTATAATCAGTGATTTTCAAACTTTTTCATGTCAAGGACCCCCAAAATTATATGAATTTTGGCCGTGGACCCCCATCTCAAAATATTTTGTTCCAGCCCCCCCCAGAAGTTGTAACAGAGTTAAAAATGTACGCTACGGAAAATATAGCGAGGCACTCGGTGCCGCGCTAAGAGCTTGTAGATCTGCTATTTTCAGAGGTGGACGAAATACTTGACCCCAGTACTTGAGTAAGAGTACAGAAACTCCTTGGTCAAATTTACTCCACTATAAGTAAAAGTAGCTCAGTCAAAATGTTACTCAAGTAAGAGTAAAAAAGTCATTGCTTTTGAATATACTTAAGTATTCCAAAGTACATGCTTTGAAAAATACTTAAAGTACAAGTAAAAGTAAAAGTACATTTCTTAATTTTTAGATCAATGAATTGCTGTAATGTTTTCACAATGAATTTATAGGACCTTGTAACTTTTGTTTCAGAGAAATACTGTAACTCGGCACTGAAACCAGCACAGCACTGCATGCACTGATGTGCTTGTAGAACCACTACGGTATACAAAGCCTGCAGAAGCACCATATAAAAACATAGAAATGACTGAGGAACCAGAACTAAATACTTCTACTCCTATACACCCATACAAGATGTAACAAAGAGGTGAGCGAAGGGGGAAGACAGAAACACGGCCAGTGTGAGAGCAGAAGTTAGGCCAATTGCATTTTAGGGAAGACAAGAAAACAGTCAACCTAAAGGCCAAACCGCACCAAGGCAATTAGTCGCAACTCCTTGCAACAAAACCGTTTGAAGGTCAACCGCACCAATGCAACTCCTTGCAACTGCCATTGGGGGAAATGGTTGCAAGACAAGTAGTTGCAAGTAGTTCCATGTTGCAAGGAGTTGCATGGCGAATCATTGGTGTGGATGTGGAGTGGGCTTAAAAGTACTCAGTACTTTACAGCCTTTCTAGAAATGTACTCGAGTAAAAGTAAAATATTTTTCTTGGAAATGTACTCAAGTAAGAATAATAAGTATCAAAAGAATCTAATACTCAAGTAAAGTACGGATCCTCAGAATCTGTACTCAAGTACATTTACTCTGTTACTGTCCACCACTGGCTATTTTTGAATAGCTCAAAGAAATCTAAAATGACACAGATGCGTCCCCGGATTGAATGGGTTAAACAGTAGTTTTTTTTAAGGGGTTCTTAAAAATGTCTACTGAGGCTGCAGCTCTCAAGACCTTTTTCCACACTTAAGCCCTATTTAAAAATATATTTAAAAAAATAGATGATCTACAAGCTCACAATGCATCACAGTTAAGCTTGTAGAGCTGCTATCTTCACTATTAGTTTATTTAAATTACTGAAAACGTTTTGGAAAGTGTCTACATTTTAATACAGCATGCTTTGATATACAAAAAATATATTTGAATATATATATTGTATAATATTTTTAATACTTGTGCATTTTTAAAAGCCCCTACTCCAATACTTTAACTGGAAACAAGTTTGACTGAGCAACTTTCATCTCTAGTTAAGTAATATTCACCAGGAGTATCTATACTTTGACTCAAGTACTGGGGTAGAGCAAGTAGAGCCTCACTTTGAAGCATATAGTGATGTCCAGGACCCTTCACTGACCTGCTAGAACGATATTATATATCAAGGCATTCCCAGTAGGCTATGAAGGCTTACTTTGTGGGTCCTACAATTTCCAAGAGAGAACTTTCAACTATCAGGCTCCTTTCCTGTGGAACCATGTTTGAGGTTTGGTCCAGGAGGCAGACACCCTAAGTTTAAGATCAGGCTTAAAACTTTCCTTCCATTTGGATTTGTGGAACAACAGCACCATCATCATCCATAGTCTCTAATGTCGTTAAAGCCAGTGCAGTGCCACGTTTGATTACCTCATTAACAAATGACATGACCTGTCTGGTGAAACATGTTCCACAACTCTTATGAACTTCACAAAATACAAACATCAAAACAACAAAAAATCGAAGACATTCCGCAAATGCTTGTTTAAGCCATAAAGACCGGGAAGGCATCTGTGTCATTTTTTTTATTCCTTTGGGCTATTTTTTATAAATCTTGAAAATGTGTGCAAATCTTTGAATATATGTATATATATATTTTTTTAAACATTTTTAACCCCCCCCCCAAGAAGTTGTAACAGAGTTAAAAATGTACGCTACGGAAAAACAGATATTCAAAGATTTGGACACATTTTCACGATTTTTCAAATAAATAGCAGATCTACAGGCTCATAGCGAGGCACTCGGTGCCGCGCTAAGAGCTTGTAGATCTGCTATTTTCAAAGGTGCACGAAATACTCGACCCCAGTACTTGAGTAAGAGTACAGAAACTCCTTGGTCAAATTTACTCCACTATAAGTAAAAGTAGCTCAGTCAAAATGTTACTCAAGTAAGAGTAAAAAAGTCATTGCTTTTGAATATACTTAAGTATTCCAAAGTACATGCTTTGTAAAAAATACTTAAAGTACAAGTTAAAGTAAAAGTACATTTCTTAATTTTTAGATCAATGAATTGCTGTAATGTTTTCACAATGAAATTTATAGGACCTTGTAACTCTTGTTTCAGAGAAATACTGTAACTCGGCACTGAAACCAGCACAGCACTGCATGCACTGATGTGCTTGTAGAACCACTACGTTATATAAAGCCTGCAGAAGCACCATATAAAAACATAGAAATGACTGAGGAACCAGAACTAAATACTTCTACTCCTATACACCCATACAAGATGTAACAAAGAGGTGAGCGAAGGGGGAAGACAGAAACACGGCCAGTGTGAGAGCAGAAGTTAGGCCAATTGCATTTTAGGGAAGACAAGAAAACAGCCAACCATATAGGCCAAACCGCACTAAGGCAATTAGTCGCAACTCCTTGCAACAAAACCGTTTGAAGGTCAACCGCACCAATGCAACTCCTTGCAACTGCCATTGGGGGAAATGGTTGCAAGACAAGTAGTTGCAAGTAGTTCCATGTTGCAAGGAGTTGCATGGTGAATCATTGGTGTGAGTGGGCTTAAAAGTACTCAGTACTTTACAGCCTTTCTAGAAATGTACTTGAGTAAAAGTAAAATATTTTTCTTGGAAATGTACTCAAGTAAGAGTAATAAGTATCAAAATAATCTAATACTCAAGTAAAGTACGGATCCTCAGAATCTGTACTCAAGTACAGTACTCAAGTACATTTACTCCTTTACTGTCCACCACTGGCTATTTTTGAATAGCTCAAAGAAATCTAAAATGACACAGATGCGTCCCCGGATTGAATGGGTTAAACAGTAGTGTTTTTAAGGGGTTCTTAAATGTCCACTGAGGCTGCAGCTCTTAAGACCTTTTTCCACACTTAAGCCCTATTTAAAAAATATATAAAAAATAGATGATCTACAAGCTCACAATGCTTGTAGAGCTGCTATCTTCACTATTAGTTTATTTAAATGACTGAAAAGGTTTTGGAAAGTGTCTACATTTTAATACAGCATGCTTTGATATATAAAAAATATATTTGAATATATATATATTGTATAATATTTTTAATACTTGTGCATTTTTAAAAGCCCCTACTCCAATACTTTAACTGGAAACAAGTTTGACTGAGCAACTTTCATTTCTAGGTAATATTCACCAGGAGTATCTATACTTTGACTCAAGTACTGGGGTAGAGCAAGTAGAGCCTCACTTTGAATCATATAGTGATGTCCAGGACCCTTCACTGACCTGCTAGAACGATATTATATATAAAAAATAATTTGTCTCTGTAGGTCGTTTCCTTCAAAAGTTATGCTGTTTTTTATTTTTTCAATTTTCTGGTTTGGGTCAGGATATGTGTAATAAAGGGTTAAAATGAACCCCATGGGACATTGTTTCAGCCTGTCACCTGGCAGAATCTTAAAATACAGACTTCAAGGAATAAGAAAAACCAGGTGGCGAAAAGAAATCCACCCTATGCACATGGACCGCACTTTCCATCTAGATATAAAATAAATATAAAATAATATAAATATAGTAGCTTTGAGAGAACTTACACTTTCTCCAGACGATCGTAATCACTTGTATATTTCCTGTAGAGTTGTGTCCAGCGACTGCAGTCTATCCTCTCCAACCGTCTGTGGCTGAGAGAGATTGTCAAGTCACAGGGTAGTGACAGAGTGAGGTCATTCCATGTTGCTACAGGTATGTGGATGAAAAACTTCTTTTTGACCTGGGGCCTGTTTCACCAAACCTAGATTGGAGATTAAGCTGGGATTTATCATCTATCCTGGATGAATCTATCTTGGCTTAGCCATGAATGGGTTTCATGAAAGCCGAGTTATCTCGGCAGATTTAGCTGTGAAGTTAGCCTGGTCTGGACCAGGTTTAACTAATCCTATTGCCTTTATTGTTCATTAAGCATCAATCTGATCACAAACCCATGAGTTTGTCCACACTTATTCAATTCTTATGCGAAAATCGAAGACCTACAAACCCGGATGTCCACGGGGGTCCAGAGGGGTCCACGGGGGTCCACGGGGGTCCGGGGAGCATGCGGGAGCTCATGCTCTGCTTGCAATTGCACCCCAGCAAGATTGTTTTGCATATTAAACTAGGCATCGTCCCTCCAACTTAAGATCTGTTCTAAATGTTTTAGAAAGCCTTCTACTGTGTCATACAGCTGGATGGTATGTGTATTGTGGTCTTGCAAAAATGGTCAAGTTTGTTAATCTCAGAAACTATTTCTGCCCTATATGTGAATGTTGCATGGTCACTGAAATGTGCAGCCAGCTCTGCACAGTTTTACAGAATAGATGTGCAGGTGTTTCTAGGCATAGGAGGTAGGAAACACCCCCAAATAAAATAAACAACATAACATTATCTAGCTGGCCGGTTTGGACGGTGGGTGAGTGCACTGCCTGTCTGTACCAATGGAAAGTTCAAAGCCATCAAGGGGCAATAGGGCTATGGCAGTAAGTGGGTGGGAGGGGGGCGCGCTGGGCAGAGGAACCCCTGGTAGGGGGGGTAACAGTGGAGTCCCGCACAGCAGGAACGAGCAGAGGGCCAAGAAGAGAGGCGAGGACCCCGGGGAAGAGAAGAACCGGGCAACGACGAGACCAGGAAACCAAACAAGCAGCTCTGCAGAGGACGACTCCCTCTCGGGATCCGCCAAAAACAACACCAGGATCCGGAGTCGTTCGCCACCTCGGCGGCTGACCCGGTGCAAAAAAGGGAGCTGAGACAAACAGGCACTCAAACAACACACCAGACCTGAAACACAGGTCAGGCCTCAACAGGCAGGAACCCACACGCACACACATTCAAACACACAGAAGAAGACGGGAGGAAAAAAGGCAAAAAGCAAAACTCAAAAACAATCAAAAGCAGGCCAAAACTATAAACTAACAGGGCATTCAAGGATGTAGTGGCCAGAGTGGCCACAGTACAGGCACAGTCCTTGCCTGAAACGCCGCTCTCTCTCCCCCGGGGCCTGACGTCCGAGATCCTCGGGGCAGCAGGCTCCAGACGACCCTCCCTCTCTGGAGACGGGGCGACGTGCTCTCAACCCGGACGGGGGCAGCCGGCGACTCTCTGTCACAGGGGACGGACGGCGTGCATCCGCCGCGGATGGGGACCGCGCGCGGCGCTCTCTGAAAATAGCAGATCTACAAGCTCACAACGCGTCGCGATGCAATGCGTTGTGAGCTTGTAGATCTGCTATTTTCAAATAGCCTAGGTATAAAATAGGGCTGAAGTGGTTAATGTATGTTTTATAATATAATGATTCATATCTGCAAAGTAACTAGTAACTAACTTTTTCAAATAACTGTCGTGGAGTAAAAGTACAAAATGTATCTCTGAGATGTAGTGGAGTAGAAGTAAAAGTATAGACCATAGGAAATACTCCAGTAAAGTAAAAGTACCTCAAAATTGTACTTAAGTATACAGCAATTGAGTAAATGTACTTCGTTACTTTACACCACTCGGAATAAACAGGTAACAAAGGTACGCCTCAACAGAGGGATATAAACAGTGACCCGGGCACAGGCAGCGAACACTCAATAAACAAACACAGGATCACGGTGCGAGGCAGGAGTGTAGGACCCAGAAGCAGAACAGACAGGCAGGAGCAGAGCAGGTCAAATGTAAAGTATGAATTCTCATTTAACAACATTGGTGTAAAGTAACTAAGTTAACATTTACTCAAGTACTGTACATTTTCAATACTTTTACTTCTACTCCACTACATCTCAGAGGAAAATGTTGTACTTTTACTCCATTACAGTTATTTGAAAACTTTAATTACTAGTTTACTTATTTTGATTATTATTACAAAACATACATTAACCACTTCAACCATAGACATATAAAGGTAGACGCCTCCTCCGGCTCTGAGGCGTCTGTATCTCGGGCGCCATTTTGGAGAAGGCAAGCTTCCTGCTGGCCAATCACAGCGCGTCTTTTCCGGGACTTGGCAGAATGTAGTTGAATAAAAATATCCTGTTATATTTTAACTACTAGATACTTAACATCTAGATACAACTACATTCTGACAAGTCCCGGGAAAGAAAATATTTTGAAAATAGCCGATCTACAAGATCATAATGTGCTGCGATGCAGCGCATTGTTAGCTTGTAGATCTGCTATTTTCAAAAGATAGCTATACATTTGAAAACTTGAAATCGGACATTCTGCATAATGAGTACTTTTACTTTTAGTACTTTAAGTACATTGTGATTCCAATACTTTTGTACTTTTACTGAAATACATTGAATTCCGGACTTTTTCTTGCAACAGAGTATTTCTACATTGAAGTGTATTTCTACATGAAGTATTGATACCTTTACTTAAGTAAAGCAATTGAGTACTTTTTTCCACCACTGCATTTAACACACAGGAACCGGACTGGAACACCGTAACAACATAATCTGTCAGGGAACTCAAGGAACTGAGGGTTTAAATAGACACATGACTACTAACTAACTAGAAATATTATTCCTGAAGAAAGAATGTGGGCTCGCTTTAAAGCCAAAAAAATATATAGTTATAAAACGTACAAATTCAGTTTGACTTGGTATCTCTCTCTTTGTGTTGTGTGTGGGTGCAGACTTGCCTCCGGTTGATCAGATCGGGAGCACCTGTTATCATTCTCCTAATTGTCATCAGTCAAACACCTGCTTGAATAGCTGATGGTAGTAAGGGGATGGAGGGGTATAGGGGGCGGGAGTGAGTGTGTGTGTGTGTGTGTGTGTGTGTGTGTGTGTGTGTGTGTGTGTGTGTGTGTGTGTGTGTGTGTGTGTGTGTGTGTGTGTGTGTGTGTGTGTGTGTGTGTGTGTGTGCGCGTGCGTGCGTGCGTGCGTGCGTGCGTGCGTGCGTGCGTGTGTCTGTGAGTGAAAGAGAGGGGGTATGGGGTGTGGGGGTGGAGGGAGTTGTGTGGGGTTATGTTGACCAATACACACCATTAGTGTTAAATTGGAGCTTGAAATTGACAAAATTAATGCCATAAAAATTTCACCCATTTACACACCGATGGCGGAGGAAACCATGCAAGGCACCTGCTCATTGGTAGTAATTAGGGGTTCAGCATCTTGCTTAAGGACACTTCAACAATAATTCTGGGGGAGCCCGGGATCGAACTGTGAACCTCACAGTTGCCATCCGGCCGCTCTACCGGCCACTCTACCCTTGAGCCACTGCTGCCACCTCTACTTACACTTTCCAAAGACTGTCAAGCTTTTTCCAAAATAGCAGATCTGCAAGCTCATCACGCATCACTTTGTAGATCGGCTTTTCTTTTGTATAGTTTGTATGACAGGGGGGTATGTCATGTGGTGTGGCGGTGGAGTATGGGGTGTGTGTGTGTGTGTGTGTGTGTGTGGGTGTGGGTGTGGGTGTGGGGGTGGGGGTGGGTGGGGGGGGGGGGGGGGTAGATCGGCTGTATGTGGTAACTGTAGGTTTTGTATTAATAATAAAATCTGCAAAGTAACAAGTAACTATAGCTGTCAAATGCTGTCATTGTAGTGGAGTAGAAGTAACAAAAATGGAAAGTAAAGCAAAAGGACCTCAAAATTAAACAGTGCATTGTAAGCACTTGCATAGTACTTGAGTGAAAATACTTAGTTACTTTGTAGAACCACTGAGCAGCCAATGACTGACAGATTAGGTAGCACCAGCTGCTACTGATTGCTATAGTGTATAGGTACATGGGTTTATATTAATGGTCTTAACTAAAAATGTATACATCACACAGCTTTAAAATAAATGTGGCCACAGTGACTTTACGAAAACACGGGGCATTTCTACTCTGTCCTTCTCTCTCCCCACTAGCAAACCCCATTGGAAATGCATTGGGTGCTTAAAGTTAAATATTTCAAAAACTACACATTATTTAAAAAAGAAAAGTACAAGCACACATGTCCACAGTAAGCTGTATTTATTATAGTTTGAATGGAGTTTCTAAGTGAAAGTATGTGGGAGTAGATAGGTGCCATACCTTTGGGGGAGAAATAAATAGTGAAGATAGCTATAGTGTGCTCAAGCCCACAATAACTATACACAGGTGAAATTCAAAGACAATCAACACAGGGATTGGCTTCTGAAGCATGATATGACATGATTTATGATTACTGACTCTTATTGTCCCTCAGGAACATCATGTATGTTTCTCTCCATTCACTGTGACATGATGGTGAAACTAGGTCTCCAAATCATCACACTTTTACCACATGAAGGGATGTGAACAAAGCAGTGAACTGTTTCACGGCCATGCAATGACAGTGAATGCAGAGAGAACTTAATGTGATTCCTCTTTCCTCACTCACAGCAGATAATACAGTTCAAATATTTGAACTTATGTCATGGCAAGATAGCTACACACATGTTTGGTATTGTATATTTATTTTATTGTTTTAATAGTTCCATGTCTTCATATTTATAGTATCAAGTTATTGTTTCTGTGTACTTTTTTGAAAAGCACATTGTATCAAATAGTTACAGGAGCAATGGCATTTCATGAAGAAGAAAGTAAAAAGTCTGGTAATCAAAATGTACTTTTTAAAAAAAATCAATTTTACTATTTACGTACAAACGTATCGTTAGCAAACTAGATTTGAAGTATCAAAAGTAAAAGTACGCTGAATGTCCCCATTTCACAAGTTTTTTCTTTATGTATAAAAAATCCATCCATATATGTAGGGCTGAAGTGGTTAATGTATGTTTTGTAATAATAATAAAAAACAATAATCTTTGTTTGAGGTTTTCCAATTAGGCATTTATTCCTTGAGCCAGAGCCCCAAAATTGAGCCAGATATTGAATATTCCCTCGTTAAAAACCTTTGACTCCAACATCTTAACAAAATTAAATAAGAACTGTTGACTCTGGCTTTGTCCAATGTTCCAATGTTGATTCTGGAAAGTTATGCAAATTCGGGCATATTTACCTAATGCACATTTAAATATACAATTTCAGAAAACTTGTAATACGATAAATCATTGTCTTCATGTAAGTAATCAACTGGGGAAGTTTCATTATGATAACTATTTGTTTTAATTTTGTAATTTTTTCACCTGTCATGTACGTATGGGGAAAATAACACAATGTGTGATAAATATGAAAAAGCTGCTCCTGTGGAAAGGTTATCATATATTTATTTACTTATATTGACCCTATAAACAATTTAATATAGGTATGGTTTTGCCCACTCTTTCGATCATGAAATCTTGTCTGGCTCATGGACTATTTGACTTAAAGGGATATTTCACTTTCAAAAAATGTTTGGGTCATTTTATCATCTACTCAGGCTTTTGTGAGCCCCCCAGACAGTTTTTAAGTTGCTTGATTCAGTATTTAGATATTTGATATTCATTTTATCAGACACGCCCCCTTCCTATACAAACCCATTGTAACTTCAAACTCCATTTTTAACATGTTAGATTCATCAAAAATACCCATCCTTGGTTCAGGTGACTCATCCTGCCCTCCTAATACATGAGGGGCCCGTGTTTTTTTGATTACTTTTTTCATTTTAAAATAATTTTAAAAATACATGAAAAAAGTAGGCTAAGTGGAGTTTGACGTTACAATGTGTTTGTATAGGAAGGGGGCGTGTCTGATAAATTGAATAGCAAAATAAATACTGAATCAAACAATTTAAAAACTGTCCGGGGTAATCCCAAAAGCCTGAGTAGACGATAAAATGACCCTTTTTTGTATGAAATATCCCTTTAAAAAGGTTATTTAACTTTAAAACACCTCTGTGGTCATTTCAACATCTACTCTAGCTTTTGTGTTTGAACCCCAGACAGTTTTTAAGTTCCTTGATTCAATATTTAGATATTTGATATTCTTTTTTTCAGACAAGCCCATTAGCTTAACGTAACTTCAAACTCCATTTTTAGCCATGATAGACTCATTGAAAACACACGTCTCTGCTCCCATTACAAATTTGGTGAAAATAGCAGATCTACAAGCTCACAACACATCGCACCCCAACATGTTGTGAGCTTGTAGATCTGTTATTTAATTTTTTTCAGAAAAATGTTTTTTGCATGTCTTTTTTCGAAAGATTGTAACATTCTCCTCATGACAAAACAACGATTATAAACACACTCATGATTATGGTTTTATTAAAGTAGGAACAAATGGTTTACATAAGGCAGGCTTCTCAAACTGTTTCACATCAGGGACGTAGGCTATTTTGCTGCGGAGTCGCAGACCCCATCTGAGAATATTTCATGGCAGGGACCCTGATAAGATTTGTGTCATAAAGATTTCAATTAGCCGATCTACAAGCTCAAAGCGTGTCGCAACTCGAAGCGCCGTAAGCTTGTAGATCTGCTACTTTTGCTACTTTTGTGTTACGCTGCAGTATGATCAAGTAGGGCGTTCATTTACGAAACAAAAAACACCAAAAGTTTAAATATGGAGATAAGAGGTTTCCGCCCGACTGTATTGTTGATTGTAGTCGTGATCAGACCGATCCAGTGTGATCCGGTCTAGAGCCTGCTTTACATAAGCGGTCATTTACATAATGCACACATGATAATTAATAATGTAACATTGGAGTCGCCTCTCCTTGTTCCTCATTGGTGTTAGTTAGCTCCGCCCCCTTTCCTGATTGGTCGTTGTTTATATCAAAAGCCCCTGACAGTTTTAATAAATGCCCTACACATAGTTTTCAAAATAAAAGCTCCAGACATATTTTTTATGAATGAAAGCCCCAGATATCATGTTTCACAATAAAAAGCTACATTCTTTTCAAAATAGAAGCTCCAAACCCAGTTAAGAAAATGAAAGTCACAATCATTTTAAACAATAACCAAATATCATTTGTCAAAAATAAAAGCCCATACATAGTTTTCTAAAATAAAAGCCCTCAGTTAGAATATGTTTCAAAAATAAAAACTCTAGATATTGTTTTTCAAAATAAAAGTTATAAATCCAGTTTTTATAAATCCAGTTTTTCTTAATATAAGCTCCACACATAGTATTTTCTTCCCTTTTCAAAATAAAAGCTCCAGACATGTTTCACAATAAAATCAATAGTTTTTCAAAAAATAAAAGTCCAAACCCAGTTTTAAAAATAAAACAAAAGTCCCATACATATTTAACAACAATCCCAAAATATTGTTTTTCAAAATAAAGTCTTTGATTAGACAGATTGATATGAACAGGTGTTCTGAGTCTTTGATTAGACAGATTGATATGAGCAGCTGTTCTGAGTCTTTGATTAGACAGGTTGATATGAACAGGTGCTCTGAGTCTTTGATTAGACAGATTGATCAGGTGTTCTGAGTCTTTGATTAGACAGATTGATATGAGCAAGTGCTCTGAGTCTTTGATTAGACAATGTTCTGTTATTGAGATCAGAGGTCATTGAATTCAGTGATTGACCAATCAGAATCAAGCATTCAACCAAGACCTGTAATAATGCATGATAAAATTATTCTAATGCAACTCTTGGATGACAGATGATTGAGAGGATGATTAATATCATTACTGGGGTAATTTGATCGTGACCGTAATAATCAAATTAAAAGCAGTATAACTGTTTAAAGTAGTTATGTTGTTATTTCATAACTTGTGTAGAGATTGTTCTAAAGGTCGTGGTGGTTGATGGGGTTTGGTCCATGATGTTTAGGTTGATGGGGGTTTGGTCCAGGGTGCTTTGGCCAAAAGATCCAGGATTTTCTCCACCTAGTGGACACACACAGTAAACACAGCATACAGGCATGAATGTCAACATTTAAATGATAAAACTATTTGACAGAATGGTGGACAACATTTGTAGTAAATTATTCATGAGGACTGAACCATAAGAACACGATGAGTCATCACAGAACAACAGATCAATGGTTAGCTATACATTAGTTATACAGTAGTTAGCACATTAGCAAAGCATTAGCTAAGATATATATATATATATATATATATATTAGCTATAGAACAGACTCTGAGGAGAGAAGAACATTAAATAAACATCTGGACGTTACCTTGGTCTCCAAAGCTCTCTGCCTCTGATCAAAGTCAGTCAGTTGTTCAGTCAGCTGCCAGAACAACAGATCAATGGTTAGCTATACATTAGTTATACATTAGCAAAGCATTAGCTAAGATATATACATATTCATATACATATACATATACATATATATATATATTATAGAACAGACTCTGAGGAGAGACATTAAATAAACATCTGGACGTTACCTTAGTCTCCAAAGCTCTCTGTCTCTGATCAAAGTCAGTCAGTTGTTCAGTCAGCTGTTTGAACACACTGTCCTCTCTGCCAAAACACACACACACACACACACACACACACACACACACACACACACACACACACACACACACATTAGAAGGTTCTCCTATAGAGGTCCAAATCTATTCAATTCAATTCAAAGAGGCTTTATTACAACTTGCCAACCTAGAAAACGAATAAATGTATGTACAATTTAAACACAGGCCTACTGGAATAACGAAATAAATACTGTAGAGCTGTATAACAACGTTATTGCAAAAATAAAAAGTGGGCTTTTGCTCTTAGAACACACACACACACACACACACGCACGCGCGCGCGCACGCACGCACGCACGCACGCACGCACGCACGCACGCACGCACGCACGCACGCACGCACGGATTGATTGATTGATTGATTGATTGATTGATTGATTGATTGATTGATTGATTGATTGATTGATTGATTGAAACAAGTACAGGGGGGGTTGCAGAGGGCATTAGTTCGATACTAAAAACATTCAAATATAATCAAATACATGAAATGAATCAAAAGTAAATAAATATCTCTCTGGGGCGGAGCTGAGAACGGCACCGTTCAGTACTGATCGGCAGCTTTAAGGCGATGCTGAAATAGTCAGTCGGTGACCACTGTAGAACCATTTCACTGACGTACCAACATAAAGTACACACATACACTAGTGTTGTGTGTACACACATACACTAGTGTTGTGTGTAACAGAGTTAGAAATATACTTGTATTAATTTCTACAAAATCGATGTGCTTTGCCTTTCAATGTATTGTATAGTACTAAAGCCACCTAGTGGATGAACAGCGCAGTGTAGTGTCCCTTTTTGGGCACAGTACTTTGCCTCAGCAGAGGAAGTGAATTCCGCTGCAGGTAGGTGCATGAGAACTCTGTAGGCCTCACGATTGGATTCAATTTGATTCTATGTGTGTGAGTGTGCGTGTGTGCGTGCATGTGTGCGCAGTGCATCAGAGAGACATTTAAAATCCTCCAACCTTCAAAGTGAACAAGTGACCTGACTGCTGTCCTTGATGCTTTCTATCTGTCAGGACCTTTAGTGATTGACATTTCTTTGTGGCAGCAGTGGCCTAGTGGTTAGAGGGGCGACCTTGATACCGGAAGGTCCCTAGATCGATTCCCCAATTCATCACATCAATCATGAATCACCGCTGAATAGCCCTTGAGCAAGAGCTTCCATGCAGGGTCTGGCTGTAAATAAGTTCCGCACTTAGTCCAACACCCTGGGTAAACAACAACTTTGCTTTTACATGAAGTGAAATCACATGATGTATTTATTATCTTACTTGTCAGAAATCTGCTGAATCTTCTGGTCAAAGCTTCTGCTTTCATTCAGCTGTTCCTGCACACTGTCCAAAACACACACAGTTCAATGCAATGCAGTGCAATACAATACAATACAATACAGCTATTTAGTGATTGACATGGAGTCATCATCATCATCTTACTTGTCAGAAATCTGCTTAATCCTCTCAGAGTCACTGCCTCTCTCTGTCTCACTCTGGGCTGTCAAGACGTTTTTCTTCTGATCCATCTCCCATTTCTTAACTTCTTCCTCCGTGTATTCGTTTTTAATGTACTCCATGATTCCTAAGCATTGGGGGAAATGGTTAAATTGTTGTGATGCACCATGAACATAATGTATACAGTATTTCAGCAGCTGTGAGCTGATGTTGGGGTGAAAAGCCTAGCCCTATAGACGATGTCAACAAATCAAATCATTACATTGATTACCATCATATCATAATCTATGTAATGATTGGTAGATACTAAAAATATTACACATTATTCTCTACAGATGAGATCAGTTTGTTAAGATGAATGCCTCAGGAACGAATCCCATCATTGTTACCTGCTCATGCATGCATTCATATATTCATGTATTCATTCATTAGTAGATTCATGCATGCACACACAATACAATGGACAGTTATTAATGATTCTTATGTTGTTCAAGACTTCACCCAGTGGTCATATTACACTATAACCTTTACCAAAAGATAAAAGATGAAATAAGTATTTCTTTATGTTAATTCCATTTAATGCAACTCAAATACTGACCACAGTTGCCGCAGTCACAGTCATCGTCACAGTACCAACGGCACACCAAAAGGGCAAAGAGGGAACGAAGGTGTGAGAAGATGATGAATGGAGGAGCCCAAACAGGACGGGACTGGTACTCCATCACAAGGTTGTAATGCTGGAACCTCCAGTAGATGTCGCTCTTCTCCTCCACCTTGTTGACAGTGTTGCTGCATGGAGGGTTGAAGGCACAAAACAACAAACTATCAAATCAAACCACAAATCCTCTGCTCCTCTTTGCGGCTGCACAAATCAAGAACAATGCACACACATTTAATTGAAGATGAAGCAGAGACAACAGCTGTCCATTTCAGCGCCAGGTCGCGTAGCATGGTTAAACCAGGAAGATGGAATGCATGCACGGTCCCAACCCGTCCGTAAACAAACATTATACACTTGAATTTAAATTATTTATGAGGAGAATCAGGAGACTGTAGAAGAAGATTCAACTTTCCCAAAGTTGCATCTACCATGGACGCACTCCCGAAATAATTTTGTCACCATACGACCATATATGGTGAGCTTGATATTTTTGATTCATTGCTGGCCAGATGAATCAATCAACTTTATGAAAGATTTGCGCAGAGGGCCCGACTTGTAGACTATTTGCTCATTATTCTGAAAAACATGTGTTGGCATGAAACTAATGATGGAATATGCTGAGAAATCATTACATACGCAGCCACGGGAACTACATCTGACCGGGAGGGGGGGGGTATACAGCACCGCAGATAGCGACTCATTACCGTCACATAAAACACACTAGGCTACTACGGCGTTGTTTTACTAACAATAGACTGCTTTGGCTTTTTAATAACAATCATGAACGACACTTTCCCGACTAATGAACATTCTGTGTCAGACAATTAACCAGGCTTAGCTGATACAGCAATTCTAATAACATAAATCTTTTGCGAATTAAGTGCAGAATCGTCGTGCGCCTAGGTTGCAATGTAATATCAAATAGCCTAAACATAGTAGGATTGGCCCACACACAGTTGCCAGCAGGCTATATGGCACAGAGACCCATAAGAACAAATAGGCTATACAGTAGGCCTATGGCAAGGCGCCGATTATCAGAAGTTCAGAACATATTACAGTATGGCAGTTGGCAGGCACAGCGGCCCGTCAGAACACAATACAGTTACAGTAAAGCATTAATAGCGGCCAGAACACAATATAGTAGGCTATAGCAGTTGGCATGGCAGCCCATCAGGACACAATTTCTTCTTTACAAAACCCAATAGCCAGGCTAATACACATTCCAGTACAATAGAGCTTTTAATCAAATACATGAGCTATTACCTATTTACCTTATTATACAATATCCCAAATGTGCTCTTGTGATCTGGGGTGATGGTAATGAATTCCCTCATGTCAACAACTCGATAGACTCCGGCTGAGGCTCTTCATTTACACATTCAGGTGGCGATGTATCAACGCTAGTTGCTTCTGTGCTTTTCTTAATTGATTTGGGCCCACCAAAGAAATCAGACATTTGTTTGTTTCTGTGCCATGTTGTAAACAACCTGTTCACTATGAGGCTTGTGCGCCCCGCAAGTAAAGTAAACACTAAACAGGAAACAGCGGACGGACGGCAGACGCTGATTCGTGAACAAAAGAAAAAATGTGTAGTTTAAGGCCTATTTGAATATGTTCCTATTTTCTTTTATTCGCCAACCCAGTCCCATGTTTTATTTAAATGAATAACGTGACAGAGGTTTTTCTTTATTTTCTTTTTTCCATCATTCGTTCATTCTCAATGAACGAATGATAGGGGGGCATCCCTAGTTCTCACGGGTATGGCCACGGCCATGGACAACCTCTAAGATTGTAACCTAGATTAATCCCCGCCTTGTGCAAGATGAATCTGTAATTATTTTCTATATCCTTCTCATTTACATTCAAATCGTTTTCAGTCCCAAATATAATGCTTTAACTGTTATTATTGTCTATGTTTATGCACCTGCATGTTAAATAAGAAGTATTGGAAAGGTGATGACATGTAGAAGGTAAGATCAGAGGTGAGGAGAGGAGATGAGAGCTGAGTTCAGGAAACCAAGAAGAAAGAAAGAGTAACATTAATGAAGTCACAGACAGAAGGCTGGTTCTCTACCTGAGGATGGCAATGAGCAGGTTGATGATCAGTACGTTGGTGACCAGCAGGAAAACCACCAGCAAAATGATCACCAGCCAGTTGTTGTACTCGCTCCTGCACGGCTCAGCACCGCCCTCTATCTGTGTCACGTTGTTAGTGCAGGTAATGTCCCACTCTTGTCCCCCTTTGACAAACAAACAAATACATCAATAATAATAATAATAAAAATAATAATAATAATAAGCGTTGGGCAGGTTGTAGTAAAATAAAAACTTGTAGCTAAACAACTATAAATATAGCTGCAAGCACGAAGCAGCGCAACACAACATCATGTGTACAATCAACTTCATATTCTAATATTGTCATTAGAGGTGCTCTAATACCACCTTAAAGGTCAGTATTATAGTATGAGACACTTTGATAAACATGATAAATACTTTGGTTGTGATTTTGACAAAGAGTTATAAACAAGGTGGTCTACTAAATCTTTGGATAAAGAAATCCCGTAATTGTTATTGTGTCAGTTTCAATACAGCTTCAGTTTGATATGCCTCTATTACAGTTACAGTTACAGTTTAGGCATTTAGCAGACGCTCTTAATCCATAGCGATTTACAGTAAGCAACTTCAGGTTGCTATTACAGTACATAGCACCCTGAAGCAGATTCAAACTGAACTTCAAAGAGCTGAAAATATTCTAGTCAGAATGGTATTGAACCTTTATATGTTGGCCCTCCCATGATTATTTGACTGTCTAATCTCTCTAGTAAAAAATAGAGCAGCACTTTTCAATTTCTTTTTTGTTTAAACGGTTGCTGGGAGTGGTATACAGTTCCAGGATGTAATCATTACATTTTAAGCTGATGGCGTAAATGTTTTAGCAAATCATTAATATTTAAACAGTTCTACGAATTCTATGAGTTGGGTTGTTAGGCAGAGATGTGGAGCCTACTAACCAGTTCAACAATAAATGTATTTGAACTGAAATGTAATGCTTTATTTATTGCATTGTGTTGACACACACACCATCTATTTCCTGAAGATTAAATTCTCCAAAGATGTAGAGGTAAGGTCTGTAGAACACTCGACGGAAGATACGACTTGGGTTGGGATCGTAGGAATAGAGCAGCGCCTGATTGGCTACTCCATATGCCATAAGCCACACCCCCAGGAAGAAGAGGAAGAAGCCGACATCTTTCATCTGAACAGTGAGAAACAAGACATGTTGTTTTCATTATAATATTTATTTATTTCTCAATAATGACCTTCTCCCCATTGATTATCCCAATGATTACACGGCTACTTAATAAAGAAATGAATACATTGACCCAAAAGTAACAACAAAACTACGTATTTCACTGCTTATGGTAATGAAAGTATTACATTAAATTTTGCCAGGTGTGTCCAGTGCACACTTGGGGTGTGCGGGTCGCCTCGGAAAACAACGGGTAGTGTTGATGAAATAGAATACATTTTCGGTTACTGCTTTGTCTACTTCTCACTTCAACTGTTTCAAAAACATTCTTGAGCGTGTTTGTTTACATGGCTACCATGTTGGAAACGGCACTAAATCAAGCAGCGCAGCAGGTGCTCTGAGTCTTTGATTAGACAGCGGTCTGTTATTGAGTTCAGAGGTCATTATTAAAAAATAACACACCACTGAATTCAGTGATTGACCAATCAGAATCAAACATTCAACCAAGCCGTGTAATAAAACAGCACTAATATCTGTCTTATATCTTACCATCTTGCCAACAATGATGATTTTTGGTCCCATCTCTTTGTGAACGGCAGAGATGTGAATGAGACGGAGTGTGAAGACCATGTAGTCGATACACAGGACACATCGTCCAAACTCATAGGACCACTCGAACATCCTGAAGCACACGAGCAGAAGAAAACACATTTTAATCAAACTCCTATGTTTATGATTAGATGATTATTATTAGGTTTCTGTATTTATCATAAATCTCTTTTTACTTCAAGTACTATAGTAACTAATAAAGGAAAACATGTCTGTACCAACCTACAGATGAGACCAATAATGAACAGAATGATGGCAATGAGGTCACATCTGTTCCAGAAATCTTGACAGTAAAGCCTCATCTTCTGGCAGTAACTCATGTACCGGTAGCCCACAGAGAATGCCTGAAAGTTATTAAACACATAATATAAAACTGAATTAAGTCGATAGATTACAGTTGATAGACAAATCAGCTGTAAGAACAATATTTGCCACATGCTCTTAGTTGTGGCAACATTGCAGGCAGTGAAATCATTTTACTTAGAGCCTCCTCAACAATGTGGACAAAAATGATAATATGAAGATTCAAAATAGTCATAATAAGCTCAATTAAATACCTAAAAAGTAGTTGACAGTCTTTATACTGCATTTTCTGTATCCACATTATGCAAACATACAAACTTGCCAATAGAAACATAATTTATATTCTGATAATAATAATATAATAATAATGGTGAATATTTGTTTTATTTGTATTTAAATAAAGGCAGGTTTTGTTCTTTTATAATTTTGTGTTTATTTGTTATATTAATGACATATGATTCAAACCTCATTCCACTGCTGTGTATAGGTATTTATTGAATGAATGGGAGAGTGTGTTAACACAGGAAATGCAATAAGAGAGAGAGAGAAGCTCCCTCCACTCACCTGTCGGATCTCCTCACAGAAGAAGGTGAACACCCAGAAGTACAGCACACATTCACTGATGGACGGCCCACTAGGGGGCGGTGGCTTAAAGTCCACCAGCAGCATGTAGGCAAACAGGAAGAGGAAGATGATGTACATCACTGCATTGCTCACAAAGACAGAGACTGGAGTCCCACAGGGGAAGAGAAGGCTGAGAAGGAATGCCCACCATGTGTTGCCTCCCAAACCCCACCAAACCTGAGACAGCACAGACTGTGAAGCAGAACGGTCAGTTTTTTAGTCATGTCTGTGTTAATGTAACACACAGATGAGTGTAATTTAACTACTGTGTGTAATTTGATTTACATAAGCTACAGTAAATCATAGATCACTATTGGGTGATCTATGGTGGGCCCTGGGCAATTAGCCTATATCCTTTCCAGAAGGTTTTCAATCCAGCCGTTAAGTGACATTAAATGCAGTTTTTTTTTCCAGGAACTTTGTTCAGAAAATCCACCAAGATAACACATGTACTAATGTGATTATGATATAGTTTTGTGATAAAAATGCATCTATGTTGATCAACTGTTCCGGTCTGTCCCTCGACCAATCATATACACAGGGTCAATGACGTGACGCCTACATTTTCAGAGTGAATGATTTGACATTAAAAAAGGTTTAAATACATAACAAGTGATCATATAGATCGATTTCCCATGTACTGTATATTTATACCCACTTTAACCTTTTTAAACGAATTAGTTATTTGCAATTGTCTGTTTTTAAAGTGTCAAAATATCATGTGGTGCGACGTCAGGCCATGACAGCTGTTTTGAAAACGTATTTGAAATGACTCTAAATCTATTTAGGGGATAGGGTTAGGTCACGATACACAAATTTTACGATACGATACGATTTTACGATATGATATGATACACGGTATTGGGCTCACAATGTCGATACGACACAATATTGTATTTATTTATTTATTCATTCATTTTATAGACATTTCTATTTAATATATAGAATAAGAGAAATGCTTTTTAATATTCAGGAAATGAATGCATTTTTTTAGATGAAAATCAATGTAAAATGCAATAGCGTTTACATTTAATCTGCAGGTGTGCTCATTCTATAACAGCATTTAAATTATGCATAAAAGGTAATTTGATTTTTTTTTTTAAGAAAAAAAAGTCCCGCTAAATAATGGACAATTCTCAAATGAAAAGGCTATTTTGAAAATGTAAATTAAATAAGGCTAATGCTTTTTAATCTTTAGCTATTAAACACATTTTTTGAGACACAAATGAACGTATAGCATCTCCAGGTGTGCTCATTCTTTTTCATTTAATTTCAGAATTAAAAAGCTAAAGATAATGACATTGCTTTATCATTTTCGAATCCTACTATTATTGGATTTGAAAATAGGATTTGAAAATGATAAAGGAATGCATTTTCTTTAGCTTTTTCATTTGGTCATAGAATGAGCACACATTGGAGATGAAATTTAAATGCTATTGAATTATACATGGCATTTATTAGCTTAAGATTAAAAAGCATTAGCCTTATTTATTTTACATTTTCATAAAAGCCTTTTCATTTTAATATAGTCCATTATTTAGCCGGGCATTTTTTTGAAAATGTTAAATCATATGACCTTTTATGTATTAATTAAATTCTGTCATAGAATGAGACACATGTAGATTAAATGTACATGTGTGTACATTTACTCCTCCTGACTCAGAGTAGGAGTCAGTAGGAGTTAGGAGGAGTCAGGAGGAGTCAGTAGGAGTCAGTAGGAGTCAGTAGGAGTTAGCAGGAGTCCGGGGGAGTCAGTTGGAGTCAGTAGGAGTTAGGAGAAGTCAGTAGGAGTCAGGAGGAGTCAATAGTCAGGGAGAAAAAGGCTTATGCTGCAGGCTCTCTGCCTAGAGGTGATCTATACCACTAAGATGGCTACCGAGGGAAAGGGGGTGGGGCCCCTTAGCGTAAGTTTCTGATAGATTTGTTTCCCCATTATGTTCCATTGTGTGTGTTAAGAGATGTAAACAGGGAACCTTCAACCTTTTGTTAAGGGTAAACGGGGAACATAGAACCTTTTGTTTGTTGAGCAGGGAACATAGAACCTTTTTTGTTAACGGGGAACATAAAACCTCTTTTTAATTGAGTGGGGAACATAGAGCCTTGGGAACATAGATACGCTCCCGTCAGAGATGGACCAACCTCTAATCCATCATGGTTGAAGAAGAGGAGTGATTCAACAGCTTTGGCCATCTGGAAGCAGTTTGTTCCGTAGACTGGAGACTCTGTGGTGAGCAACTTGAAGGACTTCTTCTCATCGCACTGGCAACATGAACCCAACACATCTGAGGTGAAAAATACCACACACAATGAAAGCATTGTGTGTGTGTGTGTGTGTGTGCGTGCGTGCGTGCGTGCGTGCGTGCGTGCGCGTGTGCGTGTGTGTATATATATGTGTACGTGTAAATATATATACACACACACACACACACACACACACACACACACACACACACACACACACACACACACACACACACACACACACACACACAGGATTTCCTCAATGCTCAGTAGGAATACATTGAGAACTCTAGCAGGAGCACTTATCAAATGTCACTTTGACTATATGCGTGCACCTCTTGGTACCATAGCACCACAAAGGCCTTAAAACAAGGCTCCAGACATCCCAAAACAAACTTGTCAGGCTACTGCTTGGCCTCACACCCACAACTCATCTAACCCCTGCTCACTTTGCTAGG
The DNA here is from genome assembly GCF_963454915.1 of Gymnoscopelus microlampas. Classification (NCBI taxonomy): domain Eukaryota; kingdom Metazoa; phylum Chordata; class Actinopteri; order Myctophiformes; family Myctophidae; genus Gymnoscopelus; species Gymnoscopelus microlampas. The sequence goes on from NC_139951.1 coordinate 12,798,105, forward strand.
GTGGGATGGCTCATGGTAGAGGACAGGGTACAGCAACTTGCAATGGGTCTGGTCTACAAGATCCTATAGGGTCATATATGTATTCCCCTATGTGGTGTTTTCCTGTGTATGTTTTACCCCTCATTGGTGTGTTTGTGAATGAGTAGCCTGGGCAGCATTCCATTTTCGGGTATATGATCCGGTCGGGAGCGGAAGTAAAAAAAAAAAAAGTGGCCGGATGGGCAGAACCGGAAAGACGTCTCACCCCAATATAGGTCCGTCCTAATAAAATCCTTGATGCGGCATAGTTTAGCTTATTTTTTAAATGTAAATGTGCGTGCACTATCCGGAGACTATTTACCGTCTGTATTATCCCACGGGGAAATTCTATTCCATTTAAATAGGGATTGGGGAACCAAAACAAAGCGGCACCGCAAAACCGGATGGGCAGAATCCGGAAAGAGGATTCTTTTTTCTTCTTTTTTTTTCAGTAGGCGTGGCCTAGACCGGATCATATGCAAGGGATAATGCATGGGGAGGTAGTCATTATTGAAATTTAAAGCCCTTCAATAATGACTACCTCCCCATGCATTATCCCGCTTATTACACGGCTACTTAATAAATACATAAATACATTTACCCAAGAGTAACAACAAAACGAAGTATTTCCTTGCTTACGGCAATGAAAGTATTCCATAAGTATTGGGCTGGGCGGACAAGTTCGCCTCGCAAAAACAAATGACGAAATGGAAAAAAACTCGCCCCAAAACACACTCGCCCCCCATTCTATTTACTGCCGATTTGCCTGTAATACCGCCGGATTTGCCCCGGGGCGACTGTGTTTTGGGGCGAGCGTTTTGGTATTCCCCCGTTGTTGTGCCACAAGGAAGCGCAGTGGATCAAATAGAATGACTTCTCGGTTATTGCATCGTCTATTTCTCACTTCAAATGTTTTCAAAAACATTCTTGAGAGCAACGTTTAGTTGTAAATTACATTGTTTGTTTGTTTACATGGCTGTCATGTTGGATAAAGCATATAACCAAGCAGCACAGGTTGACATGAGCAGGTGTTCTGAGTCTCTGATTACACAGCGGTCCGTTATAGAGCTCATCGGTCATTATCCAGAAATAATGACCGATGACTGACCAATCAGAATCGAGCATTCAACCAAGCCGTGTAATAAGGGTCTTTAGTAACGCATACCAGGCTTTCCTCCGAGGCCGTGGAAAGACTGGTGATGCGAGGTTAGTGAATGAGTGGTGAGGAGCAACTGACTGATTGAGTACCAGCTGGTGTTAATGGTGACTGAGTGGTGACTGAGTAACTAATAGGTGATTGGCTCCTGTGACGATGAGCTCAACTATAAAGCTGACTGGCACCAGCATTCAGATGTCTTCCTCCTAGCTAGCCTCCAAACACCAGCGTTCTGTATTGTTGTTATAATGTTCATGGGTTAAAGATCTGTGTGTGTAGGGGTGGGTGCTCGGGCGGCGCAGTGGTAAAGTCACTGCCCACCACCAGGTTGTGGGTTCGAATTCACCGTGGTGAATCCGGCTTTATCGAGCGTCTACACACGAACACAATTGGCCCGTGAGGGAAGCCGGGCGGGGAGGGTGATATCGTCATTGCACGTACTCCTACGGGCTGGGGCGGTACCTGTCAGCGGGGAGTGTTGGGCGGGAGGAGTAGGAAAAAGGCTCTATATACGTCCTCCTGGTGGGGGCTCCTCACTGACAGGTGAGTCAGTAGGATACGACAGCAGTGACAATACAGAAATGTGTGTGGGGAGGAATTAATCGGCATAACGACTAAATTGGGGAGAAAAGATTATTGGCTACTCTAAATTTATTTCAAAAAAGAGGGGGAAAAAACTATGGAAAAAAGATATCCGGCAGTTAGCAAACATGATTAAAAACTATATTTTTGTGAATGCCACTTTGTTAAATATACCTTGGAAAATACATTTTTAATCACATTTACACTCATATCATGTCCCATGTAACATAAAATACAAATCAAAATAATACTAAACTATCCCTCTAAATCTAGGAAGGTAAGACAACCCTATTTTGTAGTAATAGCCTATTTGCAGTCCTTAATTTGTAAATGATTAGGTGCCGGAGCCCATGAGCCCGAAAAAAAAATATATATTTAATTGATTTAACCATATAGACCCAGCATTTAACAGGGGCTACGGTTTCCATATCAAATAACGTAGCAATAGAAGAACGCTGAATAAATATCCATAAGAATAGTTCCACTTAATCCCCTCAAGTTGTAAACATTGACAACTGCTTTGAAAAGAGGGGGAGGAGGGGTCTTTAAGAGTTATTTGCGGAGCCCTTCGAGTTAGGAGCACCGGGCTTACAGGCGCAACCATTTTTCTAACAGGCAGCGAATGAAAGTGGTTATTATTATGCCGATTTACAAACTTAAACTCAGTTTCATATGATCCATGGTATCTTTTCCATTACAGGTCACTGGAAGGTACATAAAGTCAAATTGAAAAAAGGTGGGGGAGCCTGTGCTCCAGTGTGCTCCATTGTTCAGTTTCCAATGATTAGACCGCTCACATGCTACTTAAAGCAGAATTAAACTATTTTTATTTTGGTTGAAGGTCGTGGCTACCCCAAATTTCAGCAGCTGTCATGGGTTCCCCTAAGGCAGTTGAATCTCAACCTTTTTGCAATGTGTCACTGGATACCTTTACAAACACATTGGTGAAGAAATGTCTATTTCTAACTATTTATTCTAAGATTTGTGTAATAAATCAAGACTACTTGGCTGTCATTTGAGCCTGTTACAGTTTCAGTAGTTGCAGTTTCACAACCTGACCTCTGGGGGGGACACTTTTACTTCTTATATTTTAAACATGTCTATAAGGAACAATTTATACCAGGTTTAGATCATTTTACTCCCATATGAGCGGTGTGGCACAAACTGTAAGTGCCAAATGCGTCAAACACTGTACTGTTACCTCACATACAGGCATATTTAACACCATTTGACCAAGACCACACTGCTTTAAAACCTCAAAATGTTGTTTTTGACCTTGAAAAAAGTAAGTTCCACTAAATCCATGAAACTTTTAATATATGATGTAGGAGGGTATTAGGACCAATAAAAACTATATCACATTACTATTGCAATTTCTTTTGGGTTGGGCCTTTTTTTGGCTTAGATTGACTGGTCTACTAGGCCGGGGCGTAACAACCACAAAGACACCCATGTACCTGTCAAACTACTTCAAAAACGTCAAAGACGTCCACAACCACAACACCACAGGGAGCTCCCCTCCCACGTTCAATACAGATTTGGCTCAAACAAGGGGTTAAATTCGTTCTACTGCTTCTACGGCGGTGGTTTGGATACTAGGCGCTCATAGTCAGTTGATTTTGGTTAGTAAAAACTGAGAGATGTGTTGAGGTGAGCGGTGAGTCGCTTATCACCGTGGCTCAGTGACGCCATGTTGTAGTTTTCAAACCACCGCGGTGAGAGGGTGCTCACCGAAAATGGTAGCATGTGCCCCCCTTTACTCTCCTTCAAAACCGCTCTAAAAGAGAACCTAAAGGTGGCTGCAATTCAGAGCTGGCCCCTGTAAAAAGTCAACGCCTACCCGATGTTTTTGCATAGTGTATATTTGTCTGTCATTAAATGTTTTGATGAATTGAGTACAAAGGACCCCAATGGAAACAAGCCATAGTGCTTTCTTAACACACACACACAGAGAGAGAGAGAGAGAGAGAGAGAGAGAGAGAGAGAGAGAGAGAGAGAGAGAGAGAGAGAGAGAGAGAGAGAGAGAGAGAGAGAGAGAGAGAGAGAGACACAACTTAAAAACTTCAGTTTGATGATTTATTCAAGGTCTCACCATGTGCCAGGTTCTCAAATTTCTGTGCCAGCTCTTTCGTGGAAAGTCGCATCTTTGTCCCATATGTCCCCTTCAACATCTCAACAGACATCTCTCTAAGCATCTTACATGCACTCAGAGCATTCAGTACTGACTCCTCTGCCTGGGAGATGGATAGAGAGACAGATGGACAGAGAGACAGAGGGACAGATACAGACAGATGGACAGAGAGAGAGAGGGACATACAGACAGATGGACAGAGAGACAGATACAGATAGATGGGCAGGGGAACAGATGGACAGAGGGACAAATGGATAGAGATACACGGTGACAGAGGGCTGGTTACAGACACGCTACACACCATATACATGTACACGTAAATAAAAAATCCTTCAGCCTTCTCTGAGCATCAGGTGTTTTACCTTCTCCCAGAAGAAGACAGCCATGTCACTGTTGTTCTGTAGGACAGCCCAGATAAAGAGATGAGTCCAGGGGGATTCACAGGGATCGTTCCTGTATGACCGTTCTCCTTTCAGCACATCTTTGGCACGCTGAGAAGGAGAGAAGAAAAGGACTATGAAGAGGAAAAGGGAGATATCGACCATATCGACCACCAACCCTGACAAAAAAAGGATAGTCCTTTTGTATTTTAAAACAAAATGCCAAATGCCACGCCCAATCTGGGATCGTTTTAAATGAAGGTTGTATTCACATACTTTCTTACAGAGTTTGAATTATTGTTAGTCATTCAATCAAGACCTAGAGAATTAAAACATGTCCCAGAGGCCCATCCTATATTAAAATGTATATTAAAATTGGCTAATGGGAGGGCCGGCGGGCGGGCGGACCGCGGCCACATAACTCAGACTCAGACATTACGATAAACAAACCCGATACGTCCATAAATAGGCATAAATGGGGATCCGGTTGTCCAGAGTTACAGATCCGACCAATATGTCCATATATAGGCATATAGATATCCAGTTGTCCAGAACCGCCATCCAACCGATATGCCCAAATATTGGCATAAAAGGGACACAGGTAGACAGACAGACACAGTGATCTCCATATACAGTATGGTCACAAAAGGGACACAGACAGACGGGTACAACAGGTACTCTGACAAAGCCACCGACACTATGACTCAGACATATCGGTCGGATCTGAGGTGCAACGTAGGTGTGAGGGCCAAATAGTACACCGCCCTCACATTTCACAATTCAGTAGGAGCACTTAATTGTGCTTCTACTGAATTATCTGAGAAAACTGAACATTGTGAACATTATTTCTTATTTATGATTTTTCGTGGAAGAGCAGATAGTATGCTCTATTTAGATAATGAGAACTTCTATGAGCTTGCTTCCAATCACCTCAAAAAAAGGGACGGGGCAGGGAAACAAAAAGCCTACCTTCAATGATGTCACTGAGCAGCCTGAAGGTACCCAAGGACCCACCCACCTCAGACATGTGATGAGTCTGACCCATCCCATTGATTGTGTGTGGTGTTGTTGTCTCTGCCAGGCCAAAGGCATGGCGAGAGAGTATGTTTTGCACCCTGTCCGTCCATCCTTCTGTCTGTGAACAGCTAATCTCTGGCATCGTTGGCCTGATCGCAGCGAAACTTTGCACACACAGTCCCTGGACGCCAATTCCGAACCTCTGCCCCAAATGTTTCACATGAGCCTGTTATAGCGCCACCAGGAGGCCGATTCTACCAGACCTGGCGGAGACCTGTGCTCTGAGGAGCACTTTTTCTAGTTTTGGTATGATTCTAATGGTGTTGTTCTCTGTTCATGGGTCCAGGGTTATTATTATTTTAACTTATATTGATGATTTAACTGAAGAAACCAGTTATTTGATTTGATAGGAAAAAAAGTGTAACAGATCCTTTAAATATTGCAGCACAGTAGAGGCTGACTATTTAAAGATTAGATGAAAGAACATAATAGTAGTATATTCAGAAGAATACCTCCAGAGCCTTCTTGTGAGAGGTGATGTCTTGTAGACCCAGGGCAGTCAAGTAGAAAGGCTTCACATCACCCATTAACTTCTTCAAGACACCTGACACCTGGAGAGACAGAGCATAAGACAAACCTCCATCATCAGCCTCATCATCATCAAACCCAAATATCCTCTCAGATCAAGTGGCTTTGCCGATCTACACGCTCTACAAGATCTACAAGTGAGAAAGAGCTACTTTCTGTCAATACATTCTGTGCAGGTGATTATTTTCTAAGTGTCAGAGATTGGAAGCGCTCGTTTTCAATAACTAAAAGTCCTGCTGCCTCCTACATTATGTGACATTTAGAAACAGGTGGTATGCAGGACCGTTGAGTGATTTCCAACGAGTGCTTCCAAATCCCAATGCTCCATGCTGCTCATTGCTTTGCCACTCAGTCTAGATGAGGGGGCGTGTCCCGGTGGAAAAGTGATGCATGTGCATACTCTCTATTTCCTGAAAGGCAATCTGGGATCCCAGGTTTAAAAAAAAGGAAAAACAGCGCCCCCAGCACTTTTGCATTTGAGCAAGCAGCTCTGAATCATGTTCTTGAGAGATTACCTGGTTTCTGCCCATGTTGTCAACAGATAATTTCAAGATCATATTATTGACCAAAGCATTACACATTTGATTTACATTACAAGTAGATTGCACTGTGAGTTTAACCCCCCCCCCCCAACATAACAGCATTAAGTAGTAAGTGAAGGTCATCTCTTCAGAACCACTAATCAATCAAGGATCATAATATAGATTTCAATAAACCCACCTCAAACAGGCTGATCTCTTTCAGAGAGCCACAGTCTGAGGTTCCCAGTCGCTCCTCCAGGCGTTCCAGTAGCAGCTCGTAGACCAGTGTGTCTTTATCCACTATGCTGTAGAGTTCCTCCAGGACGCCATAAGTCAGGATGTCATCATCATCGTTGAAGAGCTCTCTGGCGGCAAAGTCCACTCTGTTGCATCTCATTGCTAGATTCAGCTCCTTACTGTAAGGGAAGGTATTACCTGATGCACAACGCTTACTGGCTGAAACACACGCGCACACACACACACACACACACACACACACACACACACACACACACACACACACACACACACACACACACACACACACACACACACACACACACACACACACACACACACACACACACACACACACACACACACACACAGCATGTTAAATGAACATCATAATGTGCTGTAGCCCACATTGTTTTTCATATTAAATAGAATATTAATTATTGTTCTATATTGTACCTGGCATCAGGGCTTTGATCATGACTGTATCAAAGTCTTCTAGTCTCCCCTGCTCTTCATGGTAGAATGTTATCAGCTTCCTGTTCTTGTAGATACTCTGCACCTGAGGGTCAAGGTCAAAGGTCACAGGATGGGCAAATTAGACATTTCTGCAAAACAGGAACTTGTAAGACTTTGTGATATTCTGATGGCATTTAGTTTAACAATACATATACAGTGTAATGTATTTTCTGCTCTGTTTGGCACTACACAGCGGATGCAACAAATGTCATCAGCCAGATTCAAACCTGTGAAACATGATGTACTGTACATCTGGACAGATGCATCCAAACACGCCCCGCACGCCGTCCTGAGTGTTTGCTATGAGAACAGGCTAACGCAGTTATATGTCAAGGCGAAGACGCGACGCAATTATTATATTTACACATATCTAACTATAAATAGATAGATAGATAGCAATAGCTGCAATAGCAGAATAATGACCCAGAAGACGATGACGAGGCACCTTAGCATGGTACTTGTACTTCATTCATTGAAGTACTTCAATAACAAGCTCTGCAATAGCAGAAAGATGGCCCAGAAGACGATGATGAAGCACTGAATTAGAAAGATTATGGCGTTTCACCAGAGCCATGTATTTTCTTTTTGAGTGGTGCTAACCACTCCTACATTTGGCTTTGTCCGTGTGTCCGTCCGTCCATATGTTTGAGCACGGCTGATTGGTCAAGCTTCACGTGACAAGTGACAATATGTTGTCACGTGTCACGTGACAACATATTGTTGTGGATGCAACCAGTTACACTTTCAAAGGCACCACTCTCTTCACACTGGGTGTGATTTTTGGGGCGGTGTAGCCGCCCCTATAAGTGAGTTTTGGACACCGACCAAAAGATTTGTATACCCCTAACCCTTCCATTGTTAATGCAAATCGATACTTTTGCAAAGTCAGCCAATCACATTACAGCTAGTGTCATCACCACTAACTGTAATGTGATTGGCTGACTTTGCAAATTCAGGACTGTGATTGGCTAGCGAAACACATGACACATGTGCAGCCCTATGAATAGCAGTATGGACTTTTAAAAAAGTCATTTATCCTTTTCTAAAAGTGAGTCATGTTGTGATGACCACACACCGCCCACTTCACACTGGGTGTGATTTTTATTTTTTAACGTTTTGTTTATTCGTTTTTGTTCTTTTACATAGTACAGACATTTACTGAAGCAAATAGGCAAATAAACAGAGTATCTCCAAACAGTGAAGAAAATAATTAACAGGATAGACTAATATCAGTAATAAAAAGGATAAATTGAGTAAGATATAAACAACATCAAAACAAAACAAAAACAAACAGACAACACTCACAAAAGAAAACAACAACAGATTCCAGGGCCGTGTTAATGTCAGAATGGGCCCTAGGCAAAGGATAATTTTCGGGGGCCCCCCCAGGACGCATGCACACGTCCCGCGAACAAAAAATAATATTTTTTTTTACCGGGTTTGTTACTTTTTTGGGGCGTTCTTGTTACATTCATTTGGTTAATTCGGTTAATTCTGTATGAAGTGTCTTTCAAAAATGTCCGACAGGACATAGGCATTTGCCTACATTGCCTTTGCTTGAACACGGCCCTGTGATTCACCTCTATATGCATTCACTTAGAACTTGTAATTCTTATTTAACTGTATACATGCATGCATGTATGTTTTATCTATCTATCTATCTATCTATCTATCTATTTTTAGCGGCGGATCCTGCTCTATACCTGACTTTGTCCGTGTTCACCGTCAATGTTCTGATTGGTCAGACCCGTCAACAAAGTGATTGGTCAAGCTTCACGTGACACGTGGCTATAAACACATTATAAACACATATCGATGACAAAATGTATCAAAGGCGCCGCTACCTTCACACAGGGTGTGATTTTTGGTTCTCTATAAGCATATCTATTATTTTTAATAATAATAATACAACAATAGCTGCAATAGCAAGATGCTTAAATATAGGCTACTGCATACTACAATGTATTGATTGATGTATTGATTGAATATTGATATCAAAGACAAGCAGAGAAAAGTACAGTTCAATACAAGGTCTACTAAGAGGATTTTAAACCCAAGAAAGCACTATTATGGCTTGTTTCCATTGGGGTCCTTTGTACAATGCTATGCAAATAAACTAGTAAAAATCGAAAATTAAAGTTAAAGTAAACAGTTAAACTAAACTTCCATTACAAACTTCCATAGGAAAATCGGCCAGAAGAGTAGGGGGGGAAATAATAACTGTTAAATGCAGCAGCAAACGGAATGGTGTTTTAAAAGGCAATCTAAAAGAATAAAGGGCAACCAAGCTGGCATTTATGTAATATAAGTAAGTGTAAATATAATAATTGCGTCGCACAATAGCTATAGATTTGTAGATGTATAGCCTTTTCTCATAGCAACAGTGCAGGGCGTGTTTGGACACAGTGTGGACGCGCTGTCACGTGTTTGGGTTCAAGGGGCGCGGCCTCCGGAGCGAGTGCGGTAGGATTCTAAAGCACGCCTCACTGAGCCAACAGCCACAGGCAGAGAGACAATGTAAGGGTTTTGGGAGGAATTATATATATTTTCCCTGTAATTAAACAGATAAACTCATGATGTCCTGGTATGCTGACAGTATTTTCCATATGTTTTAGAGGAACTGCTACTTTATCTCACAGACCAGTCCAGGAATTAAGATAACAAAGTTAAGTTAACCATTCAACATACATTCAAACAGAAAACAGAGACATACAAAATACATCCATGACCTTGTCTGACTCTGGATAAGTACTTCAAATAATACATTTCTCCCCAAATAAACTAGCCCTTTAACACTCGCGTGATAGTATTAAGTCGACCTACCACACAAGCGAACATGAGATCAAATAGTTTTTGCATAATGTGTGCAAATTATGCTGATGAGGAAAGGTTGCATGACTGCACCATGGTAACATTAATTTCTGGACATCACAAACATGGACTTTTAAGAAGTTAATGTTACATTATAGCCATTTCCATTTGACTTTCTAGGAACCCCAATAATGAAAATGTATCGCTCGACAGGCCCTCTGGGTACCCCAACTTTGATTGGCTCCCACAAAGTTCACTGATTTGCATACCAGCATGCCACAGGTACAGTAAATGTAATCACTTTAAGCATAGTTTCATTGTGATCCTTGACCCTCAAAACATAGGTCTGGATATCTTATTTGTTAATTGCAATATTGGCTGAGATATAGTGAAAATAGATTCTTGATTATGGCAGCACTAATTTGCATAAAAATGGTAGATGGGACATTTTGACAACTTTTTAACATAGCTCATCATTTTCAGCACATGTTTTCCAATCAGAAAACACTGATCGGAGAAGTATATTTCCGGGGGGCGCATGATCCCCTTCTTCCCACTGTGAACCAATCACTGCTCTTACCTGTTCAACAAGTTGATCTGTCACGGCTTCAGAAGGGAAGTGTTTCCTGATCACTTCTGTCACAACATCATCACCAGCAGAGGCAGGTGATTGGTTCTCCAAGATGTCACTCAAGAGGTCAGCTACACCTCCTGAACCTGCCAGCACCAACCAGGGAGTGGACTTCTTCAAAGACACATCTACCCGCTGATGAAGATATATGACACAGAGAGAGAGAGAGAGACAGACAGACAGACAGACAGACAGACAGACAGACAGACAGACAGACAGACAGACAGATTACTTCTATGCAAAGTATTGTATAATATATTGGTAGGCAGGTTTCTGAACTGTCCACAGCCCTCCTCTGAGACACAGAGTGAGTAGACGTAAATGGTATTGCATTAAAATGAGCATTATTGAGGACCTATTAAATGAAGATAGGTTGAAAATGGGTGAAGTCGTCCTTTAATGATCTAATGTCTGAAGTATTTATATTTCATCATCATCATCATCATAACCTTTATTTCAACTCGGAATACAGTTGAGGGCCAGACCCTCATTTTCAATGTAGCCGAGATACAACAATTTTATCCACAGAGATACAAATATACAATTCCATATCAAGTATATTAATTTAAATAACAGAAGACAAAAAATACTCAAAATATACTCAAAATATTTACCAGAACTAAAACAGATACATAGAAAATTAAATAAAGCAGTTACAGTCTGAAATAAAAGTGTTGGAAACCATTGCCCTAAATTGACCCAAGGAAGGCAGTGATCTAATTTTTAGGGACTTCTGGAGCTCATTCCAAGTAGATGGAGCACTAACAGAAAATGCTGCTTTGCCTAGGTCTGAATGAGCAAAAGGAACCTTAAGTGTTAGGAAATCACTTGAGCGGGTCTGGTAGGAGCTAGGGTTCTGCTCCAACATACCACAAATATAAGGCGGGAGCATACCTGAGATGGCTTTAAAAATGAAGAGATACCAGTGTTGATCACGCCTTTCCGAAAGAGAGGATAAGCTAGCATTCCTATACAGGGTACAGTGATGGGTGCCGTAACTGTCACCAGTTATCCATCTTAAGGCAGAGTGGTATACTGTATCAAGGCGCTTTAAAATTGATGGCGCAGCAGTCCTATAAATAGTGTCCCCATAATCCAGGACAGACAGAAAAGTGGCTTCAATAATGTTTCTTTTACACGAAACCGGAAAGCATGTTTTATTTCTATAAAGAAAGCCCATTTTTTGTCTAAGTTTTGTGACCAGGTTGTCAACATGAAGTTTAAATGATAATTTTTCATCGAGCCATATTCCAAGGTACTTATATTCAGAGACTCTCTCAATTGGAGAGCCACTTGAAGAGATTATGTCTAAGTTCTCATGGTTGGAGTTTCTAGCCCTGGTGAATATCATAAACTTAGTTTTCTTTGAGTTCAAAACCAGCCTAAGCTCAACCAGGGCTTCCTGGAGGACATTGAAGGCAAGCTGCAGCTTCCTATTGGCAAGCTGGGCTGTCTTGGCAATACAATATATGACCGTGTCATCCGCATAGAGATGTGCATAGCAGTCATTAAGGGAAGAGATGATATTATTGATATATAAAGTAAAAAGA